>NW_006799976.1:805572-921486 GCF_000485575.1 Poecilia formosa
GATTCAAATGGCCTAGTTGTGGTTTTAAATCAGTAACATATTCTGGCTTAAACTTTAGATTAGATATTTTCTAATAAATGACAAGGTATCCTTCATTTACTTTACTCTAAAACATCAGTCACCAATATCTATTTAATGACATTTGTATTATGAAGTAAGACAAATAATACAAACATATTGGTTTACATGCAACAGATTCCCTTATTTGTTGATTAAAACAATAAACAATTATCTTAGATAGAAAAAAAAAACAATGTTGTTTGAGTTCACTAAAATAAAATCCAAACTCGGCTGTATTCAGGCCTTTAGGGAAGTGATTCCAGGCACCTGCACCATATGTTTGGGTTCTCACTCTGGGATAATTAAAAACCTGCCACATAGCGGCTTCGTCAGACCCTCGGGCCTTCCGTCGCCTCTTTAAAGATTAAAGGATTAATCTCAGTCTGTATTTCCACAATTCTGTTTTGTACTCTCCTTGTTTTTCATTCTCCGCCATAAGAGATGTTTCCCAACATGAAGGAAGCTTTAAACGATTACAGTCTTTGTACTGTTGAGCACCACTGGCCCACGTGTGATTTTATTTTATTTTTTTAACTTATTTACCTGACTAGTTTCTCCTCCCTTTTCTGGGCAGGAGTCTAAGGAAATGGTGGGGGTCTCTACCAGACAATCGCCGACAGCTCGTGCGCGAATGGCTCCAGAGGCGCCGCTGGCATCTGGCGACGGGAGCGGGAGTTGCTTTGGTGATCGTGGCCCTTCTGCTCCTAACACACCTGGATGAGTCCCCGGTGACGGGGAGGACCCGCCTCCTTGTGTTCAGCAGGGAGAAGTACATGGAGCTGGCTGCTCTGACTTCAGAGGCGGTGAGAAACGGGGGCAGACTCTAATCACCGCACTGTTTCTTGAATATTCAGTGCTGCTGAAATGTGATTCTCGGTAGCGGTTTCACCCAGATCCTCAAGATCTGCAATGAAAACAGGGAAAATGATGTCTGGAGGGAAATAAAAACGGCCCTGTGACTGTGTGTTTCAGCACCTGGAGGAGTTTGCGGAGCTGCTTCTTCCTGCCACTGACCCTCTTCACCAGATGGTGGAGCAGGCGGTGCAGCTCCTAGCACAAAGGAACAAGGACATCCCAGAAGTGTCTGAAGTCCCCTGGAGTGTTCATGTGGTGGAAAGTCCCCAAATCAATGCCTTTGTCCTTCCAGTAAGTAAAAACAAAAGAGACACGGACCCAAAACTTTTTTCACTTGTTCATGCCCCTTGTTACGTCAGTACAGCATGTGGCTCAGGCATGCATTATGATTAAGCTTGTTCTGTTTTTCTTTTTTTTTTTCTTTTTTTTTGCAGAATGGGAAAGTGTTTATGTTCACTGGGATGTTGGGAGCCGTGGCAGATCTGGACCAGCTCATGATTGTTCTTGGACATGAAATGGCTCATGCTATCCTGGACCATTCGGTAAGCTCACGACCTTATGCAATTGCTGTTGCTTAATGCTAATTGCTTTTATTAAAGCAACTTGTCGTATTTTTAATGATGTGGAATCTGTTTTAATGAAGCATATTAGATACGGATCCTTGCAAAAGTCTAAAACGCCTCAAACGTCTTCACATTTTGTCACATTAAAGCTACGTAGATCAATGTTGGAGGTTTTTTTTTTCCAAAAGGCCGACATATAAATGTGAATCGGGGAAAAGAAATGCAGTCAACGCTGTTCAGAAAGATGTAGAGTTTTAAAATGACATAAAAAATGTTTCCAGAAACCAATATGGACTAGATGAAAGTTCTTGAATTCCCAAGTGTTGCTGCCCCTTTCTCCTGCTGCTACAACGTCCAGGTTCTGGAATATGATGAAATCAGCCTCTTTATGTCTACAATGTCTTACCAAAGTATTCATGTTCCCTTTGTATCTTTTCCACATGTCGTCATGCCTTGTAGAAAATGACAATATTTATATACCTTTCTTAAATGTCATTCTAATTTTGTTGCCATTTTCACACATGCAAGATTTGCGAAGTGTGTGACTAACAATAGTTGTCATGCTGAAAGATTCTCCGACCTCAGCTGTCCTCACATGTGAGGAAAAGTTAAGAGCACTGCAAATTCAAATGTTGCTTCTTGGAAAAAATTGTTTTTATTGTCTTCTTTGAGTTCTATGACTATGTCACTTTGGGCTGCGTCAATTAACACCACCTTGTCTAGATATCACCCTTTGCTCCATCCATGAGTCGGTTTATTTCGACTGTGGCACCCCTTTCGGATTTATTGCGTCAGACTTTGCTGCGACTCCGTGACAGTCCCCTCCAAACACCCACCTAGTGCTGATTTATCAGGGCTCGTTTCTTTTTCAGAAACACTTTTCCCTGCAGTTCCATAATCCCCATTTGCTCTGTTCTAAAAGCTCCAAATAACTTTTTGGGCATTTCAAGTCTGTAGACATCCTGGGAGGAGATGCTCGGGAGGAGATTTTAATTAGCTGAAGGGGAACGAACGTCGATGACCTCGAAGTTACAAAGTTAGCGTGCCGTGATGGATAGACTCTTAAAACCTCTAAATCTGTTGCAGCGCAAAGTGTTTCAGCAGAATAGGTGAGAACAATCAATATGTTGCAGCTGAACCATTCCCCTCTCCTCCCCTCTCTCAGAAAGTTTTCAGCTCTGGTTTTCCCTCTTTAACTTTATTCCTGCTGTTGATATGCTGTTGCTCACATCCTTGTTTCATCTTCTGCCCCGCTCCCTCCAGGCAGAACAGGCCAGCCTGTCTCACGTTGTGGACCTCCTGTCTCTTATTGTGGTGACAGCCATCTGGGCGCTGTGTCCTGGGGACAGCTTGGCACTGGTGGGAGGGTGGGCAAAGGACAAGCTCACGGAGGTGAGGTATTACTATTCATAATTTGAGTCATTTGAATACTTGGAGCTGCAGGCAGGGCGTTGAAGCTAAAGTGAGAATAGCAGGAAAAATTACAATGTTCGAAGAGTTACGTCAGTTTTAAGCTGTAAAATGTGAAAGTTGTGTTTTTTTGGATTGTCGTATGTGAAAGTTCTTCTTTCACCTTTGCAGCTGATGTTCAACCATCCCTACAGTCGAAAACTGGAAGCTGAGGCAGATCAGGTTGGATTGCATTTAGCTGCTAAGGTACCACTGCTAAGTTTGTTTCACATTAGTCCTGAATCTATAGCTACGATATTGCTGCAAAGTCTAGATTCCAACCATTTACTATTGTTATTACAAAGTACTGACTTGTGCTACACACATCTTCACTACAGGTGCCAGTAATTTTGAAAGGTGCTCCATGAAGTTTAATGCACACTGTAAAAAATTAAAGTAATAAGTGGAATCATTTTCTATGTATGTTTTGCTGAAACACTTTGCAATCTGCCAACGAGGCACCAGGGGGCACTGTTGTCAAACTAAATTCAGCTCCTTTAGAAAGGCTTTTCATTTGTGTACTGCTGTGTTACGTGTGTATTTTTTGATTAAGAGTTGTATATGTGCATGTGTGTGTGTGTGTGTACGTCTTTCCCAGGCCTGTGCAGATGTGCGAGCAGGCCCCGTGTTCTGGCAGCAGCTGGAAATTGTAGACAAGCTTACAGGGAATCCCACGGTACCCGAGTGGCTGTCGACACACCCCTCACACAGGAACAGGTCCGGTCAGATGGACCGCCTCATCCCACAGGTAGAATAACACACAACAAGCGCCACATTCAGCTGTGTCTCCACCAGTTAACAAACAAAAGCATTTCTTCACGGGATTGTCACAAGCCGCCGACTGAAGTGAGAGCATTTCTTTTCATCCTCGTCGGACGTTTGTTGTTTTGAACAAAATGCGTAGCTTTAGGTGCTGTTTGAAGATGTCTGAATAGAACTAATGAAGCATCTGGAGAGCTGTATGCCCACCTGCAGACACGGAGAGGGAGCCGCAGAGGAAGCAGAGACTCGGGGAAGAGGAGGAAAAGATGCAGGGCTTTAGGAAGACAGGAAAACCATTTTGTTGTGCCAGGCCCTGGATGCTTGGCACAGGCAAAATGTCATGTAGGATTTGAATGTTTTGGATCTGGAAGAGAACAGCTCTTATCATTAGCCACTCAGTCTCACAGGACGGGACACTCTGCTGGCGCGGTGGGAAGACAATCATTACTATCTTAAGGCTAAAGAGGAATCAGCAGGCACTAAAAATGAAAAACAACTTCGACAGTGGTTGTACGCTTTATACCTGTGAGTATTTTAGGCAGCCATACGTGTTGCTGTAGTCGGAATATCGTCGCTCCATCAGATGCTCCAAGCGGTAACGTCGAACAGATGGGCAAAGCCTCTTAATTGTCCATCAGGTGGCAAAGTTGTGGAGTTTGTGCATCGCTTACTTCCCTGTGAGACGGGCTGACCTCTAGCAGCAGTTGTTGTCGAGGCCAGGATGTAGCTGCAGGCAGCGAAGTGATGAACGCTGCGGCGCGGTTATTGTTTGTGTGCATGAGCTGATAAAACTCTGTTTCTGGTGCGATAATATATAATACCCGGCTCACACCAAGCAGTTTGATCCAGCCGAGCAGCACAGATGAACCGGCTAACAGCTGAGCTTCAGCTGAAAGTGATGCATAATATGATGTTTTTAACCTTGCGAAGGGGTGACAGCCTCAAGCTACTTAACCCGACTCTTCTGGGGGCACTCCTCCTCCTCCACAAGTGTGCTCATCATCCTTAAGCAAAGCAAATTAAGTCCACAGGTAGCATGAGAAGGACAGGCTGTCGAGTGGATAGTTGAGTGCACGTTTGTACACGCACACTTCCTTTGGAAAGTATTCATCCCCTTTCTGGTTGCTTTTTGTTTTATGGGTTTTTTTAAATGATAAGTTGAAACAAAAGTGGTGTGTAAAAAAAAACACATTTGGAAATAGAGGTGGGCATTTATCGTATCGCTTTTCATTTATCGTGATAAATTTCTTGCCTCGGTAAGAATTTCGATTTATTGTTGCCCACGATGAATTCCAATTAATGATGTTTAAAACTCCCCAAAACTCTCCGCGTTGGCGGCATTGTTATTTTTTTTTATGATTTTCTCCACTGCTTGTTCAATAAGAATATCAACAAATATCAGTAAATCTGGAAATATGACTATATGCTGTGGGTGTCACAAAGGAGTGTGTTATTAATGGGAATGTTCTTCAAGAGCTGCATTTGTGTTTGTGGGGCCGCGATCGCTGCGTCACGCTTTCACAGCCTGTTCAATTACCTAGAAAACATCAGGACAAAAAATTTGCGGTAAAACTTTTAGGTTTCGAGGTCTAATACCCCAAGCTTTGGACGCCTCAAAAAGAAATAGGTTAAAAAAAAAAAAATGTCAGTATGGCACAACTACAAACCTTGTTGTGGTTGAAAGAGGAGCATTAATCAGAGAAGTAGCAAGAGGCCCCATGGTAACTCTGGAGGGATCCGGAGCTCAGGTGGGACAATCTGTCAACATGACTACTGTTAGTCATACAATCCATACGTCTGGCCTTTGTGAAAGAGTAGCAAAGAGAAAGCCATTGTTTAAAGGAAGCTATTAGAGGACCCATTTAAAGAGTCCCCACGAGAAATGTAAGGAACACGGCTATCATGTGAAAGGAGGCACTTTGGTCAGGTCAGACCAAAACTGACATTTCCGTCGCACCCGACTCATCAAAATTTCTATTTCATCTCAAATCCTACAATGCAGAACACAGTTAACATCATCACCTCCACAGTAAAACATGTAAAACATGGTGGTGGCAGTATTATGCTGATAGAAACATGGACACAGGTAAATATTTGGTCATCTCGAGGTGACCAAATATTCATTTAATTGCTGCAAATGAATGTGGTTGAGATTCTCCTTCCAGAAGAGCTTCATATAAAACTTTGCTAAAATACGTTGAAGTTGAGGTCAGTAAGTTACAAGATATGAAAAAGTTGGAGGGATGTGAATATTTTCACAATGTATATGAGATTCTAAGTACAGAAGAGGGACTATATTTAACTACTACAAGTATATTTATTACAAAAATATGCTATTTGGTTAATTCACACAAACTAACACTTATTTTTTCAAACTGATGTGATAATATTAACATATGTGTTGGGTGAGCTCTACATCTAGTTGACCAGCGTGTTTGCAGTGGCAGAGCAGATGTGACCATTTGTTCATAAAGAAGGAAGAACATCTTCAATTAGCAGGATTTGTTTGTTTCAGACTGAATATAGATTGATCAAAGATACGTTGTGTCATGATTTAGAGCTGTCATCGATTAAATCTATACCTGTTTCTGCTTTTTGTTCATCTGTGCAGGCTCTGGAGCTGAGGGAAACTTGTTCATGCCCCGCGCTTTCTCCTGTTGACCCTCGAGCTGTCTTCTCAAAGACCGTCAGCGAGTTGCTGGCCAAAGCTAAAGAGCAGGGGGTCGGAGGGCTAGAGGGGACGCGCGAGCCACAACCCGTCTCCGCCTCCGTAGGACTGCCGGTTTCTCAAACGGCGCTCGCTTCTCCCTCACAAGTGGCTCGGTTTAACAAAGACAGGGTCCCTGCTGTCACGTCTCCTCTCCCCACCGCTGCAGGGGAAAGATCCCAGCATGTGCTGCAGAACACCAACCAGCAGGGGAGTTAAAACCCAAACAAACCTTCAACAAACTTCACTCACTCTATTGACAAACTTGCTACAGTTTGAAGAGGCAGGATTTTGTATTTTCCAGACACAGAGTGTCATTTTAGAGCACAATCAAGTAACTACGTTAGCTTCAGTCGTTATGAAAACGCTGCATAAATCAAAGGTGACTTGAAAGAAACTTGACTTTGCGATTTAACGCCTTGAAATTGAGCCTCTGTCTCTTTAACAAGCTCCTGCTTTTTACCGAGACTCCGCCTTCAACACGTCATCCCGAAAACGTCTCTCCTTTAAAAACGTTTTTAACCAGCTTTTCACTGAGAAGTTCTTCATGTGCTGAGCTCAGCAGATGCAATGCTCCACCAGGTGTTTGCTAATTGCTGCTGCCGCTAGTCTGAAGGAGATAGCTAGCATTTTGAAACTCTGACTGGTTGCCACAGGAGATTCAAGGATTTCTCAAACATGCATGAAAGAATCAAAGCAACACTCCTGGTGTGTCTTTGATGAAGGAAAAACATTGTAAAACGGGAAAAAGTCTAATTTACATAATACTGCCCCTTTAAAGCTTTCTGTTTCTTTCCTACATCTATATGCAGCCACTTAAAGTGGTCCCTAAGTGCCCAACACATTAAGATCCCAACCATTACTGCGACGGCCACAGTGGAAGATGATGTTCGGGAAAGTTTTCCAAAAACAGATTGCTGAGAGTATAATAAATAAAATAAAAATAAAGAAATGGGGCAAAAAGTCAGCAAAGCCAAATTGAGAATGCTGTCCATGTCTAGTGTCCATAAAGATGCCACTTTAATTAGCTAACCTTGACCAGGGAAATGCTGCATTAATTAGCAAAGCTCCCATACTTTGTGAGATTAATATGTGCATTATTCATCGATGCACGGCAACAGCCGGGAAGAAGCACTTAGGTGTGCATGTTTGATGCTTCGTCCATAGCGAGGTGAGGCCATCTTGCGTTCTGGCTGCGACCGTCGCATTCTCATGCAGCACACACACCCTATGCACTTTATGCATTTTCTAGCCTGGGGGACCTAATCGGGCGAATTGATGCTGGCCTGTTTTAGGACACAGTTCTCTGCACAGGAATACCAATGTCAAGGTGTTGAGCTTTTGAGGGTGAAAGAAAAAAAAATGATGGGACTTTTTTGTTTTTAAAACTCTCATTTAATAAAAGCAAGCAGAGTGAGAAAACATTGATATTTACAGCAGCAGCCTTGGGGAGCAGTCACGCACCGAGCAGGGGAGGGCAGTTATGGTTCAAAGCTAATGGTGTTCTTTTATGTGCGAGTGTGTGCTGAAATTAAATGGTACACTTGGATACACCATGAAATCAAATTCTACAACTGTGTTATCATTGCCGAAAATTGGTTTATTTTACGTTATGCGTTTTAGATTCAGATCCAGCCGCCAAAAGAGAGAGTTTTCCCTGTAGCTGGCGACGGCGGCGGCGGTAGTAGTTTGTGCTTTAACCGGTGGGTGTCCGGCTCAGTTGTCCGGTCAGGACACTTCACCTGCCTTGGTGCGTAGCTTCAGCCACCGGGCAGCCGTGGCTACAATCCTGTAGCTTGCCACCATCAGCGTGCGAATGTGTGTGGGAATCACTGAACGTAATGTGTAATACTTTGTGGTCCTCTGGACGAGGTAAAGCGCTATACCATTTGTTTGACTTTAGCGGAAAAGTTCTGCATAGGAATCTAAGTCTGTTAGATTCAGGAAGTGCATTGAATTAAATGGAAAAAGAAAGAAACTGTTTTATTTCAGCAATTCAGGAGAAATGTGTCCTGTAAACACTTTTATTAAATTAAAATTGTACTTGAATCAAGTTTATCTTGCCAGTTTTTTTTCCTCTGCCAGATCCATAGGCTGACATGGATTAAATTGCAGCAAGAAATAGTAATAATAATAAAAGGAATAAAATATATTTTTTCTGTGTCTATAATCAACGGCCACCTACAAAGAGCAACACAGTTTTAAACAGAGTGAATCTTGGGGATCCTATTTAAAGAGTTAGCTCGAGGTCCTGTATGTCATCATTATTTACAGATAATGTCACGCTCTTGGATTCGTAGACTGCTTCCTTGCTGGCCCCTCACAGCTCACTAGAAAGATGTAAAGTTATGAAATCTCATAAAATAATACCACAAGCCAATCATAGCGTGATGAAAGCTGTCAAAACTCCCAAGAGTCATCCTCAGTACTGCTCCTTTGTGACGTCTGCCAACTGTTACAAGCTCCATCTTCTTGAATACAAGACCAATTTTGTCATGTCTACACTGCCTTGTATTCATACGTATTGGACTTTTCCCACATTTTGTAACCATATCTTAGTTTTATTCAAACGTAACAGTATCTTATTTGGAGTTGATGTGATAAACTTGAAGTGGTGTGTTCTTTTGGTAAAGAGTTTTTAGAAACAGAAACCTGACATGTTTTGTCATGGGTTTGTATTCATCGTCCTCGAGTCAATCATTTCTAGAGCCGCTTTTTGCTGCAAGTCCAGCTGCTGGGTTGCAACATGTAGACCTCCACATTTTTATCCCAATTCTTTGCAAAATTGCTCACCTCCAACGTTGTTTTTAGATTTTATATCTAAACTTTTTACTAGGCCATTATAACACATGAACTGTTGCATAGTAGCTCTGATTGACGGTTTATGTTGAGTCATCCAGCAAGAAGGCAAACCCTAAACTCCACTCTCAAGTCTTTAGCAACCAGTAACAGGTTTTCTTTTTGCATTTTCCTGCAATTACCTTCGTACCTCTGCCTATCCTCTCCTACATTGAATGGCAACTGTGACTAAAAAAAACAACTGATTATTTCCCCTGCTGAAGAGAATTATCCCATCAGCATAACCCTGCCACCACTATGTTTCACAATTGAGATTGTATGTTTATACTGTTCGGTGTTAATTTTTATTATCTTTCAAGGACATCAAAAAAGTTCAATTTCAGTTTTTCATGTCCCCTTCATGGCTTCTGGCAAACTGCAAATGAAACCTCTACTGACTTTTTTTCCTGCCAGTCTTCCATTAAGCCCAGATTGGTGGAGTACACGGCTAATAGCTGCTGCGCAGATAGATTCTCCCACCTGTACTGTGGCTCTCTCAGCTCTTCCAGAGTTGCCATCGGCCTCTTGGCTGCTTCTCTGATTCTGTCTTACTATGGTTTGCAGAGTTGGCATTCTATTTGCTTTTTTTTTGTTTGTTTGTTTTTTGGCTGAAAAAAAAAATTCTGTGGGGTATAAATAGTTTTGCAAAGCACTCAGTGTACTAAAACAGCTGTGGAGTATATGCGCCTGCTGGATACGTGCTGCTGTTAAATAAAACTGAGAGGAAAGCAGGAATCACAGCTCTTAATACAGATTTCCTTCCTCTCTCCTGGTCACATTGTTGCGTTGCACAGGGAGGCGGGCGTTTCCCTCGCCACTCTTGGAGAAATTGGAACATGAGCAGGCAACAGATGACACACTTACACCCAGAGGTAATTGTAATGAGCATGATACAATACACACACACACACAGAGCAGAGTGAGTAATTGTAGCTCACAGAAGACTTAATCAAGGAAAACCAAGAGACAACGGCAGAGCGTAGAAATAGAAAAGTAGTTGAAATGAAACCTTGGGCTCTGACAGGAGAAAAGAAATGTTTTATTTCAAGTATAGTGTGCGTCATAATGTCTCCATTTATATCAAGATCTTTGATTTTTTTAACATGCCACTATATGAAGGCTGTATGCAAAAGTCCTTGTCTCTGAAGTGTCTCTGCAAACACACACCGCCTTAAGCAAAAAAAAAAAAAAGTGAAAATCTTATTTCTGTTTTATGTCTATAAATTCACCTCAAGTCTCAGTTTGTTTTGTTTGTGTTTCCTCCCGCCCACTGGAGACACCAGACAAGCTTCTGAGACCCTAAACAAAAGGGCTTGCGGGTATTTTCAGGTACAGACGAGCGAAGAAACGCCGAAGACGGCGCAGGAGAAGGCAGCACACCCACCACCAGAGAAAGCAGGATGCCTGGTAGTCTGCAAACTTGAGATGCTGTTCCCCCCCCACACTGCCCTCTCCAAACAACAACACTCCCAGAGAGTCAGGCCAGTGAAAGTGCAGCCCGGCCCATCTGCTGTGTAGGTGGCTGAATGACGTCCCAGAGTGCGAGCTGCCTGGCCTCTGACCTCCCCGCTGAGAGTTGCTTAAAGTGGCTCCTTCTCGGCTCCATTTCGTGGAAACACACACCGACACACACGCAGCTGCCCGTCCACGTCGCACTGCGCCGCGCAGGGAATATGGTGACGGAGAGGCAACGTCTGGTTGTGGTAAAAGTTGCCACGTCCTTCCGCTTGCGCATTAATTATAGATGTGGCATGTGGGTGTCTGATTGATATGAATATTTTACTGCTTTTAATCACTGCCATTGCCAGAGTGATGGAGCATCTGGCTGTATTACCTGGGTAATTAAAGAAGCTGTCTCACAAACGCGCTCACGCAACTCTCTGAGGCTGTGTCTGCGATATGAGACAGAAGTACTCAGGAGGCTTACTAATGAGTCCAAATTAAATTTGGACTGTTTTGAGGCAATGGAGCCTGAGAAAAGGTAGACGCTGCTCCACATTTCATTCTTGTTGTCTCTCTTCTCTCTGCTCAGCAAAATGCTTTTCAAATTGGCTGGATGCAAAACAGGAAAACAAAGCAAAGCAAAAATAAATCTATCTGTAGTTAAATGTCTAAACCTAAATTTTGCGTTTTCAGTCACAATTATCCTCTTGACTGATTGCAAATCCATCTGTGTTTACAGTGTTCAGTGGCAGCAGGAGAAAATTGGTTATGACCAGATTCGTCTGCCACTACTGTACGGATTATAATCATAAATATCGTCTCATCATGTCCATTCTTTTCCTGTTGGAGCCAAAAAAAAAAAAAAATTCTATTTATAGCAATCAGGGCAAAACCGTGGGGCTCTGGCAGCCTGGTTTATTCTTTCAGGTGCTGTCTAGTTTTCATTTAAGTAGGTTGACAGCACAGAGCTGCTTTTCAACTTCATAAAAACGCTTGTCCGAAGCAGCTTCAACACTTTCCACAAAGCAGGTCTCTGTACTTGGACCAGCTCTGTGCGAGTAATTGAAAAGAAATCAACAGCCATTCTTTGAAGACTGCCAAGCATGGCATGTTGAATGAAGCGGCCTGCGAGTGTTACGGCGATAACACTGGCTGCACCGCTGCTACTCCTCAGTTATGTATTACTTGCGTTTTGTGCGATACTATTAATTTTAAGTGTTTTCTCTCTCTNTTTTTTTTTGCAGAATGGGAAAGTGTTTATGTTCACTGGGATGTTGGGAGCCGTGGCAGATCTGGACCAGCTCATGATTGTTCTTGGACATGAAATGGCTCATGCTATCCTGGACCATTCGGTAAGCTCACGACCTTATGCAATTGCTGTTGCTTAATGCTAATTGCTTTTATTAAAGCAACTTGTCGTATTTTTAATGATGTGGAATCTGTTTTAATGAAGCATATTAGATACGGATCCTTGCAAAAGTCTAAAACGCCTCAAACGTCTTCACATTTTGTCACATTAAAGCTACGTAGATCAATGTTGGAGGTTTTTTTTTTCCAAAAGGCCGACATATAAATGTGAATCGGGGAAAAGAAATGCAGTCAACGCTGTTCAGAAAGATGTAGAGTTTTAAAATGACATAAAAAATGTTTCCAGAAACCAATATGGACTAGATGAAAGTTCTTGAATTCCCAAGTGTTGCTGCCCCTTTCTCCTGCTGCTACAACGTCCAGGTTCTGGAATATGATGAAATCAGCCTCTTTATGTCTACAATGTCTTACCAAAGTATTCATGTTCCCTTTGTATCTTTTCCACATGTCGTCATGCCTTGTAGAAAATGACAATATTTATATACCTTTCTTAAATGTCATTCTAATTTTGTTGCCATTTTCACACATGCAAGATTTGCAAAGTGTGTGACTAACAATAGTTGTCATGCTGAAAGATTCTCCGACCTCAGCTGTCCTCACATGTGAGGAAAGGTTAAGAGCACTGCAAATTCAAATGTTGCTTCTTGGAAAAAATTGTTTTTATTGTCTTCTTTGAGTTCTATGACTATGTCACTTTGGGCTGCGTCAATTAACACCACCTTGTCTAGATATCACCCTTTGCTCCATCCATGAGTCGGTTTATTTCGACTGTGGCACCCCTTTCGGATTTATTGCGTCAGACTTTGCTGCGACTCCGTGACAGTCCCCTCCAAACACCCACCTAGTGCTGATTTATCAGGGCTCGTTTCTTTTTCAGAAACACTTTTCCCTGCAGTTCCATAATCCCCATTTGCTCTGTTCTAAAAGCTCCAAATAACTTTTTGGGCATTTCAAGTCTGTAGACATCCTGGGAGGAGATGCTCGGGAGGAGATTTTAATTAGCTGAAGGGGAACGAACGTCGATGACCTCGAAGTTACAAAGTTAGCGTGCCGTGATGGATAGACTCTTAAAACCTCTAAATCTGTTGCAGCGCAAAGTGTTTCAGCAGAATAGGTGAGAACAATCAATATGTTGCAGCTGAACCATTCCCCTCTCCTCCCCTCTCTCAGAAAGTTTTCAGCTCTGGTTTTCCCTCTTTAACTTTATTCCTGCTGTTGATATGCTGTTGCTCACATCCTTGTTTCATCTTCTGCCCCGCTCCCTCCAGGCAGAACAGGCCAGCCTGTCTCACGTTGTGGACCTCCTGTCTCTTATTGTGGTGACAGCCATCTGGGCGCTGTGTCCTGGGGACAGCTTGGCACTGGTGGGAGGGTGGGCAAAGGACAAGCTCACGGAGGTGAGGTATTACTATTCATAATTTGAGTCATTTGAATACTTGGAGCTGCAGGCAGGGCGTTGAAGCTAAAGTGAGAATAGCAGGAAAAATTACAATGTTCGAAGAGTTACGTCAGTTTTAAGCTGTAAAATGTGAAAGTTGTGTTTTTTTGGATTGTCGTATGTGAAAGTTCTTCTTTCACCTTTGCAGCTGATGTTCAACCATCCCTACAGTCGAAAACTGGAAGCTGAGGCAGATCAGGTTGGATTGCATTTAGCTGCTAAGGTACCACTGCTAAGTTTGTTTCACATTAGTCCTGAATCTATAGCTACGATATTGCTGCAAAGTCTAGATTCCAACCATTTACTATTGTTATTACAAAGTACTGACTTGTGCTACACACATCTTCACTACAGGTGCCAGTAATTTTGAAAGGTGCTCCATGAAGTTTAATGCACACTGTAAAAAATTAAAGTAATAAGTGGAATCATTTTCTATGTATGTTTTGCTGAAACACTTTGCAATCTGCCAACGAGGCACCAGGGGGCACTGTTGTCAAACTAAATTCAGCTCCTTTAGAAAGGCTTTTCATTTGTGTACTGCTGTGTTACGTGTGTATTTTTTGATTAAGAGTTGTATATGTGCATGTGTGTGTGTGTGTGTACGTCTTTCCCAGGCCTGTGCAGATGTGCGAGCAGGCCCCGTGTTCTGGCAGCAGCTGGAAATTGTAGACAAGCTTACAGGGAATCCCACGGTACCCGAGTGGCTGTCGACACACCCCTCACACAGGAACAGGTCCGGTCAGATGGACCGCCTCATCCCACAGGTAGAATAACACACAACAAGCGCCACATTCAGCTGTGTCTCCACCAGTTAACAAACAAAAGCATTTCTTCACGGGATTGTCACAAGCCGCCGACTGAAGTGAGAGCATTTCTTTTCATCCTCGTCGGACGTTTGTTGTTTTGAACAAAATGCGTAGCTTTAGGTGCTGTTTGAAGATGTCTGAATAGAACTAATGAAGCATCTGGAGAGCTGTATGCCCACCTGCAGACACGGAGAGGGAGCCGCAGAGGAAGCAGAGACTCGGGGAAGAGGAGGAAAAGATGCAGGGCTTTAGGAAGACAGGAAAACCATTTTGTTGTGCCAGGCCCTGGATGCTTGGCACAGGCAAAATGTCATGTAGGATTTGAATGTTTTGGATCTGGAAGAGAACAGCTCTTATCATTAGCCACTCAGTCTCACAGGACGGGACACTCTGCTGGCGCGGTGGGAAGACAATCATTACTATCTTAAGGCTAAAGAGGAATCAGCAGGCACTAAAAATGAAAAACAACTTCGACAGTGGTTGTACGCTTTATACCTGTGAGTATTTTAGGCAGCCATACGTGTTGCTGTAGTCGGAATATCGTCGCTCCATCAGATGCTCCAAGCGGTAACGTCGAACAGATGGGCAAAGCCTCTTAATTGTCCATCAGGTGGCAAAGTTGTGGAGTTTGTGCATCGCTTACTTCCCTGTGAGACGGGCTGACCTCTAGCAGCAGTTGTTGTCGAGGCCAGGATGTAGCTGCAGGCAGCGAAGTGATGAACGCTGCGGCGCGGTTATTGTTTGTGTGCATGAGCTGATAAAACTCTGTTTCTGGTGCGATAATATATAATACCCGGCTCACACCAAGCAGTTTGATCCAGCCGAGCAGCACAGATGAACCGGCTAACAGCTGAGCTTCAGCTGAAAGTGATGCATAATATGATGTTTTTAACCTTGCGAAGGGGTGACAGCCTCAAGCTACTTAACCCGACTCTTCTGGGGGCACTCCTCCTCCTCCACAAGTGTGCTCATCATCCTTAAGCAAAGCAAATTAAGTCCACAGGTAGCATGAGAAGGACAGGCTGTCGAGTGGATAGTTGAGTGCACGTTTGTACACGCACACTTCCTTTGGAAAGTATTCATCCCCTTTCTGGTTGCTTTTTGTTTTATGGGTTTTTTTAAATGATAAGTTGAAACAAAAGTGGTGTGTAAAAAAAAAAAAAACACATTTGGAAATAGAGGTGGGCATTTATCGTATCGCTTTTCATTTATCGTGATAAATTTCTTGCCTCTGTAAGAATTTCGATTTATTGTTGCCCACGATGAATTCCAATTAATGACGTTTAAAACTCCCCAAAACTGTCCGTGTTGGCGGCATTGTCATTTTTTTTAATGATTTTCTCCACTGCTTGTTCAATAAGAATATCAACAAATATCAGTAAATCTGGAAATATGACTATATGCTGTGGGTGTCACAAAGGAGTGTGTTATTAATGGGAATGTTCTTCAAGAGCTGCATTTGTGTTTGTGGGGCCGCGATCGCTGCGTCACGCTTTCACAGCCTGTTCAATTACCTAGAAAACATCAGGACAAAAAATTTGCGGTAAAACTTTTAGGTTTCGAGGTCTAATACCCCAAGCTTTGGACGCCTCAAAAAGAAATAGGTTAAAAAAAAAAAAATGTCAGTATGGCACAACTACAAACCTTGTTGTGGTTGAAAGAGGAGCATTAATCAGAGAAGTAGCAAGAGGCCCCATGGTAACTCTGGAGGGATCCGGAGCTCAGGTGGGACAATCTGTCAACATGACTACTGTTAGTCATACAATCCATACGTCTGGCCTTTGTGAAAGAGTAGCAAAGAGAAAGCCATTGTTTAAAGGAAGCTATTAGAGGACCCATTTAAAGAGTCCCCACGAGAAATGTAAGGAACACGGCTATCATGTGAAAGGAGGCACTTTGGTCAGGTCAGACCAAAACTGACATTTCCGTCGCACCCGACTCATCAAAATTTCTATTTCATCTCAAATCCTACAATGCAGAACACAGTTAACATCATCACCTCCACAGTAAAACATGTAAAACATGGTGGTGGCAGTATTATGCTGATAGAAACATGGACACAGGTAAATATTTGGTCATCTCGAGGTGACCAAATATTCATTTAATTGCTGCAAATGAATGTGGTTGAGATTCTCCTTCCAGAAGAGCTTCATATAAAACTTTGCTAAAATACGTTGAAGTTGAGGTCAGTAAGTTACAAGATATGAAAAAGTTGGAGGGATGTGAATATTTTCACAATGTATATGAGATTCTAAGTACAGAAGAGGGACTATATTTAACTACTACAAGTATATTTATTACAAAAATATGCTATTTGGTTAATTCACACAAACTAACACTTATTTTTTCAAACTGATGTGATAATATTAACATATGTGTTGGGTGAGCTCTACATCTAGTTGACCAGCGTGTTTGCAGTGGCAGAGCAGATGTGACCATTTGTTCATAAAGAAGGAAGAACATCTTCAATTAGCAGGATTTGTTTGTTTCAGACTGAATATAGATTGATCAAAGATACGTTGTGTCATGATTTAGAGCTGTCATCGATTAAATCTATACCTGTTTCTGCTTTTTGTTCATCTGTGCAGGCTCTGGAGCTGAGGGAAACTTGTTCATGCCCCGCGCTTTCTCCTGTTGACCCTCGAGCTGTCTTCTCAAAGACCGTCAGCGAGTTGCTGGCCAAAGCTAAAGAGCAGGGGGTCGGAGGGCTAGAGGGGACGCGCGAGCCACAACCCGTCTCCGCCTCCGTAGGACTGCCGGTTTCTCAAACGGCGCTCGCTTCTCCCTCACAAGTGGCTCGGTTTAACAAAGACAGGGTCCCTGCTGTCACGTCTCCTCTCCCCACCGCTGCAGGGGAAAGATCCCAGCATGTGCTGCAGAACACCAACCAGCAGGGGAGTTAAAACCCAAACAAACCTTCAACAAACTTCACTCACTCTATTGACAAACTTGCTACAGTTTGAAGAGGCAGGATTTTGTATTTTCCAGACACAGAGTGTCATTTTAGAGCACAATCAAGTAACTACGTTAGCTTCAGTCGTTATGAAAACGCTGCATAAATCAAAGGTGACTTGAAAGAAACTTGACTTTGCGATTTAACGCCTTGAAATTGAGCCTCTGTCTCTTTAACAAGCTCCTGCTTTTTACCGAGACTCCGCCTTCAACACGTCATCCCGAAAACGTCTCTCCTTTAAAAACGTTTTTAACCAGCTTTTCACTGAGAAGTTCTTCATGTGCTGAGCTCAGCAGATGCAATGCTCCACCAGGTGTTTGCTAATTGCTGCTGCCGCTAGTCTGAAGGAGATAGCTAGCATTTTGAAACTCTGACTGGTTGCCACAGGAGATTCAAGGATTTCTCAAACATGCATGAAAGAATCAAAGCAACACTCCTGGTGTGTCTTTGATGAAGGAAAAACATTGTAAAACGGGAAAAAGTCTAATTTACATAATACTGCCCCTTTAAAGCTTTCTGTTTCTTTCCTACATCTATATGCAGCCACTTAAAGTGGTCCCTAAGTGCCCAACACATTAAGATCCCAACCATTACTGCGACGGCCACAGTGGAAGATGATGTTCGGGAAAGTTTTCCAAAAACAGATTGCTGAGAGTATAATAAATAAAATAAAAATAAAGAAATGGGGCAAAAAGTCAGCAAAGCCAAATTGAGAATGCTGTCCATGTCTAGTGTCCATAAAGATGCCACTTTAATTAGCTAACCTTGACCAGGGAAATGCTGCATTAATTAGCAAAGCTCCCATACTTTGTGAGATTAATATGTGCATTATTCATCGATGCACGGCAACAGCCGGGAAGAAGCACTTAGGTGTGCATGTTTGATGCTTCGTCCATAGCGAGGTGAGGCCATCTTGCGTTCTGGCTGCGACCGTCGCATTCTCATGCAGCACACACACCCTATGCACTTTATGCATTTTCTAGCCTGGGGGACCTAATCGGGCGAATTGATGCTGGCCTGTTTTAGGACACAGTTCTCTGCACAGGAATACCAATGTCAAGGTGTTGAGCTTTTGAGGGTGAAAGAAAAAAAAATGATGGGACTTTTTTGTTTTTAAAACTCTCATTTAATAAAAGCAAGCAGAGTGAGAAAACATTGATATTTACAGCAGCAGCCTTGGGGAGCAGTCACGCACCGAGCAGGGGAGGGCAGTTATGGTTCAAAGCTAATGGTGTTCTTTTATGTGCGAGTGTGTGCTGAAATTAAATGGTACACTTGGATACACCATGAAATCAAATTCTACAACTGTGTTATCATTGCCGAAAATTGGTTTATTTTACGTTATGCGTTTTAGATTCAGATCCAGCCGCCAAAAGAGAGAGTTTTCCCTGTAGCTGGCGACGGCGGCGGCGGTAGTAGTTTGTGCTTTAACCGGTGGGTGTCCGGCTCAGTTGTCCGGTCAGGACACTTCACCTGCCTTGGTGCGTAGCTTCAGCCACCGGGCAGCCGTGGCTACAATCCTGTAGCTTGCCACCATCAGCGTGCGAATGTGTGTGGGAATCACTGAACGTAATGTGTAATACTTTGTGGTCCTCTGGACGAGGTAAAGCGCTATACCATTTGTTTGACTTTAGCGGAAAAGTTCTGCATAGGAATCTAAGTCTGTTAGATTCAGGAAGTGCATTGAATTAAATGGAAAAAGAAAGAAACTGTTTTATTTCAGCAATTCAGGAGAAATGTGTCCTGTAAACACTTTTATTAAATTAAAATTGTACTTGAATCAAGTTTATCTTGCCAGTTTTTTTTCCTCTGCCAGATCCATAGGCTGACATGGATTAAATTGCAGCAAGAAATAGTAATAATAATAAAAGGAATAAAATATATTTTTTCTGTGTCTATAATCAACGGCCACCTACAAAGAGCAACACAGTTTTAAACAGAGTGAATCTTGGGGATCCTATTTAAAGAGTTAGCTCGAGGTCCTGTATGTCATCATTATTTACAGATAATGTCACGCTCTTGGATTCGTAGACTGCTTCCTTGCTGGCCCCTCACAGCTCACTAGAAAGATGTAAAGTTATGAAATCTCATAAAATAATACCACAAGCCAATCATAGCGTGATGAAAGCTGTCAAAACTCCCAAGAGTCATCCTCAGTACTGCTCCTTTGTGACGTCTGCCAACTGTTACAAGCTCCATCTTCTTGAATACAAGACCAATTTTGTCATGTCTACACTGCCTTGTATTCATACGTATTGGACTTTTCCCACATTTTGTAACCATATCTTAGTTTTATTCAAACGTAACAGTATCTTATTTGGAGTTGATGTGATAAACTTGAAGTGGTGTGTTCTTTTGGTAAAGAGTTTTTAGAAACAGAAACCTGACATGTTTTGTCATGGGTTTGTATTCATCGTCCTCGAGTCAATCATTTCTAGAGCCGCTTTTTGCTGCAAGTCCAGCTGCTGGGTTGCAACATGTAGACCTCCACATTTTTATCCCAATTCTTTGCAAAATTGCTCACCTCCAACGTTGTTTTTAGATTTTATATCTAAACTTTTTACTAGGCCATTATAACACATGAACTGTTGCATAGTAGCTCTGATTGACGGTTTATGTTGAGTCATCCAGCAAGAAGGCAAACCCTAAACTCCACTCTCAAGTCTTTAGCAACCAGTAACAGGTTTTCTTTTTGCATTTTCCTGCAATTACCTTCGTACCTCTGCCTATCCTCTCCTACATTGAATGGCAACTGTGACTAAAAAAAACAACTGATTATTTCCCCTGCTGAAGAGAATTATCCCATCAGCATAACCCTGCCACCACTATGTTTCACAATTGAGATTGTATGTTTATACTGTTCGGTGTTAATTTTTATTATCTTTCAAGGACATCAAAAAAGTTCAATTTCAGTTTTTCATGTCCCCTTCATGGCTTCTGGCAAACTGCAAATGAAACCTCTACTGACGTTTTTTCCTGCCAGTCTTCCATTAAGCCCAGATTGGGGGAGTACACGGCTAATAGCTGCTGCGCAGATAGATTCTCCCACCTGTACTGTGGCTCTCTCAGCTCTTCCAGAGTTGCCATCGGCCTCTTGGCTGCTTCTCTGATTCTGTCTTACTATGGTTTGCAGAGTTGGCATTCTATTTGCTTTTTTTTTGTTTGTTTGTTTTTTGGCTGAAAAAAAAAATTCTGTGGGGTATAAATAGTTTTGCAAAGCACTCAGTGTACTAAAACAGCTGTGGAGTATATGCGCCTGCTGGATACGTGCTGCTGTTAAATAAAACTGAGAGGAAAGCAGGAATCACAGCTCTTAATACAGATTTCCTTCCTCTCTCCTGGTCACATTGTTGCGTTGCACAGGGAGGCGGGCGTTTCCCTCGCCACTCTTGGAGAAATTGGAACATGAGCAGGCAACAGATGACACACTTACACCCAGAGGTAATTGTAATGAGCATGATACAATACACACACACACACAGAGCAGAGTGAGTAATTGTAGCTCACAGAAGACTTAATCAAGGAAAACCAAGAGACAACGGCAGAGCGTAGAAATAGAAAAGTAGTTGAAATGAAACCTTGGGCTCTGACAGGAGAAAAGAAATGTTTTATTTCAAGTATAGTGAGCATCATAATGTCTCCATTTATATCAAGATCTTTGATTTTTTTAACATGCCACTATATGAAGGCTGTATGCAAAAGTCCTTGTCTCTGAAGTGTCTCTGCAAACACACACCGCCTTAAGCAAAAAAAAAAAAAAGTGAAAATCTTATTTCTGTTTTATGTCTATAAATTCACCTCAAGTCTCAGTTTGTTTTGTTTGTGTTTCCTCCCGCCCACTGGAGACACCAGACAAGCTTCTGAGACCCTAAACAAAAGGGCTTGCGGGTATTTTCAGGTACAGACGAGCGAAGAAACGCCGAAGACGGCGCAGGAGAAGGCAGCACACCCACCACCAGAGAAAGCAGGATGCCTGGTAGTCTGCAAACTTGAGATGCTGTTCCCCCCCCACACTGCCCTCTCCAAACAACAACACTCCCAGAGAGTCAGGCCAGTGAAAGTGCAGCCCGGCCCATCTGCTGTGTAGGTGGCTGAATGACGTCCCAGAGTGCGAGCTGCCTGGCCTCTGACCTCCCCGCTGAGAGTTGCTTAAAGTGGCTCCTTCTCGGCTCCATTTCGTGGAAACACACACCGACACACACGCAGCTGCCCGTCCACGTCGCACTGCGCCGCGCAGGGAATATGGTGACGGAGAGGCAACGTCTGGTTGTGGTAAAAGTTGCCACGTCCTTCCGCTTGCGCATTAATTATAGATGTGGCATGTGGGTGTCTGATTGATATGAATATTTTACTGCTTTTAATCACTGCCATTGCCAGAGTGATGGAGCATCTGGCTGTATTACCTGGGTAATTAAAGAAGCTGTCTCACAAACGCGCTCACGCAACTCTCTGAGGCTGTGTCTGCGATATGAGACAGAAGTACTCAGGAGGCTTACTAATGAGTCCAAATTAAATTTGGACTGTTTTGAGGCAATGGAGCCTGAGAAAAGGTAGACGCTGCTCCACATTTCATTCTTGTTGTCTCTCTTCTCTCTGCTCAGCAAAATGCTTTTCAAATTGGCTGGATGCAAAACAGGAAAACAAAGCAAAGCAAAAATAAATCTATCTGTAGTTAAATGTCTAAACCTAAATTTTGCGTTTTCAGTCACAATTATCCTCTTGACTGATTGCAAATCCATCTGTGTTTACAGTGTTCAGTGGCAGCAGGAGAAAATTGGTTATGACCAGATTCGTCTGCCACTACTGTACGGATTATAATCATAAATATCGTCTCATCATGTCCATTCTTTTCCTGTTGGAGCCAAAAAAAAAAAAAAATTCTATTTATAGCAATCAGGGCAAAACCGTGGGGCTCTGGCAGCCTGGTTTATTCTTTCAGGTGCTGTCTAGTTTTCATTTAAGTAGGTTGACAGCACAGAGCTGCTTTTCAACTTCATAAAAACGCTTGTCCGAAGCAGCTTCAACACTTTCCACAAAGCAGGTCTCTGTACTTGGACCAGCTCTGTGCGAGTAATTGAAAAGAAATCAACAGCCATTCTTTGAAGACTGCCAAGCATGGCATGTTGAATGAAGCGGCCTGCGAGTGTTACGGCGATAACACTGGCTGCACCGCTGCTACTCCTCAGTTATGTATTACTTGCGTTTTGTGCGATACTATTAATTTTAAGTGTTTTCTCTCTCTATTTTTTTTTTCTTTCCGTAGAAGGTACACCTGGGTCTGTTTTTTTTTTTTTTTAGGTTCAGTCAGCTGCGTTGTAGCTGTCAACTGAGCTTTTGTTCTGATTTATTTTTACCTTATTACTTTCCATAAGAGGGAGTGTATTTGTGTCTGGCTGCGTGCTTATGTACAACTCCTACGCACAACAAATCTGGAACAAACTCCCAGAAAACTGCAAAACAACTGAAACACTGAGCTCCTTTAAATCTAGGCCTGCTTAGAGTTGCTTTTGAACCATAATAAATGAAACGTTGACCAACATATTTGATATGTATCAATGTTTTCACCTGTCAAAATGTAATGTTTGTCGCCGGTGTTCTCATTTGTTAACTGTAAATGCTTTTTTTTTTTTTATGATGTAAAACACTTAAAAACTGCCTTGTTGCTGAAATGTGCTATATAAATGAACTTGATTGATTGATGGATAATTTTCTTCCCCATAGAAATCTATGCTGGCTTAGTGCTTCTGCGTTTAACTGTGTTTCTCTCCTAAGTGAAGGGTTAGGGTTAGGCTTTGCTTACAGAGTCCTGGTCAACAGCCTCTGTGTTTAGCCGTATCTCTTTCTTTGTCAAAGGGACTGATGGAGCTTTTGCTACTGTCAATATTTCTTTCCCTTTGAAAACATGATGGGAAAGCTTTCCTTTCCTTTTTCTTGCTCTGGTTTCTGTACTCCCTGCTTTCAGGCTGTTGCAGCAGAACACCGAGTCTGGTTCTATCTATTAAAACACAGCAATCCTCCCATCTTGTTGCTACAGGCTTGGCCAGGGGGAGAGATTGGTGCAAAGTCAATGACTCCATAAAATCAGCTGGGCTTTGTTTAAGAGCTTTTTTTTTTTTTATCTTTTCACATTAATGATTGCATAACTGATTTTCCAGTGTTTCGTAATTTCATTTGAATACTCACCATTTATTAGTCAAAGTGGAGCTGCCATGACCAATTGTGAGCATGTTGCTGGACACACTTTGAAAAATACTTCTGCCACTTTTACATGGAAATAGATCTGTCTTTCTTTTTTTTTTTTTTCCAGACCTGAACAAATCTGAGGTCTATCTAGATTTTCTCCTCCACCCTGCAGTTCGGCTCCTGCTCTGATGGCCTGTCGTCCCTTCACCCCCTTCCTTCTTATCTTCTAATCTGTGCGTCGGGTGTGTGTTCATGACTGAACTGGTGGAGTTTTTATAGTCTGGCTGCTCTGATGCTATTAGAGATTAGGATGTTAACACAGTCCTTCATCTGACTGCATCGATCCCAACGCTCGCAGTGGAATCGCATTAATACTAACAACGTCAGGTACAAGCTTTACCCCTCGCTCTCTGTTCTACATCTGCTTCCCCGTCAGTGTTGATTTAGATTTAAATAACCAGCCCTCTTCCTGGTCTTTCAACGCTGGGAGGGGCCAATTTAACCAGAGGATGATGGAATGGAAGATTGCAGACGCTGATGGGGACTGGAGGCTGTGGAGATGAGATGAATCTGCTGTAATTGATCTTCCTGGTTTTAGTGATGAGGTGAATATATTAGGTAAAAAAAAAAAATAAAAAAATCAAACTCAAAGCATTAAGACGGCATTCCACAGGATCTGTATCAGATTTTACAACATGAAGCTGCATAATAAAGACCAAATATACTATACTGCTTATAGTTTTGACTATACTGCTTATAGTTTTGTGTTTTTGCTTTCTGCTCTTAAATGTTTCAAATCATCAAATAGTTTCATCCAATCCATCAAGGCCCTTAAACCTAACCTAGTTAGGCGTCTGTGACTGGTACCGAGCGTCTGCAACAGCAATATGTTTTAATATTGCTGTGGTGGAATTTGAACCCCCTCTTATTTGCGAACTTATTTTAATTCAGCCACATTCGAGGACTTTCAGGCATTGTCAGTCTCCAAATCTCAACAAGATTTCCGTTTGGACTCTGGATCTTAAATCCTCCTTTAGTAATTTTTGTATGGACTTGCTGCTGTGCTTTGGTTCATTATTCTGGTTTATGACCACAAGTCTGCTTAAGTTCAGGGTTGCAAACTGATGACCTGGATAATCACCACCACCATGTTTGCCCACAGTAAACATGGTGGTGGAGTTAAACTAAATACTGAGTTAGTTTAGCGGATCATGCACTCTTTAAGTTTCACTTCTGTGTTGCCAGTCAATTTTGAGATATCTCAAAAGTCTTGGGGATCATCAAAATGTATTGTTTGTTGGTTTTGTTTGCTAAACCTTTCGGAGGATACATTTTTCCCTTTCTGTTTCCAAAGCAAATGACTTTGCAAACTTTGTTGGATGTCAGTGACATTGCTTCTCGTCTGTTTGTGAATTTTGTTAGGTTGGGGCTTAGCGTGCTGTTTTTTGACATGATTTTTTTCTACTTCCTGCTGTTGAACAGGCTCTTTATTTTGCTGATCAGGAATTTATAGGGCCTATTTATAGGGCTAGTGAAAATGAGTCCAAAAAAATTGTACAGTCGGTAAATTCACAATTTAACAATTACCTAAAGCCAAGCTGCTTTTTTCTTTGTCTTTAAGAAATCGGCATTTGAAAACTGCTTCTGTATTTACTCAAGTTATTGTTGTCTGCTAGCAAAATCTGTTTGATGAGCAATTTTGTTTTTACTGTATAATCTAATTTAAGGCCCAAATGCTTTTTACATCACTACACCCTTACAATAGTATGTCATTTTTTCAGTCCTTAATTTAATGACAATGAGACATGCTTGTTTTGCTCGGGCTTACACTCTGTCATCGCTGAAGAAGAAAAGAAGAAGAAGAAAAAAATAAACACAAAGCAGCAGCACCAATCTCCAATTCTAAGTCTGCCAGGGCAGCAGTGCATTGTGCTTTTCCTCTCTGCTTCTCTGTGATCCCCGTAAATCCTCACGAATAACATGGCAGAGCAAAACTCAGACCAAAACACTGTCAGTCAACGTCAGCCAAATTCAGCAAACTGTGACGGACCCCGTTGTGCATGTACACCTAAAATAAAGTACAGCTAGTAAGCACAGCAGGTGTGTTTTGATGGTTTTGGCAGCACATATTCAACACAGATGCTGTTATCTTCTGATTTCATTCATCAGCACGCTGTACGGCCAGCTCTTACATGCTCAGTTACGGCTTGCTTCACTGGCTCATGAATGCTCCACGACTGTTACTTTACCATGTTTAGTCATGGAGCTTTATGTTTAGTGAAAGACCCTCTTCCCGTAAAGGGGTCGGACCAAGCAGCTTATTAATATCTTAGAATATCTGTCTTCAAATAAATATATGGTGTTTTTATTTTTCAGTAACGCAAAACAATAAAGTATAAACAAATACAATCTGGCAACAAAAGGACAGAAAATAAAATAGTACAAATAAAACAGAAAAATTTAATCATGTAAAATATAATAATGCATTTTAAAAATATATAACATACTCATAGAACACAATAAAAGCATTACCACTCTCAAACAACGCGACAACAAAAAACTTGCATACATAAAATAATAATGGACTATTTTTCTTTTTTGTGTTGTTTGAAATGAAAAAATAATTGTTTTCTGTTGTTTTATTGTATTCTCTCTCTTTAAAAAAACAAAAACAAAACCCTATCAGAGGTTTACAGTTTTGTGTGTCTTGCACAGCTGCGTTAAATTACACTAATTAAGACATTTCAATGTAAGAGACCTTTCTTTATAGAACCAGTGTAACGCAGTTGATAAATGAATAAGGTATGTTTAAAGAAAACGCTACAGTGGAGCTGCTGTGACCTTGTTTTTTATTTAAGCTAGGCTAATAATGTCATTGCGAAATAGTGAAGGGAGTTGTTTAATTTATTAATGCTTTGAAAAATGTATGTTTTTAATTTGAACACATGCAGGGGAGCAGCAGTGAGTCCCAACAACTTTCCCTCCAGTTTTGGGTTTGGATGACGTCACGCCAAAAAGAGCACAAGCTGTAAGTCCTGCTTTACAAAACAAAACTTTGGGGGAGATTTGTTTACACAGACAACATTGTTTTTCCTGTTAAAAGGGTCACCATGATTAAATGCTCAGTTGCCAACTTTTTGGTGGGAGCTTGGAATGAGACGACGTTGAGGGTGGGGTCAATAATAAAAATGGCGTCAGGTATGTGTCGTAATGGCTGAAAGATTCACAAAGGTAGTAGGTGCACAGAAAGAAGCAAATAAGATGGCAGCCAGTGAACGAGCTTTCAACATTAACATGCAAGGTTTGTTTCTATTATTGACTTGTGATTATGATGTTTTCTTTTAGTTACATGATTATATTTACGTTTGTTCTTGAGCCAATTCATTTCTGTAAAAACAAAAAACATGCAACCAGGTATGTCCAAAATAACAGATTGTTAAATTACAACGAGATTATGTGTAGCTCTTAGTGGTTTATGATATTTTTTGACCACCAAACGTGGAAGAATAATCATGCTTCTCTGAACTGTAGTATATAAAGCGGCTCTATTTACTTCAGCGGAACCACTCCCCTAGCTACTGAATTACCTAGAGGTTATCCGCCAGGGTATTGATATGTGTAACGTTGAGACTAAAGTGAAGTTCAGTAAAGAAGTTACGTTCATGTTACCTTCGAGTTGAATCCTTCTTTTAAATATACCATGTTGCAGTAAAGACACAACATGAACTTGGTTTGGTCAGATGATTGAAATCATGCTGTGATTAAACCCAAAACAAGTGTGATGCAGACTAGTGGTTTCATGGCCTTCAGTTGTACGGAGCACCATGGGGGACAATGGGAAATGTTATTTTTCTTTTGCGTTACCTTCCAAAACTTTTGCGTTTCCTGGCAAAAGGTTTTGCGTTCTCTCGCAATAATGTACTGATTAGGTAAGCCTTTCTTACGGTGGCCGTCATTCTACTATAGTATAAGGCTTTCGTAAGGTTTATCCATGAATAATATCTCGTTGTGAGATATCTGAAGTTTTATATCTTTAGGATAGAAATGCACCACAAACGTAACACAGACTTTCCGTAAGAAGGAAAGAAATAAAGAATACATCCAAGCTATTTGGATTATTTCTGAGTTATCACAGGGTAATAAGGTCACCTGACAGTTTTAATTGTGTCTCTTTTGTGTTGGTCTGAAGGGCTAAAGAAGCTAATTGCATTATAACAGTCTGTCATAAGGATGTATAATTAGACACATTTTTTTACTAGTGATCTATTAGCATGCCACTGAATGTTTCTTTAAAATAAAAACATACCTTTCGACACATCCGGTTAAATTGTCGTAGTACAAATGTGCTGCTAAACATGCTGCCCTGATTCCAGTAAATCACAGTGGAAACTGAAACATATGTAGCACATGTTGACGTCAACCTTGTTTACATGATTTAAAAAAATCCTCTTGAGTCCGTTTGTGCTTTATTAAACCAACACCTTTTCCCAAAGTCAGAACAGTGAAGTAAAACCTGACTTGTCGGGGTGGAACTTGCAAGATAACTAGAGGCTTTAATGCCTTTGTGGGTGTATGTGCATCTGCCTGCTTACAGCTACTTATGAGAGCTATAATGAGGGATTAGGGCTGGAATAAATTAGAATAAATTCACATTAATCCTTGAGTGTTTGTTCTTGTGTAGTTTATTTTAAATTTGACATTTTAATTCCAGGTAACTCCTGGAGAAAACCAGCATAGCATCTCAGGAAACCATAAGCCACTGCATGCTGTGAGCTAAGACTCATAAAATAGACTTTGTGCCAAATTCTTAGTGACTGGGAATAACTCAATACTTTTTTTTTTTTCTGGTGTGATTCCAATCCTCTGGCCTGTATATGTTTTAATGAGTAACTTTGATAGCTAAGACTCAGAAATTATGAGGAAAACCCCACAGAGCCCTTATTAGACCTAAACACCGACTCACATTATTCCTCAAAGTCCTGCAGATATGCCAAGAAAATGAAGTTCTGGTTGCCGCTTCGACGCTCGTGTCTCGACGTGCTAGCATTCAGACAAGCATATAAGGGAGAGGATGTCAGGAGCTTGTGTTGAGAATCGTATTTTCTCCCACATATTATCTCAGTTCAGTTCCCCTTCACACGTCCTTTCAGAAAACCCCATCTAACTCATCAGTCCTCACTCAAGCACTGCTGTCTATTTGCTGTCACGTTGCCATGGTTTCCATTATGCCTCCTGCCTGCTCTGCTTTGAAGGACAAAGCACTGATGAGGGGCTGTATTTAGAGAAATAGTAAGTAAAAATGGTGTTGGAGGATGTTTGTGTACAGCGCCTTTCCAAAGTATTCACACCCTTTGAACTTCACCATATTTTTAGGATTTTATGTGGTGGCCCAATCAACACAAAGTTTGGCATTATAATGAAGTGGAGGGAAAAGGACATGATTTTCAGTTTCATTACAAATAATAACTTTTAAAAAATGAAGCGTGGTCTGCATTTGTCCTCAGCCCTTAAGTTTGCACAAACACATTTTACATGAATTACAGCTGCAAATATTTAGGGCTGAATCTTGACCAAACTGGTAAATATAGAAATTGGTTTAAAAAAATAATTATTTCCTATAAATCTTGAGTTCAGTCAGATTGCAAAGGGAGCATCTTTGAACACCATTCATGTCTTGTAGTAGGTTTTCAGTTAGAAACAGGTCTGGACTTTGACTGGGTTGTTAAAACACAGTGTTTTCTCTAGACGTTTCCATCGTAGCGCTGGTTGCATCTTTAGGCTCATCATCCAGCTGGAAGGTGAACCTCCACCCTAATCCCAAATCACTTTCAGCCAATTAGTTTTCTACCAGGATTCCCTTTAAATCTGAGCCGCTTTCATGTCCCCTCAGCATGATGCTGCCATCACTGTGGAGGATTTCGTGTTCAGGGCAATTTGTAGCTTCAGTGTTCTCATTTGACTTTCTCATTGGAGCATCTATTACCACATATTTGCTCATGGCTTTCCTTTGGTCAGTCACTCTCATAGAGTGACACCATCATTCTCCAACAAACCCGTGGCCTTCACAGAGCAGCTGGACTTTTACTAGAAACCTTTTATTGTTTTCCTTACACTTCTCAATCATGTGCTACTTCATGTTAGCCTCTCTCCCAAAAAAGTACATACAAATTTTGGCTATAATGTGGAGTAAAGGTGAAAAACATTTAAGGGGTGTTAATATTTTGGTGTGTGGCTGTGTAATTGCATCACACACACGTGCTGAGACCTTTGAACCGCGTCCCTGTGGTTCTGTGGAAGGAAGAAAGGCAACCACACACAGACATCTCCCTTAAGCGTAGTTACTCTGCTCTATCTGGCCTTATCTTTAACTGATCAATAAGCAGGTGGCGCAGCACTCCTCCTATTCTCTGTGGTATATGCTGCAGCTTGACAGGATTGCACCAAACTTAAGTAAGCCTGCATATTGCCGTGACTCTGCTGCACACTGGCCAAGCAAAGCGTGTAAAGGAATTTGTGAAAATCTATGATCTGCAATTGCACTTGATAACTTGTGTGTGTGGTTGCTTGTTGCTAGTTGCTACATTTATGTGAGGGCTTGTTGCTGTCAAAATCGGGCTAAACCATGGACTTTATTTAGCTGACCTGATTACAGAGGGAGAACGAGTCCCTGCAGTTGAGTGAGGAGAAATACGGCCATTTAGTGAGCTGGAAGAGAGAAAAAGAATAGAGAGCCCAGGAAGGAGAGCTTAAGCTGAATCCCTTCACCGCCACACACATCACCCTCTGTGTGTGTGATTCACTCACTCCCCCCCTCCCAATCTTATTTTAAGGTTCTTAGGGCCTTCCTTAACTTTTAATAAGAGTCTTTAATAAGTCCCCAGATCATGGCTTGGTCGGTTAGGGCTTCTATTTCAACACAGCTCAGCTTAATCTCACTCTAAAATAGATCTGCCCCTCCTTTCATGTCCGCTCAGCTTTCCTGCTTTGTGTCTTTGTATTTCTCCACAACATCGTAAAAGTATTTTATAAACTTATTGGGAAGGAAGATTGTGTTGACCTTTCTGCTTTGCATATGTGGCATAAAGTCTATTTTATAGGGTACACCAGGCGTTTTAATGGAGACATTTCCTTTTTTGCTTGAATGAGGAAAGGTGGTTATCATCAACTGTAAAGAGAGAAACGAGCCACGCAGAGATTTTGTTTAGACTCACAAAGCCAGACTAAACCACCAAAGCAGCTCCTAGGAAATGTTACCTGTTCTTGGACCTCTTGTGATGCATATTGCTATGCTGTGATGCATCTGGATGTCATACTTTAGTCAGTCTCTTTGGCCTACTTAGAAATATTTTAAGTAGCACACTGAGCTGCCTGTTCTGTCCCCGTGGACCCAGGCAGAATAATTGAGTGCCGCTGAGGCAGGGTAATAAGCTGCACTGCCAGTGTAATAACCTGCCGGACGATGCACAGGAGCAGTAATGACTGCCATTACTTCAAGGCCTGAAAAGCAAACACGCTGGTGAAGGAACCAGATGTACAATGTGACCATGTGTTTGTGTGTCATGTATGCAGAATTAAGCATAGCATGTTCTGTTATCTAATTCAGTGTCCTTCAGAGGACCTTGTCATTCTGTTTTATTCATCCCTCACATGGTTGCTATTTTCTGTTTTCTATGTGCTACATGGTACATTGTACAGTCTGTTTTTTGGAGTATTCTGGTGATGGATCATTCAGAAAATGATTGCTTAAGTTTATTAGTATTTTGTAAACTTAAGTCTTGTGATTCTATTTTTGGTAATTTGATTCTTAGTTTCAAGTCGGCATATAAACAAATGAAGAAGTACGTATGCAGTTTAAATAACCTGCTAAATCAAAGATGACCACTGTTTTTTTTAACATTTTTTGTTTACATTTTTTAAATAATTGTATTATTTGTGTGCTCTTATACATCCATCTGTCAGCAGTTCACCAGCAGAAAAGCATAATCACCCACTGATCCAAAATGGATAGATGGATTTTACTCATCCATTTCTTCTTTTGTTTATATTTGGGGGAAACAAATCCTCATCAAATGACAAATACCTCCTAGCGTGTTTCCCTTAGGACTGGCAGTGTAACCAGTAGCACAATCAAAATGTTTCTCTAAGATTACTGTGAACATGTTTGTACGTCGTCGATCATCCTTCCCTCCAGCCTTACAGTCGCTTTGGAGACAATCTGAACTGTGGAGGTTTTGTTTGGAAAGCATAAACAGTTGATTTGATTCCAGATAAATTACTGTTTTTTTTATCATCATTAAGTGAATTATTAATTTAAGAGCCAGTGGCCTTCAAACCATAGTACTGTCAATGAAATGGAGAAAGTGCCAATTAAATTAGTAATCGCAATTATTTGTATGACTATTAATCTTTACATAAATACGATTACTATGACAGCCTTAATTCCCCCTTTCCTCTGCTTGCCAAGTGCCAGTGTCACCACACAGCTGAGTAAACTCTTTTCTGCTATGTTGAACCAGCAACACTTAAATCTCATAAATGTTTCATGCAAACATGTAAACCTGAAATGCTTGAAAGCCAGTTTCAAGTTTCTCTCTCCCCACTCTCTTTCATCTGCCTCCCCTTAGACAGCTGACTCTAAGGCTGCATATTTAATTTTATTGGCTTATTTACTTAATTTAACTTGAGTATCATTTTCTGGTGCTAAGCAGACTAATAGTTTGGCTTGCAAAAGTGTTCATATCCCTTGGACTTTTTCATATTTTGTCACATTATAACTACAGTGCATTTTATCACCAGACTGTAGTTGACCAGCATGTGGCGCACTATTAAGTGGAATAAAAACAATTTTATTCTTCCACAAAGTCTGAAATGTGTGGTTTCCTCTAATCACTACCTCTGAAGGCTACTAACGCCTTCAAAGGTTACACAATGGGCTAAAATGCCACTTGAGTGTAATTTTAATGTGTGTGTAATATGAATACAAATGCATGCCACTCATTTCACATTTTTATTTGTAATATATATTTTTAATGAAATTTTTTTCCACTACTTTGTTTCGGCTTATCCCATAAAATGATTTCACTTTGTGGTTGTAATGAGAAAACATCTGAAAACATTTGCAAGGAACTATCTCTTTAATTAGGTGGTGCTAGGATCATTTCGTCTTATACTTTGTAACCTTTTTTTTTGTAGTTGAAAGTGAAACCTCCTAGTTATGAACAAGTCAGAGGAAAGGATAAGAAACCCTAGTCATCAAAAACCTGGAGATAAATATCACCTTGCAAGGAGGTTTCCGCTTATTTAGTGTTTGCTTTGAAGTGTGCACTTGCTGCCATGCTCTCTGTGAATAAAACAGTTGGCTATAGAAATATTATGTGCTGCAGAGTTTTCCTCCTGGCAACCTATGTCACCCTGTGTCTACTTATTGTCAGTCTTCCCTTGTCTCCATTTTTTTTCTTTGACGTTTATCCGCAGCTTTATGTTGCCAGCCAATATAATACTCTGTCAGTCACTCAGCTTGTATCTTGGCTTAGGTAGCTCTCACAAAAACACCCTTTTACCCAACTAACTAACTTATTATATCACACACGGGCACACATGCTGGGTTTAAGCTGTCTGTGTGATGGATGTGCCCTCTCAGACAGAACTGCTGTGTGTTGCATCTCAACCTGCACCCTCACCTTCAGGCTGCACTGTATTCCCTACCACTGCAATGTACTGTTTTTTTTTTGTTTTTTTTTTCATGGGGAGAGGTTTAAAAATCAATATTTTTAGCAGAAAAATACAGCACAGTGTTTTAAAACACATGAAGGCTGAGGGACTCTGCCCCTTTCAGCCTGACTGTCGCACACACAGGCAACCCAGGCTCCTAGAGGCTGATAAAGACCTTTTTGGCAGAGGCTCTCCTCTGTGCTGTGGGCTCATTAATGCTCCGAGTGTGTCCCTGCGAGTGAGGACTAAGCCCTCAGCCCTTATCAACAACACCAGGCCCGGTCGGTTACACACATACACACGCCACCGTGGACAAAAATATACACACACAATGGATTATGAAGAGTGCGGATAAGTCGCCAACATCATCTCAGATATCCCCTTACAGGACAATGACAGACACCCCCACTCCCATCCCAGTGTTGCAGTCATGGATAGTGTGTGTTTGTGCTTGAGGCTTGGTGGGAGAGAGGATGCAGTGCCATCCAATTGATCAATTTGTATTTGTTGATCCATCTGCACACAGCTGGCATAATGAATAGGTCATTGGGACTGTGTGCTTTTTGGAAGTGTGTGTGTGTGTGTGTGTGTGTGTGTGTGTGTGCTGGGTTTGAACTTAAGCATCGTTTCGTATGCTCCTCGACGCTGGATGTTATAAAAGCCCCCAACTGCTGTCTTTATAGGTGCTGTTTGTTTCCTGTAAAACACACACAGCCTGGGTTATTTGCATATTTATTACGGTGTTGTGTTTGTGCTTTTTAAATTGAAATCACATGCATATGTGTGTGTGTGTGCATGTGTTGGTGCAGAGTAATGTTACAAGGCTGGCTCAGTAAAGACAGTGTAGGCGGCTGCTGGTTTGTGCCTGTTTCAAGTTGGTATGAGCATGAATTGTTTCCATGTTTTGTCTGAGCCTTCAGGCTGTATCTCTTCAGCTTGGCAGTGAATTATTATTACTTTATTTCCAGGGAGGGCAGGGGTGACACAGGAATACCCACCTCCACAGCCCGCCACGTTCCACAGAGTCTGCAAAAACAAAACCAAAGAAAAAAACACTGGTCATACACACCCAGGAGGACTTGACAAAATCTTTCATCTTCAATCCATAAAATAGGAACTCGGAAAGCGTGCGAGTCATTATTTTCTGCTTGATAACGACTGAACAGTTTCATGCAACATTTGTCTCCCTTTTAACATTTAGTTAAACATACAAGCAACATTTTTCTTGTCTTGATTTTTCATCAGGTTTATAGTTTATGCATTTAGATCTACTGATTTCGAAGTGATAATTTTCTGCAGCCTGGATTTGACATGTGGTTTTTGCAGCCATCTTCAAGCTTCTGGTGTCATTCCATAATTTTATTTTATTTAACTCTTAGCGAAAGCTCTGGTTGTGGTTCTTTAACATGTTTAGTTTTCTGACACAAACTCCAAAGTCCATGAAATTTAAATAAAGTTTACATAATTTCAGAAGTTTACCTGCTTGTCCATTCTAAAGCCATTTTTGATGTGTGTTTGGGGTCGTCCAGTATTTATCCAACATTCATTCTAGAGATAGATCACCTTCATTTTTATTAATTTACTCACTTGATGGCTGTATGTTACTACACGGACTAAAGCTACTGTCCAGCACCACCATTATGCAAAACAATTACAATGTTGTGAAGTCAAAAAGCCTCAGCTTGACTCTTCCAAACATGCCTTTTGTCACTTTGGACACGTTTGTGTCACCACAGAAAACATTTTTTGTCCATTTTAGATGCTGTATGTTTTGTTTAAACTTGAGGGTGATTTTTCAGCAGGGGCTTTTTCTTTTTGGCTCCACTGTGGACAGTGAAGTAGTATTCTGGCATGTCTCAGTGTTTGTAAAGGGTTAGGTCTTTGAGTTGTTGAACATCTTGAACAATTTTCTTTCAGCCTGAAGGTGATAGTTTGGCCTAAAGCACTGACACTTTGACACATTTCATCTTCTAGCTGGATTATGATCGCAAAAACGCATCCAAACTAGTTTTGAAAGGATTACATGAATCCTCTTGAGAGGATTTCCCAAAACCTTTCAATCTTGTATTGGCTACATGTTGTGTCATTACGTTCTTCTAAGATAACATCCCAAAAGCATCGTTATTAAACTCAAATTTGACATTTGTGGCAGTAATATAATCTTTTTACTGGGACTGTAAAATGTACAGTACATTTACAAATCCATTGTAAGAGTTGCAATTTTGTCTCTATAAGAACAAGTAAAATAGACGGTGTGGTTTGATATAATTGCATTGAAAAGCGCCTAGTGAAGCTCGCAGTGGCCGATAATTGGTTGACCTCTGAGACACTTCAGCTCTTGAGGATTTTATGTCTTACAGCTAATGCTGGAACACGGGCCGCTGGTCTTAATTCATCAAATTGTCCTCCTAGTTTTAGGACCGTCAGGCAGCTGGTTACTTATTCACAGCTATCTTACCAATAATATGGCTCATTAATGGCTGTATCTGGGGCTCTCGGAGATGAAGAAGCACAGAGGGCAGTTTCCACTGAACAACTGTAGGAAAGCTCCATTAAGTGATGTAACACTTGGGCTAACCTGAGGACGCAATCTGAAATCACAGTTTGTGCAATTACTTGCTGTGTTTGTGTTAAATTCTCGGCACATGGCAGATGTTGAGAGTGTGTTTGCGTGTAGACGTGTGTGTGTGTGTGTGTGTGTAGCTGAGGGACTGGGTGGGTGTAGGGGTCTTTGCGTTTGTCCGTTTGATGTCAGCCCTGGTGTTTCTGGTGCATGCGTGTGTTCCCTTTGTCCGTTAAGGGAGTTGTGAAGCATCTCTTTAATTTGGTCTATAATTGAATTTGGCCCGTGGGCATGCCATGCTCTTCAGAGAGATGGCAGCAGATTAGAAGGGGAAGAAAAGAGGAGACAGCGGGAAAGAGACGGGAACAAGAGGAGACGTGGCTGAGAGGGGGAGAGCGAGCTGAGAAAGAGGAGGTGGCATAAGGATGGCAGATGAGGAAAGGGAGATTGAGGAAGAGGACGCTGGGGGAGGACACAGCATTGCATCCTCAGTCATCTGTGAGACTTCATAAGTACGGGGTGCATGGGCGAGTGGCTGGCAGTCAAGTCAATATGACATATGAATATTGCAGAAGCTATTCTCTCGCCTCGTGCCCTCCTCAATTATTAATGTCTGGCTTGGAGTTGGCTCAACTTTTACTTGAGGCGATTTATTCTCATATACTCATGAAAATGAGTGAGAACTCTTTAACAGAAGGACCGACAGTCATATAAAAGACGGAGACGGTGTCTCAGCAGATGGGGAACATATGCACTCGGCGTAGACTGAGCCTATATCATAGACATGACCAAACTATTCCTGACGGCTGCAGCAGAAATGCAGCTCACTGCCATGTTTAATCTCTTGCATTTCTGGATTTAGACATAGCATGATTGTATCAGTTTCAAGCATTTGTGGGCATCAAATTAAATTTAAAATGTTGAATGTGGAAGGTGCTGTTTGTTACCAGGATGTCTGCTGAATTTACTGATTAGGAAATTTTTTTCAAGATAAAGAAATTACTCTGATCATGACCATCACTGTTTGTGACTGATTTTTGGATTGCTGCTCATGAAAGGTTTTAAAGGTACTAAACTAAGATTTTTGCAGATATAAAACAGAACTTTGTGAGATTTGTACAGTTCTGGGTATTACCTTACAACCCAACTCTGCTTCAAATGTCTCCGACAAGGTAATTTACAAAGGCAATAAGCAGCGCTGAGTTTTTATTTTGGTACATCAGAGAAAAGGGGGTTGAACACTTGCCCTTTCACACTTCCCAGATTTCTACTTTGAAATGATGCACCGCTGTGTAGCACTATTGAATAAAAGCCAAATAAAATGCAAGTGTATAGTTGTAATGAACTAAAAAATGTCAATGTTCAAACTGCGTGAAAACTTTTACACGCTTTTTTTAAGATTACATTTTAAGAAGACAAAATGGACATAAAAGATGGCTAATAATAGACAAGGCTTGCTTTTACCGGTTAAGGTTGGACTTTATCGACATTTCAGTCTGGCTTAATGCAAGTTTAAAGTATTAAATGTGTCACAAAAGCTGCACTAATTCACTGCAAATGCTTTTCCTTTAGCGCCATCCTTGTTTGTCATTGTTACCATGACTTCAGCCAGATTTCTGGCCAGATCAACAGGCACTACATGAAAGTAACGCTCGAGAGGGGAAGAGGAGACGAGAATACAGTTTGGGCAGGGTCAGTGTGACTGACAGAGTCCTGGCAGGACGCTGGCTTAGCAGCAGGCTGATTAACCCCGGCTGGATGGTTGGAGTTGGGAGCAGATGTCAAGGTCCTTCCTGTTAGTGGACTGCATGACAGTGCTGCTAAACATTTATGCCCACACGTAACTATAAATGCACACACTCCCTCTTTATCACAGTCGTTCTCTCTCACACACACTGCTGGTGTTTTTTACTGTTGACCTTGTTGGTCCGACAGAGTTCGGAGGTACAACACCTCTCTTTGGCAGCTTCATCTGTTTGCTTACAGCAGTGCAGTGTGTGTGTGTGTGCGTGCGCGTGTACCTGTGTGTGTGTAAATGTGTGCATTCCAGGAAAATCACTGTAGTTTTAGCTTAATTCCCACTGGACTAGATGAGTCATCCCATATGTATCAACAAGTCGAGAGGAAAAAAAAGCAGAATGGGAAGAAAGGGTAGAGAGGAGCAGTGGGATTTCAGTTTGTCTGCCAGGGGCTTACAGTACAGCCTGGAGGAAGCTTGTAGTGCTGGCTTTGGCAAGAATAGTGCTCAGATTCAATTGATTCATTCTTTGAACTGAGCTGAGGAAAAGCAAATTTTACAAGTTGAATTCACACATATGAAGTCTGAAACATGGTTCATAAACTGCTTTAATGTTCACACTATGCATTAAAGCAGCACAAACAAGATGACCAACTAAAACTTTATTTCTTTTAGGCTGACATGAAAATTATGAACAATTTCATTTTGAGGTGCAGTGAGACATTGACTGGGGACTCGAGTCGCCTGATTCCCATTTTTCTGACCAGAATGTGGAGTTGTTGGTCTGAGATAAACACTCTTTCGTGTGAACACAGTCACTGAGTGAGGAAGTCTAAAGTGGAGCTGTTTTCAGTGTGGCGTTTAAAAATGAAGCGAAAGAGTAAGTACAAAAGTGTGAGAAGCTATTTAAAAGGCCATTTTAGTGTCTGATTCATTTAGACTGAGAGAGAATGAGGCTTTCAGCAGATGGGATGAATGTTGTACAAGGATCTGTTTTATCTCGTGGAACTCGCTGGGTTTGGAAATGTCGCCAGCATTTTTACCTTATTCTCTGCTGGTTCAGTGACACTTGATGCACCAACATTGCTGCTCGCAATGATCTTTATCAGTAAATGATAAAGATGGTTTTAAAGTGGAAATTTTGTAACCAATTTGTTGCTTTAAATGGTAAAACCCTGTTTTACAGCAGCTGCTATCGTACACTAGCAGAGTGCAAAGTCCCTGGATGAGGGAGTAAATTAGTTTATTTAATATGAATTATTGACAACCACAAACTTCAGGAAGACTAGAGAAAAATCAGTTCTGTTCTTAAATTGGCACCTGAAAGCTTTTCAAAATCGGAAACTAGAGATGGGTTCTCCATTGGTGCATTTATAGTGCACTTAGATCCCTTAAAGTTGTTTTTATTTTATTTTTTATGGAAACATGGTTTCTATTCAAAAATTAAAAGCTCCATGTTTGCAAATGAAAATACAATATATAAATTAAGTTTTACTGCATTCTTTTAGGAAAAACATTTGTTGTTTCATGTAGAACTCTTGAAATTGATGGAGAATGATTTTAAGTGTCTGTTTTTATAGAGCAAGGCAAGCCCAAGATGGACAAGACCTGCACAAAGTCCTACTTTGATAATCTAAGCAGCCTAAGTTAAGTCAGAACTATTAATTTAAAGATTAAAGTAGATAATCTTTAAGTCTTAGTCTGTGTACAGAATTTGAGACTTTAGACCTAGCTTGGAAGCTGACCTCGGTCTAATGTTGTGTGATCATATATTTGCAAAAAACACAATTGCAAAGACGTGAACAAACAGTTCAGATTAAAACTGTTTGCTGCAGCTACTGTGGCAGAGATTTACTGTGAATATGTTTGAAGAGGACTAAACCCCATCTCAATTACATGTAAATATTTTATTCTGCTGCCTCAGCAAGTTTGCATACATAGTAGAAATGGATCACACACTGACGGCGCATAAGCAGAAAGAAAGCAGGAGGTGTGGAGGAACTTTACTAGTGTTGTGACTGAAACGGGGAATAGAAATGGAGCAAAGAGAGAGGAATGGCTCGGCAGAGCATCAGGGCTGCAACATTGAGTCTTCTGGCTCTACTGGACCCCTACCAGAACCACCCAACAGCAAACACAGATGATCACCCCCTGTTTTTCCCCTATGTTGTCGTGGTTTGCATTTTACATTGTTTTCTTTTTAAAGCCACATCAACAAACAGTAAAGTTTTGAGCCAAATTGTAGCTTTGACTCTCATGGAGTCTTGAAAAGAATAAAACCCAACAATAAATGATACAATAAATGATGATACTATGACACGCCACCTAAGTATTGTTTTATGTAAGGATTTGATCACTGTAGTCCCTTGTTCGGTTGAGGGAAGACTAAAGGGAGAGTTCAGGATTAGTGCTCTATTTTGAAATATTTTTTAAAAACCTGAAGTGCACAACTCATTTTGGCGTCTCACTATTTCATACCCAAACTAGCATCTGCTGCTAGTTGGTTCCCTGCATCAATTCACGCGATGCAAAGTTGTTTAGGAAACACAACTTGATGCTAAAACTCTGACCGATGTAACACTGTTTTTGATTTTCAGATTTTATTAGTGGCAAGCAGGAAGGTGCAAAGTGCTTGTGTGTTAGTCTGCTGCTCTGCTTTGATAAATTCTGCACCAATCCAGGGAGATGATAAATACGTTTTAAAATTTGAGTTTTTAGTATACACCAGATCCAGATATTTGTGCACAAAACAGTTTTTCTTTTTTTTTTTTTTCAAAAAGCAAACCAAAATGTACAGTGGTGTAAACATATCTGCATTATTTTCTGGTTGTTCTCAAACATATTTGCACTTTGAAAACTGGTTAAGAAAGTGTAACTTTTTAAAGCCACAAAGTTCTGCAGTTTTTAAATTAATTTGTGGTTCAAATGAGCAATCTTTGAAAAGTAAACCTTTTTCGTTATCAATGTTTCATTGTTTATTCCAGTTAACTCTTAGTATTTCCTGAAACAGTTAAAATCTTAGACTTTTAAGTTGACACTGTGTTGTGGTGATTGTTGAAACCATTCAAAAAAGAAAAAAAAAAGTTTAGCGCCAGCTCTACAAATATGGACTATTTTGATAATGCTGGCAAGGAATAAAGTTTGAAAATGAGTCTGTGGTTAATATCAAACATCGGAGAAATGAATGCTGTCATTTCTTTTAAGAAGAGCAGGGTTTGCCCCAGAAAACTAGCGGCACGGTAAGAAGGAAATCTTATTTTTGTTTTAAAAAATGTTAAGTTTACAGGAAATCAGAAAATGTGATGCATTTTTGGAAGATATTGGCTATATTTATACACCAACTATGAAGTCTTGCTGAGGGACGTGTATCTAATTAGTGTATGTACACATTTGAACTTTATGTAAAATTTTTCACCAGAAGAAATGTATAATAAAGTAAACCATGTGCACTCAATTTTTGCTTCATAACTAAGTAGAATAGTCTATTGGATCATCATTCCACCCTAAAACACGGTTTAACCATCAAATCGTTCAGTCTTTTAAAACTTCAAAATAAAATTAATTTCCATGTTGCTCCAATAACCTTTTTAGTGGAGCTCTAAGGTCTGCTGTTCAGCTCTCTGTTGGGGAGAACTAATCCTCAGCTTCAGATGAAATGGACCCTGTCAGATATAAGAAGTGGTTCCTGCAGTGGGGCATTTCAGGCTAATTTAAAAAGGTAAAAGCTGGTGTTTAGTCATGACCTTTTCATAAATCGGTTTCTTTCACACAAATCTGATTGATGCGCTGCACTTGCACAGAATGAATGAAATGTTTTTACTCTTTTTACTACCCCTCCACTCCCTTCACAGCAGTGATATACCAAGTGTTTTGGTGTGGAACTAAAATCTTTTAAACCACTTTGTTTGGTTGGTCCACTGGCTTATGCTATTCAGTGTGAAATAAAATTGTGAGCTTCTGTGAGGCATGTCCAAGTCTTGATTCAAAGGCCTGCAGCTTCTTTAAAGAAGGATTTAAACAGAGGAGAGTTTTGACACAAAGTGGCTTTGTTGATTGCATGAAATTAGGTCCTGCACATAGGCTTTTCACTCCGCTCTGCTCTCGCACAAGACGCTGTGCTGCCTTTTGCTTATATAGATCCCACTAGCATTTCCATTACTCTTTTGGCATAAGTACATGACAATAGCTTCCCTGTGTGGTAACATGATTACATTTACACAAGGGAACTGAGCTTGGTGCCCAGAGAAGGCAAAACTCAAACATGCTACTTTATGAATGCCTAAATTTGCCAAAACAATTAAAGCTTCACTGTAACCCCGATTTTTTTTTTTTTTTTTTAACTTCTCAGCCGTCGTAACTTTTGTAAAATTTACTTTCTAAACAGCATTTCATTTTGGCAGCGAGGGAGTGAGATTTCATTCACCATGGGGTTATGTAGGAATAGTGTGTGTTGTTTCAGGGTTATAATGATGTGCAGTGCATTTGGGCAAAGATGACAGAATCTCCCAGAAATCATCTGAAAAGCTGCAAATGAAGCAAAGCTGTGCACTTCTTTGCTTTGCTCTGCAGCTTGAGTTATTCTTGATGTGCTGTGCAAAAACTGGTGATGAAATCTTTCTATAAGTGCACTCTCTTGTAGAGTTTTGTTGTTTCCTCTAAAGCAGAATATGATTGTTGAGCACGTTGAATAACAAAAGTGGGATTGGATGTCAACATCTTCAGTTTCTATTTCTGTGACTTTCTATCCGTTTTGATTGTTTCAGCAAATCTCTTAAGTACTTTGTTTTTATTTCAGTCTTTTTTTTTTATTTTTTACTTTTGTATTTTCCTCATGTTTGAGGCTGTCAAAATACAATCTAAACTCAATACCACAGCAGATTCACTCTGATGCTCTTCTCCTTGGATATTATACAAAGCACTCCAGGACACTATAATAGGAAGCCACTAAAGGAAAACTTTGATGCAATATTTGCACTGCAGTTTCATTCAGCTGTCATGTTTTGTTTTCAAATTGTTTATAAGTCGTTTGAGTAAAATGAGTTTATGTCATCAGTTCATATCATTCTACATGTTTTTGGTGGGCTACAGATTAATAACTTGAATAAGTCACTGAGAATATTCTCAGGTTTGGTTTTATTTCATGAATGTAACTTTCCAGTCAATATTTTTTTGCAGTTTCTTGCAACAATTAGAGACAGTGGTAGGTGTTTTTCCTACAGTTGGTGGTTTGCCAGGGCATTTGCTATTGGAACGCCCAACCACAATCCGTACTCAAAGTTCTTGTTTTGGGAAGGAGGTTGTTGGCCAGAATCTCGCGATGCATGGTGCCATCCATCCTCTACTCGACAAGGTGCAGTCATCCTGTTCGCTTTGCAGAAAAAACACCTTCAAGATACTTGATAGTTGGGTTCTTGTTCTTGGGATTGTACTATTCCACCACCTTCAAACACCAAAAAGTTGTAATTTGGTCTCATCTGACCAAACACCCATCTCCCATGCTTCCTCTGGATCTTCCAGATGGTCATTGGCCTGGACATGTGATGACTTGAGCACGGAGACCTGGGACGTACTACTTGATTTCAAGACATGACGAATGTGTTACTATAGTAACCTTTGAGACTGTGGTCCCAGCTGTGTTCAGTTCACATCCTCCTGTTTATTTCTGGGCTGAGCCCTCTTGTTTCTCGATCTTGTGTGGAACACCAATCCGAAGGAGACGGTCAACTTGAATTTTTCCTTTTCTAATGACTACACCAACAGTTGTTTCCTTCTCACCAACCTTGATTGCTTGTTGTCCTGTAATGCTTCTCAGTCTTGTGCTCTTGGGCCAAAATACTTGTTAGCAGGTGATCAAAGACTTATTTCCTGCAATAAAATGCTAATTATTTCAAAACTGTACAGTAGGGTTTTCTGGAATCTTTTTTTTGTGTCTAAAAATTGGTGCACTATTAAATACTTAGCATTAGGCCTGTCACAATAAACAGTAAATCAATTAATTACATGATAAATTAAAAGAAACTATTATTTTCATTGCCTTGTTTAATCATTTTTCTAATTTCTTTCCCTTTTTACCAAAAACTGAATCATAAAAGTATTTATTCTGGTGCTTTGGTCTCAACTATCCCTTTTTTGGAAAGATAATTTTGTTTACAGAGACTTCATAGTTAATTTTAGTTGTCGTTTCTGTTTTATTTATTTTTGGATATTTAAAATGTCTTCCACTTCTATTCTTAAATTATAATTTATAAGGTTATTGAGAATGTGTTCTTGCATTATTGTGCCATTAGTACTATTATATTACTTGAAAATGGTCTCAAAACAACAATATTATCGTTTATCGCAATACGTTCTGGGACAATTTATCGTCTAGCAAAATTTACTATCGTGACAGGCCTACTTAGCATATCATCCAGGACCCCCTAAAACTATTGCACTAGGGCTATGCTTGTTTTTTCTTTCTATTACTTTTATTCTCTGTGTCAACATAAACCATTAAGAAAACTCCTCCATGTGACTGAAGGTGGGTGAAAGGAACAGGAGACGTAACCTCAATGTGACCACAAGTTGTCCTTGTAATTAACAGATAACCTTTAATGAAGCTTTGGCCTCACAAGCTCTCAGCCAAGGAAATGTCACATTTAACCAGAGAGAAACGCAGCCCAGCCATGCACACGCACACACATGCTCAGATAAACACATGTACTTGCACACAAACACACGCAGTTGAAAAAGTGTTAAAAGTGCCCTGTCAACCCATAAATGTCATCTGTCTGTAGCTTTCAGGAAATGCCTCTGTGCTCTTTGCAGATGGTTTGTGTGGGTGGTATAGGAAGAGGCTGGGAAATATCAGCCTGTCACAATGTGTTGTCATCTTGCACTGAGGAGAAAAGTGAGCTGAACACATGAACAAATTAATTCAAGGACAATTTTTTTATTAAATTTACCACACACAATTAATAATAATTGACATAAGGTTGTTGATGCAGTTATTTTTTGACGTTAAAGTGTCAGACTCTCTTATGTAAAAAAAGAAAAGAGGGAATCATTACAAGACCTGTTGGTATAATCAGATCCAACCCTCTGTCTGTGTACTGCATTGATCTTTTCCATTTCATTTTCTTTTCTGCTCTTTTTTTTTTTTTAAAGATTCTATTGGTTTCCTTGTATTTTAAACTCAGAATGAGGCTTCTTTCATATATGAGGCAGCAGACGCTGAGCTCACTGCAGGTCTAGAGCCAAAAGCAAGAGAAAAACGCTGAGCTGGGCACACATGTGTTAATGAGGGCATCAATTGTGGACAAAACCATCGTCATTTACTGTCACCTGGTACTCACCGATGCCAGAGTAAATTGATTAAGAAATATGATTGCATTAATGGACAGTTTTTGGATTGTAAACATTCCTATCTCATCTCCAATGCTATGTAAACTTACAATTTGCTCCCAAATTGCTTGATAGTCTTTTTTTTTTTTCTTCTGGTGTTGAAGGCTTCAAATATTGAGACATTACCAGTTTATTTTTTGTCTTTGTTTTCTGGACAAGTGCCAGGTTGTCTCTGATTTGAGCTGCCTAGATTATGTCACAGAGAGCCGCGCCCTTGGGCAGGGCAGCATCAGGCATGATGAGGCGCTGCACAGCACAGCCTCACTGTGCCGTAGAGCAACACAAACACAACCATGGATTTAAGAGCAGGGCTATGTGAAAAGCGGCCGAATGCTCAAAATTGATCTCACAAAGAGCTATGTTGTATCGAGAAAGATATTTGAAACTATGATTGGTGTTTCAACAGTGTCTACGGTCTGTAAATCTGTATAACTGTCTTCCTACCCATATCTCTGTGCAGTGAGGTCCTGGTATTCCTCAGGGTTGGATGCCACAGCCCCCACTAAAGGTTAAAATCTACAAATACTTGAGAATGCTTTTAGGCGCCCATTTTAATAGTTCAAACACAAAGTACAACCTCAATATGCATAATCTTGATGCTACCACAGAATTTACGTCTGCAGCAAGTATCTCCAACTCTTATGCCAACCAGCATTAAATAAAAGGCTTGTTGCTCGTCCTTAGCCAAACTTGATTGCATGCTGAAGAGGTAATTCAGTCATTTGATTAATCTGTGTTAGAGGAGGGATGCATCTAAAAGTTACAGGACGGCAGCTCTTGAGGACTCTAGTTGGACTCCTCATGGTATTATTTCCTCTCTTGGGGATGCTGCCAATCAGACCCAGCCAAGGAAAATAATTATTGCTCTGAGGTTGGCTGCTTTGGCAGCCAATGGCACATCAAGTGGCATTACATCCTGGTATTTCAGCTCCCCTGAGTCTGATGTACATTTGTCCATATGTCAGCAGTGTTCACAAAAACATTTGGGCTACTTCTGCCACGCTGGCAAACATTGGAGTGTCTCGGGCAGAACAGTTTTGAAACTTGTGCTGCAGATTTGTATAATCGGTTAAAATGTCTGATCATTTTAAGTCTGTCGAACAAATTAAATTGCATTGGTAATGTCAGACTGAATGTCTTTTTGCAGACACTGCGTCAGTACCTCCATTCATGTGTCTGAGCTATCAATACATTGTCAGCATATAAATCTGTCACTACATCCATCCATCCATTTAATATGCCCACCCATCCATACAGAACTACATCTCAGTCCATCTGTTCATCAATCTATGCATCCATTTGTTATTCCATCTCTCAATAAAAGTGTAACTGTTGATGCATCCATCTGTTTGTTCATCTCTCCACCCATTAATATATCAGTCTGTCTATCCATCCACTAATCAATCCTTATGCTATTTTTGCAGGTTCAATTTTTTAGGCCTCACTGCTCTGAAAGCATCTATTATTCATGGTAAACATTTGTGTTTAGCATGACAAAGTAAACACAACGGTAAACACAAACACTTGTGCTTACCAAGTCAATTTCAGCATCGGTTCTGAAATTGACTTGACTGGAAATCAGAAACAGGAAAAATAAGAAATTGTGACTTGAAAAATAGTTAGAAAATTTGTACCGGAAATGGGGAAAATATTAATGCAGTCGCTGAGGTAGTGGGACTTGAGCAGTCCCACGCACCCTGATGAACTCCTGCTTGAACTCCAGTAGTTTACGATCACTCTATAGACCTTTCTTAATTTTCTCTGGAGTGGAAAAATGCAGCTGTATTAAACTATTCATGAATGCCATAAATATAAATGTCCTCATAAGTGAACTGCTGAGCACAGTTTTTGGGAAGCAAATTGGGTTTCAGAGGCTAACATTTATTAAATCCTTCTAGGTCTACACTACACGTGAACGATCATGATTATTTATATGTACATACATTCAGTGAACTTTAGAAGTAATTGGTGGAGGAAAAAAAATACATGTCGACTATTCATGGCCTCTGTGGCAGTGAACGTGGGTTTGTGAGTGTCCTTTCACTGGAAATTGGTTCAGAAGTGATGCTGTCAACTTGGATGAAACAGATATGTGATGGCCGGTGAATCTTAGTGTGTGTGTGTGTTCGTGGGTGTGTGAGTGACACTTAGTCAAGTTCCTGCACTGCAGCCTAATGTGCAGATTTTACTCATGAACTGAATCGGCCTCATCCCACACCTCCACACACACTTGTGCAGGCGGCCACACACCCCCAATCGTCGTGTCAAGATGTACAAATGCAACCACATAGACATTCTCTCTGCATCTTGTGCTCTCGTCACGCCTCTCTGACATTCTCTCATTGTCGGAATGCGAGATGAATTCACACTCAACTTTGACACAAACACACACATACGCGCTTGGAGTCGCTCAAATTATGCAGCCCACACAAACACATTCTTTAGGTTACAGGACAATTTGTTCAGCATCTGTGAAATTAGACACGGGTTTACAATGTAGCCCTTTCAATACTGATCACTGTCATTCCTGTCTGAGTTTGTGTATATTTGGGGGTTTTATCCTGGAGAGCTGAGAAAATCACTCAAGGCATTTTAAGTGTGCTTTAGTGATTTAACTTAATTCAGTGCCAGGATGTGAACTGCAATTAATTGTGCTGCGCACTTTAAATTGCTGAAGTACCTGAAACAAGCTTGCAGATGGTTTTGCGCCAGTTCATCCTTAACGAGAGCTATTTCTAAATTCAGTGCAGCTAGGTTAAAATGACACAATTTATGTTCATAATTCACCAACTAAGCTAAGCTCACAGCTACAACATGAACGAGTTTTGATCATTTGTTGTATATTACCTGAAATGCAAATTAAAAGGTAATTCACAATTTAGTGTGCTGATGATGCTAAATTGCCTGACCCACATGTTGGCAACCAGCTAACCTTAGAAATATAGAGTTTAGTTGACATCGGCTCCACCTGAGGGACTCCATGAATGCTTTTAACCTATTCATACACAACTGTAGGGCTGCAACTAACGATAGCTTAGTAATTGATTATTTGGTTGTTCTGACAATGAATCGGATTTAAAAAATGGCACATTATGCATATTTTTCATTTAACCTTAGATTTTTATATGCAACATCAGAGACGCATTAAAAGATGCAAATAATTAAATACCTTTTAAATATGAAAATAAACATTTCAGTGCCTGAAATGCAATAACATAGCGTTCCTTCACTGAATTTGAACTGGATGAGGCTAAGACGATGCCACCTGAGGAGCTTTGGGTAAAACATATTTACAGACAAAGAAGTTTTAACTGCTAAATGTATATATATTTATTTTGTGCAGATCTTTAAGAAAACAACTTTTATTGAGTCTATATGCTCCAGTTGACGATTAACTGCTTACTAAATTGTTTTAGTCCTACATAACTGCAACACTGCCAGACTTTATATCAACTTTATAGCTGTTTTCTTTAAAGGTCTGAGCATTTACTGTTTTTTCTTCATATATTTCAGCGTCTGTGTTGAGTGGCATGGCAGCACACCTCCTTTCTCTGAATGTAAGATGGATGTTTACAACAGATCCTGCAGCAATGCACCCCACAGTGAGAAGGGAATATTTAAGCTCTAAAAACTGATGTCTACTGAAATAACAATGTCAAGAAATGTTGACACCGACGTAAATTTTTTGTACACTGACACAAAGCTACCTGTTACTCATACTCCCACATTTAGTAATACCTAATACAGTCATAGGTTTTATATATATATGGATCAATATTGATTAATATTTGAAGTTCTTAAATAATAAATGTAGCTTCTCTGCCTTCCTCCAGATAGCCGTATTTTCTGATCTTGGAGGGCCATGTGAGGAAGTTGTTCTCAACAACTGGTTTCGCTCAAGGTAAGACTTTAGAAACTGAAGTTTGTTTAACTTTTTGAGAGATACAGCCAACCCCCAATGCCCAGATTTACAACTTATTGTCCGTTATTTAAACGCCTAGCCAGGAACATTTTTTGAGAAACTGTCAGCATGAAGAATTATATTTATCTTGCATAATCGTAGCTGATTGTACATCTCTGCTGTATAGATGGAACGGTGCGCATATTTGAAAAAATACACACTATAATCCAGTATATAAGCAGCAAACAACAATGAAACACATTACAGTTCACTCCAAAGTGGAAAGATGAATTTTACTCAGCACAGTGCAATTCAATATGGTGCAATAACATGAAGGATATGAAATATGCCCAAACTTTGCAAGTCATCCGTGAGAATTATAATGCACTTCTATACTGTTGGCTGTTGAAAGTTAATACATGTCATGATTTTAATGGTCATAACACTACGTTAGCTTAGCAATTGCTGGATTTTAATTCCAGCAGCTGTAAAATGCTTCATAGCATCACCACATCAGTTTATAAAACTTTCCTTTTGTAAAGAAAATAAAACTGCTTTTGTCAGACCTATTTTAGAGGTCAAGGGTTATGCCAACAATATTTCCAGTGATAATTAAAATGTAGTCACAGACGTTAACTAGAACAGCTATGGTGTGCTAGCTGTAATGGATTTGGCATCCTAAAAAAAAAAGAAAAAAAAAAAGTAGATTTGTAATTTGTTTTTTTCCTGAGAAGTACTGTGGCTACTGTTGAAGGGGAGCTTTTATCGAAACATATCAGGAAGCTGTATTACAAGCTGACATGCGTTTTTGTGTGGATGTGTGTGTTTTAGAGTGTGTGTGAGAGAGAGAGGGAGCGAGCCTGGACTTTGAGTTAAATCAAAGCTGCTGCTGTAGCTGCTACTCAAATCCCCTGTTGGTGAAAACTAAGTTTGTCCGGGAGCGAAGAGAGGCTGGTGAATTATTAATGCCTGCTGAAGCTTCACTCACGGTGAACCAGCAGACCACTGAGACACCACTGCTCCGAGACGCATGCTGAGAGGCCAGTGCAGTGCTGTGCCCACAGCGTCCCTTTCTCACAATCGCTACACATGAAGAATTTCGACTGCTCATGCTGACTAAAGCTGGTGGATTCCGGTGCTGGTGAATGCAGCAATCTTTCAAGCATCTATCTGCAGGCTACTCTGGTCACACCACACTAATGCTGATTTATTTATTTTTTCTTCACTTGTATATCAGTTGGTAGGAACAACTAGTAAGCTGAGGCCTACTTCAGAGGAAAATAAGTTTATAAATTACTATTATACACGCTGTATTAATGTTATTCTAAAATATTAAGATTATAATTGGGATAAAGCAAATGTAGACATAGTCTTGTAACATAGTCCATTAGTAGATATACATTAAAATCAGATGTTTTGCATATGCTGTGTTAGATCAGCTACGAATTAGCATAATGTTGGCTAAAGGCCACTATGATTTGGAGACCTTTTATTACTTTGATTAAACTCATCAGTTTACACACAATGATTACTGTACCTTTAAATAATACGATGTCATGGCTTTTACATTTCTGAATGAGTTGATTTAAAAGATTTGAATCTATTTGAATCCCACCTGTAAATGTCTCTTAGGACAATGGCTCAAAGACGCTGCTTCCTAGTGTTGCAACATGGGGGAAAAATGGCCAAGTTATAAAGAATATTGTGAACCACCAGAAGTCTGACTCATACTTTAGTACAATTTTCAGATTCCTAAATGTTCCACATTCGTCTGCAGTGTCCATGAAAACTTTTGAGCTACTTTCACCAAATTAGTCAGTTGTCTCAGGCAGGATATTTTCTTTATTTTTAATTTTTTTTTTTTTTTTTTTAAATGTTTTGTCAGACAGGGAAGTGGGTTGTGAGAGAGGGCAGAGAGTGTCATCGAGCCGGGACTTGAACCTGTGACATCAAGGGCTTAAACGATTACAGGTCCAAGATGCAATAAACAATCAGGTCTGCAGAGAGATCACTGGGGCTCACCTTCACTCCATCCAGGAGTTCACATCGTGCAGACCCCACACATCCATGACACACTGTTCAGTCTGTTACCTTTTGGTGCTACAGAGCACTATTTGCGAAAACCTGCCACCAAATACAGTTTCTTTCCCCAGATTGTCTCTCTGAACACAGTGAAGACCTGCATACAGAGCAGTCAGCTTCTCTGCAGTGAAACAAAATAATTTAATATGTGCACTACAACAGCTTGCATTTATATATATATATATATATATATATATATATATGGCTGTACCTAACCATATATGTACACACATTTTCCTTGTATCCTTTATTTCCTCTAAAGTTTATATATTTATACTTAATGTCTGTTTCCTCAGCATGAAGTCAAATTCATTATTTGAGTCTTGGCCAGTACAGATGATTCTATATCTGCATCTCTTCTTCATGGCACTGATGGTTATGTTTGAGACTAGACACATCGTTGCTAACGTTAATGTGTTTTTATACATCTGCTTTTTCGTCACGCTGATTTCTTATTTTTTTCTACCATAACATTAAGAGAACAGGACCTTTTGCACTATAAGCTTGTGGGTAGACTGAGTATTTGCGTTCAGTGTTTTAGTACAGTTATCCACTTGAGAAATGGTGAGAACAGAGAGAAATAAAGCTACAATTATTGTGCCTTGCGGTTTAATTAAGTACCTCAAACAGAGCCAGCAGTGTTGGTCTTCTGCAGGAACAGAGTCATTTGTGCCTCCTAAATGAGCTGATGATCAGCTGATTCCTTTAAGTGCCATCTTCATACCCATTTAGATAATAAAGTGGTCTTCTCCAACACTTGGCACTATACATCTACTCCTCGCCTGCTTACTGCCCACTGCTGCATTGCAGAGTGGAGGCATTCACCCATTCTGAGATTCATAAATTAACCCTTTCATACATAGAAAGCACTGAAATGAATAGTTTTAAGTGTGTATGCGTGTTTCACAGCATGGATTGCTACCTATTGGAAAACTACTGCAAGTTCACAAAAGCTGTCTTCATAGGTAAATAATTAACAGAAATGCATTGTGAAAAACTTAATTTTCCTGGAGATGAGTGTAGTGAAATCCAATGTTTTCTCTTATAACTGAGTACTTTTCTGAGGCCACCCTCATGTTTTGTTTTCTAATAATGAAACGATATAGGAGTTAATCCATAACAGCTGAAATTATTCAGACAACAAGAGATGATGGTGCAGAGCTCATTTTGTTTTTTATTTTTATTTTTTACATGTCCCAAACATTTGAACATAATGTGATCAAATGGAGTAAAGGTACATTTCAAAAATCCTAATATTTGGTTATCATTATCTGTAAGCCATAATCATGAAAATACATCAAAAGCTTGAAATATTTAAGTGTTTAATGCACCTTACTCTTGACTTACTCTTTTTGAAACAAGTGACAAATAATTAACTTAATCATGACATCATTTTTGAGATATACCTTTAGGCTACAGTGTTGAATATGCAGAAAGATGATATTGGAGCTGAAGTTTTGTCATCTGGGAGATCATCCTTTTTTATAGATGACTTTTGATTTCTCAAAGCTTAAAGAGAGCTTTGAGCCTGCGTTAATGTGGGAACTTCTTTGTGTTAACAGCAATATCAGTATATTTATATCATTAAATCCTTATCTCAAGGTCTGATTTCATTGGACCTGATTGGACATATTAAAAAAACTTACAAAAAAAATGCATGTAGGCAGTTAAAAAGATACGAAAGAATAACCCTGACGTTAAAATTCATCCATGCACAAGCTACAACACCTGATTCATTTGGCTAGTTTCTAATAAAAGATTGATTCATACCTGTGATGGTATTAGTCACACTGCAATAAAACATTATCCAAATTTATTCCAACAGTCTGAACCTCAGAGGACTTGCCGTGTTGTCCCCTGTGATAAATGCCAACAATCTGCTGTTCTAGAGAGGTTTAAATAAATGCGTTCCATTATTTGCAAAAGCTGCTCCATCCAGGTATAGCATACAGTAATTGCGCGAGTCTTTCATGGTCCACAGTTTCTATCTGCCTTTGCCATTTGGTATCATTTTCTCGCCGTGACAGATTGCAGCTTATCTATTCTTTTAAGCTGGTGGCAAGTTGCAGCGCTATCTGCCGTGTGAGGCCGCCTCCATTGACGGCTGCTAGTCAAGCTGGCATTCATTATCAAGCAGGTAATAACACAGAGCACTGGGCCTAACTCGAGCGGCAGTGGGCTCATTAATACAAACAGGACCCTAAACCCAAACTCAATTTACTTGAAAGCCTCTTTGGAGTTGGGAGTTCAGTGAAGAGTCTTTGTGTGTGGGTGTGTGTGCGTGTGCATGCATGAATATCCATCTGTGTGTCCAAGAAAGGTATTAATCATCCCTCTCCCACAGCCCGACACAAATACACAAACAGTGCAGAGTGTGCATGTGCATCACAAAGCTCCAATTATATAGCTGATCAGTGGTGTATGTTTAAGTAGTCACTCACCTCTTTCCTCTCCCCATCCTCACTCATATCTCTGTCATTAATGAGTCCAATTAGCACATGCAAATATTTATTTCCAGCTAACAGTTGTGATTTATCACACTGTTCTGTCTTTAAAACAAACGGTGTTTGTAATTTGTGTATTTTGTGCACGCACATACATGTTTGCGCGTCCCCTCACTTTGTTCGCAAAGACACATCCACTCATTAGGCCCTCCTGGTGCGTTAGATCATCAGCAGCACAAGTCGAGGAATCAAAAGACGGCGTAAAGAGGAGAAAAAAGAACATAACAAATTCATCACTGGAATATTCAACTGCTCACATACACCCTCCCCATGTAACAGTCATTGATTTAGGGTGTGCGACTGTAATGGGTACCACTCCACTATCGTCAGATTAATGACACCCAGACATTGCAGAAGGCACCGAGAAGAGGGGGAGGAAGGAGGAGATTAAATAGAGGGAAACAGAGATGCTCTTTTGGGGAGTTATTGCTGAGAGGTACTTAAATTTGCTGCACATAGCATTTTAAAATATCAATAAATCACAGAGAAATGTGTTATGACACCTTGGTAGAATTGAAGTAAACAAATGGTCGCTGTTGTAAATGCTTGTTTCTCAAAATAAGAGCAGATTTTCTTTGAATAATTTCATTTCTTTCTTTTCTATGCAAGTTCTGCTGTAAATCTCCCTTTATCTGCAAAACCTGAGTTGATTCTGCACGAGGAATTCGGTGCATTAGGCATGTGCTGATATGAGATTCTCTCAGCAAGATAACCTGGAGTAAAACACCATGATTTCAGTGTTAACACAGATTACATACTATGATGACTGAAAAAGAGAAGCAACATTTGAGTTGCTCTGTTTAATTTTTTCTGTATCAAACTCGCACTTTACATTCAATTAAACATTTTCTTTTGGAGGTTATAATAAAACTAAACTTAATTTCAGCTATAAGAGCCAGCAGATTGCTTTAAAAATGTACCATTGTTTCTTTTAATAGATGTACAGAGTGGTAAAAGAAAATATAATTTACGGGATAAACGTGTTTTATTTAATTTTTTTTACTAAACATACATATTTTGCAGAATTGTATCCCTTTAGCTGCTCTTTTACAGAGAAACAGAGTCTAATGAGCTGCTTAGCAGGGATGTCACTCCCACCTCTTGAGTTGCAGTTTCAAAACAGCATTACTGTTCAGTGATGGGTGACACTCCCTAAGTTTCCACAACATGACTTTCTTTACAGGCAGCTTTGTCTTGTTTGTAAGGATAGGAACTAGCAGTTTTCAGCAACATGTGAGGGAGGGGCAGTGCCATTACTTTGTGCTGCATCCAGGCAGAATAAATCACTCTTGCTCTTTGGCTGGCCTCTGAAAATAGGAGTTCAACCCAAAGACGTTACACATTTTAGCAGTTTTAAACCTTTTCGGACCATGGTATTCCTAGATGTCGGGCATCGCCTCATGACTATTTGCATAAAAAAACTATTTGCATGACATTACTAATTACAAAATATACAAAAAGTTCTGTTCAGGATTTTGGACATATTTGTTTGTACACAACATAATGAACTCCTGATTTCTTAAGTTGCACTTCACGTCTAACCTTTAGGGATCTTGTTTTTACTTTTACAAGTCAAAAAGGTCATTAGGCTTTGAGAGACCTAATATTTTTTTAGACTATGCTGATTGTGTTTCAGTGGACTGTTGGCCCTCCTTAAAAATTAAATGTGTTACTTGTTTAATAATATACTCCCCAAAACATGATGAATTTACGTCCGTTACCTTTCTGCAGCATTATAAAACAGTAATCTGGTTAGCTCCTTAGACCTTGTAACAAATCGGTCCCACTTTCAATGCCACTGCGGTCACTTTATCTGGTGCAGGCACAGACCGCAGCCGTGGTTTAATTTGCCTTTTGATAAGCTTTGATCAAAGAGTGAGGTTTTTTTACTTGCCTAATATTGACGAGCTCCTCTTGTACCACCAAAAAAGCTCTGATCTATCCAGGCATTGAGGTGTTGTAAGTGACCTGGTAATGTGTTGGTGACAAAACCTCTTAGCCCTTGAATAAGTGAGTGGGGTCTCTGTAGATTTACTTTGACTCCCACAGATCCCATAGCAACCCGGCAGATTTGTATCAGGGAAGTTTGGAGGTCATGTTAACACATCTTTGTTCTTTGAGCTGTTAAACAGTTTTTGCAGAGTTGGCTGATGTTGAGAAAGGAGAGAGCTTAGGTCAGGGTGGTGAAATGACCTGTGATTGGTGAGCAGAAATGATGACACAATAATTAACCTCTGCATTAAAGTCGAACTGAATCAAAAGACGTTCTTCCACTACAACCCTGTGGTGAAATGTGCAGTGAAGACAATTTTCCTTGTCTTTGGTCAAACAGGTGAAGATGATCAAACCACAGCGTTGCTTGGTCTTGAGAAAGGAAACGGACAGCTCTCTAGTCTGAAAGCCTTCTAAGATGGTGGATATATATGGGATTTCCAAAAGCTGCCAGTGAAACCAATTCCAGCATTGTCTGTCAGAAGTTGAAAGCTTAAAAGGATAATGAAGAGCATCTTTTTTTGTACTCCATTTAGCCTTCCTGTTATCCGTTAAGTCTCACTCTGTGTCTGCTTGAAGAACTGCAGACATGCCTCAAAATGTCAGAGAATATTTTATGCTTAAAATTCAAATCGGAGGAAATGCAGAGATGCAAAAAGGTATTCAAACATCCAAGAAGCAAAAGAACTCATTGCTTTTTCATAATTTTAATATTTTATTGCTTAACCCTAAGCAGGGAAAATGAATCACATTTAGTCTAATAACGTAACATGCTTAGTAGTTAATGGGAAAACACTAATTTACTAAGTGTTAGGAAAAATGGTAAACTTCCTCTGTTTTTGTCTGTAGACGTAAAAGCGCATTGGTCTGCATGGAGAATCGCATGAAATGCATGTTATTTGAGCTGCACTTTAATTCTCACTGAAATCAAAGACAGAGTCAGATCATAAGATCGACTCTGAACAGGTTTGACAAAGCAGATAAGGTGTAGACATTAACATGTCCTTAAATAGCAATTCAAACATGTGCGTAATTGTGGAACAATTGCAGTTTTGGCATTGCTGGAGGACATCGCCAATGGAAGGACTCAGAGGGAGCGTGTGTTTAGAGATCAGACTGATCAGACGGGCACATGATGAAGAATCACTGATTAGCCTTCAGATTGCCCAGAGCGATCCTGGAGCAGGAAATTGCCCCAGCATTACTGAGGGACACCAGACAGAGCCGTGTGTTACTGCTGCTGGTTCAGGTTCTTACATTTTAGCGGCAAATAGCTGACAGGCGGACAATCTGACAGTCATCTCTCAGCCGAGCCATGGCAGCCGTATGTGTCAGCCTCATCCGGATGTTTTGTAGGTATAAAAGTTTCCCCAATGCTGTGGCTGAACAGGCAGAAATTAAATTGCAATTGGAAACAATGAGCCGATTTTGTAATGTGATTGGATCCGTCCACTGCACTCGTATAAGGGCACCATCTGTTTATGAATGTGGCTTTGTGCTTAGATAGCATTTCCATTATGTAAATGTACAACTTGTATGCAAGGTGCAAACACGCCTAAAAAATGTAGCAACACGTTGGCCTGGTTCAACATGCGATTTCTTCATAGTGCAGCTCAACAGATTTCCCCTCTGACTACAAAGGCCTACCTGCTATGCTGTCTGTTTTTCAATCCCAGCTGAAAACAGAGACTCACCTGTTCAATCATTTTCACTTTGATTATTCTACTCTATAAAAGCGGTTCTCAAATCCAGGCCTCCAGGGCCAGTGTCCTGCAACTTTTATGTGTGTTCCTGACCCAACACACCTGAATCAAATGACTGAGTTACCTCCTCGGTATGCAGTCAAGTTTTCTAAAGTCTTGCTAATCACCTCATTATTTGACTTGGATGTGTTGATGCAGAGACTCATCCAAGACCTGCAGAGACATTGACCCTCGAGGACTGGGTTTGAGGATCCATTCTCTATCGGTTTTCTTTTCTATTTTTAATTCTTTTGCTGTCATTTTTTGTAAGGTTTTTTTCCTTTTAAAAAATTTATTGCCATTACCAGCCTATTATTGGAAAGCAGAGACATTGCCATGGTTATTTGGACATGTGGTGGAAGCCGTCCAGGGCAGCTGCGCTCTAGTTCACATATATTGCGGATGTATGAAGGAAAGGTGAGCAGTCACATGAATGTGCAGAGTTTTATGCATCTAAACTTTGTGCGCTGTGCAGACCGGTCTGTTATCACTCTGGGCTGATCAAGTTAAGTTTTCTGGTTCTGGTCAGCAGCTGATTTCTTCACCTCTACTTCTCTCTACTTCAGAATTATAAATGAAGACACCTGTCAATAAGCCTACGATCGGTAAAAAAGCAAAAACACATGTAGTGACGATAGTCGGACAAAGGCATAAATTCATTTCAACTCAAGTCCTTAACCAGTAAGCTGCTGATTTGTCTTATTTTGTCAAAATGCCTGAGTTTAAATAATCCTTTGAGTAATAATATACTTCACACATCTGATTATTCCTTCATTGGGCAGGTTCCACAAATAGGACTTGTTTTGTTGACATTACATTAAACAAACAGATAATAAAGTAATTTTTTCTTATACATTTTTCTACTTAGGTATGTTTCTATATGTTGTACTTTTACTGTAATTTTTTTGTATTTTATTTGTTGCTGTGGAATAGGGCTGTGTAATTTTATTGATTCTACGATATTTATCAATAGTTTTTTTTCCTCTAAAAGTATTTTTTTTAATCCGCCAGTATTGATACATTAAATCCTACTTTGAGTTTTATGTAAAATCCACATGTATTAAATGACAGCTATCACATGACATTTTTTACCCAGTGGCACATTTATATTAAAAATGACATGTAATGAAACAACCAGTTGGAATTAATTAAATAATGAAATTAAATAGATAAATTACATTATCTAAAATAAGTGGTTATGTAGAAATGCACAAAGCCACACAATTAGCTTTTAAATAAAGCAAATGTATAACAAAAACATTTGTTACGAGTTCAGAAAATCTTAATGTATTGAATCATGTCATTTGCTGAATATTGTGATATTGTGAGCAGAATATCATATCGTATTATATCGTGAGATTGGTGTATCACTACAGCCCTACTGTGGAAGCCTCTCCAAAGAAAAGTAGACTCATGAAACGGTCTTCTTTAGAATAATTCTTAATCATTGGCATTGCAGTATTTCACATTATCCACTTTCTCACCCATCTGTCCCCCTCCCTCACCTCCACTGGTCTACTCCCCCCATCTCTTCTTTTCCTGTCGCACAGCAACCATTCGTAATTAATGAGCTTTTACAGTTCGATCTGATCTTCCTCGGGGTTGGACACGTCTGATGAGCCAAATGGAATATTCACAAGGACCAGGCCTTCGCTCCTTAGCACTGCCTGGAAATATAATGAGCGGCAAATGAATACACCCGCATACATATAGATGCGTGAAGCCAAACACTTTAACACACAAGCTCAGGTTAATACAAATGTTTTTTTGTTTTTTTGCTCTGATCTGCACTAATGAGAAATGTACCAACAAGTGATTTGTTTTGAACTTGAAGGCGGTGTGCACTTATCATTCAGAGATTCAGAACCTTATATAATTAAATCTATTCAGTGAAACGCCTGAGTGAACAGGAGTGTATATGTTGATGGTTTAATGAGCGTGTGACATTAGTAAGGAAGCAAAACAGGAGTTCACATCTAAATACTCTTCAGCCAATCATTAAAAGTAATCTATCCACACTTTGTCAAATGACACTTAACATGCTTGCTTATCACTTTGCCCCGTTAGCCACACTCGACAGCTGTCAATAGACTCCTCAAGTGGTTCTTTATAGAGGTTAATTTGCAGCAAGAAGATGAAAACCAATTTCCCAAATGAAAAGATTGCCAAATATTGCTGTAAGTTTTGCTGCAAAGATCTGTGGTAAATTTCAACATGCGAGTTTTATAATATTTGATGTAGTCATCATGGAAGTACATAAGGATATCCTATAGAGGCTTTCATTTTGCTCAGAATCAGTCAGGTTTATGGCTGTGGCCATGGCAACAACCAAGACTGGTGATGGAGATTAAATTTTTTCTAGTGGTGACGCTCTGAACGTCCTTGTTCAAACGAGAGAGACGGTTGGAAGCACATTTGGCCACAGCGATGGGGAGAGAGAGAAGAGAGTATGGTAAGGGCTGCAAGAAATTTCAGATAAGACTGAGCTCAGGCTTTCTGTCGGATCCTTTGAGCTGTTTGTTCTACAAGCTAGAGGATCTTTGAGATGTACTTGGTTTCATTTTTTTTTCTGCCTGCTTATATCCACAGATGTAGTTTCGTGCAAAATCAGAAAAGGTTGCAGTGCTCTTGTACTTACGTTTAAGCTTTGGAGTTTTTTTTATTTTATTTATTTATAAAAATCCGCTCAGGCTGCAAGATCAAGGTCAGCACTTGTAGAGCCAAAACAAGTGGAGAGTAGTTTTATCAACATGTTTCTTGAGGTGTTTGTTTTAAAAACATTGGTGCTTGAACCATGAAATTCATATTATTGCAATTGTAAAACAGTACAATTGTTTTACAAACAAAAATAGAGATGCAGCTTTAACATGTAGTGATCTAAATGTTAATAAAAATCAAGGAAGTGCCAAATACAGTCAGAGTTGTGACTGGGCTCTTCCCATTGGAGGGAATATATATATAAATATTCAAACTCAAATTATCTGGACAGGATTTGAAAAAGGTAAACACCTGTCCATATAAGTAACACATTTTTTAAATCAATTTTAAAATAAGGCAGTCTCATAACAAAATGTAGAAATATGTAAGAGGATTTTCTGATCTGCTATTTGTAGTTTGACATTCGTTTTGTATGTTGCAGTTTTGCAGGATTTACTCGCCATCATTCAAACACACAGGTAACCATGGCTGTTTGCACTGTAATTACCTAACAGAAGACGAATCACTCAACTTTGTTGAGATGCTAACAGAGGAAAGGATGGAGATGGAAATCTGTCTCGAAATGCTGGGATTGTGTAAACTATGAGAAAAGGAGAGGAGGGAGTGAAGGCAAAATGAGAGCGAAACCGAGCCGAGCAGGGAGGGGAGCTCGGCTGCTGACTGGGAGCTCTGCAGCGTGGAGCTGTGAGCGAGAGACTCTCTAAGCCGTGCATGTGTCTGTCGTGCTTGCTGTGGTGCAGACTTGCCTTGCCTCGATAGCCTCCCACCACCGCTTCCACCACTTGGGCAGCTGGCTGCGCCACTGTGTTTCATCAGCAGCTGCTTGGCTCCACAATCTTTAAGTATCTCTTTCTGTGACTGAGGATTTCCTGCCCTTTGGAGGATTCCCTCTCATTTTGGCTTAAGTAGGCTGAGAAAAAGACAGATTGTAGGAGGAGAGGAGAACACGGCGGGCCGGGAGTGACCTTCGTGTTGTGGTAAGAAGAGGAGAATCGGTAACGTGCGGGATCCATCAGGTGTGTGTCAGCACTTAAAGGGATGAGTAAGAGAAACTACTGTGGGTTTTGAAGTGCCAGTGCATGTTACAGTGAAATAAATGCTCCGTTTTGAGTAGTAATCGATTTGTGCTGAAATGCTTTGAAGTGTTTGCATTTCTTTCTGCTATACTACTCTGTTGAAGCATGCCAGTCTAAAGAGGACAATAGCGAAAGGAAAGTTTCAAGAAAATAGGCAAAATAGAGATGCAACTAGGTGTTGATAAATGCATTCTAAAATAAGATGGATATTGAGAGCAAGGGAAATATAAATGGATAATGCTGCAGATGGATGGAGCAGGAGACTGGACAGATGTACTTTCTGCCAGCTACAGCTCACTGATGATGACAGACATGTTTTCTTGTGTTTTGTTTTGCCAGCCTGGACCTGACTAGTGAGAAAAATGTCTGTTTTGAGCATCAATCACTGTGAGCCGGGTGCTGCCTCAAGGTTGCAGAAGTGCTCCTACAGATTGCTTGGACTGTCTGTGTACCTTTTTTATTTATTGATTTGTTGCATTGTGCAATTTTACTGCAGCAATCAGCCAAGTTGACAGACAAAGGAACTAACATTGACCATCTTGCAGTTCCAACCTTGGGTCATGGAAGGTCATGCCACTGTTTAGTCATGTTCCCTAAACATTGATACCAAAACGAGTGATAGACTTTCACGAGGACTGTAAACCCCGATGATGGCTGTTCTCTACAGGACAGTGCAGTTCTCCCTCTAGCAACATCTCCACCTAGCTGGCTAAAGAACATGATTGAAAGGACAAGGTACTGGTGTATCTTCTAAACTTCCTGGATTACAAACTGATTAGATGTCAGTGACACAGAGGAAAAAGTCAGCCTTCAAAAGCTTCAGTCTGCAACTCGCTTGACCCAGTGAGCTACACACACTAAAACCCTCTAAGCTATTCTGTGTCAATGCCTTGTCAGTTTAGAACCATTTTGCCCACCAAAATTGACGTCTTTTAACAAAGCGGATGATCTGTGTGCAACTTTTTATGTTCAGTCTGGTCTCTACAGTCTGAAAACCATGTCTGTGTTGATTGTTGACATGCAGGGTTTTTTTCTGGTGTGAGAATCACTGTTCTTACACCTGGAATAGCACAATTTATTTTTGCAAAAAAAAAAAAAAAATAGGGACATTAAAATGTGAACAGCACTCTGTGCCTGCTGGCAAAGTGTGTGGTCATTATTTTCTTAGGTAATTCCCTGCATCTCTACACCTTTGTGCACATTTCTCTGCATAACCATTAAAGCAGAGAAACACAACGTTTAAAGCCTGCAAAAGTTTTCTTTATGTGTCTTGGTTAGGTGTTGCAAAATCCAAAGTCCTAAAAAAGAAAAGAAAAGCTTTTTTTTGTGGTTGTAATATATATTACAACCACAGGTAGTAATATATATTAATTTAACAAATTAAGAGCATTTAATATCATCCTTCAAAAACAGACATTTTTAAGTTCCATTCATCCTGAGTATAAAGATAAAATACAGTCATGTTAAAAAGAGACCATAAATTTAAATGTTAGGGTTTATAGTCTTGGTTCTCCCTGTCACAACAGCTGCTACCTTGCACATTTTGTACCCTCCATATTCTCAGGAAGTTTCTCTCACAACTGTGTTTGAAGGTTTAGTGGACCAGTGGAGGTGAGGGAGGGGGACAGGCAAATTAACAGTGTGTTAGTGTTTGTTTTTATCACCTCCAACGTCTTCAACTGGTTCTTGTTTGCAACTTTCCCATGCTCTTCCTCCTTAGCTGTACCTGTTGACATCAACAGCTGGAATAGTCTTGCAACCTTCAGACATGTCTCTACTTCAACATACCTGAATCAAATGGCTGAAGTACCTCCAGAGTCCTGCTGATCACTTCATTATTTGACTTGGGCGTGTTGAAGCAGATGCATGTAAAAGTTGTAGGTCACTGGCCCTTGAGACCTGGATCTGAAGATTCCTGGTCTAGAGTGTCTCATTAACGTAAATGCATTTCATCAATCCAGACCTGAAAACTGATGGATAGGATTAATCTGAAAAAACTGATTTATCTTTTTCATCTTGTTCTACTGCCCTGCCATTGTGCTCCAGTGTTGATGCAGTTTGGTTAACCATAACATTCCCATTTGAAATAGTGGGGAATGTTACTGTTGTGGTTTTTCTATTGACTTTCAATGGTGTATAAAAAAAAAATGCCACCTATATTGAACTGGAGATGCACTCAAGATGGTCATTGTGGCGTCATAGCATCATGCTCATATGGTTGATAACTTTACTTAATGAATTGAAATGTATTATGGTCCTATAGTTTGTATTTTTTCATGTTATATTGGGTTGTCTCTCCAGTTAACAACGGCACATTGACTTGCAGAGAATTAGGTTTTACTTCTGGCCAATCCATTTTGTGATCTGTGACTCAGCAGCACTTTCTGAACACACACACACACACACACACACTCACTGCCTTGTGCTGCTTTTGAGGTTGTTAGGATTCTGTCCTCGCCTCCGTATTGGTATACCGCAGAATATTGGCTGTGAATATGTGCCCTGATGTAGTGGATATGAGCTGGAAGATTACTCTGTCTGAAAAGAATAGAGGTCTACTCCATAACACTGGCTTGTGTAATATTGCATTGTTTGCTTAACTAGATTTTCTGTGTTCATGTGTGTCTTAATGCCTGTAACTGTGCTCTGCAGCACTCATAAATTTCTACCTTCTCTAGAGCTTTTAGACCAGGGGGGGGATATTAAATTACTTTCTCTTTGCGCTGTCTGCCAACCACGAGCCAGGTTTATAATGTCTTTGATTTACCAAATCTCTCTCAATCATCAAATGGGCTAAATGTACGCAAAATGTTATGCTTTTACTGTATTCATTAAGCCTGCAGCATGGCTGTGGGGGGAAAAGTTTTTTTTGTGTGTGTGTGTTTTCAGCTCAGGATAAATGTTATCTGTGTGTGGAGGGAACGGGGGGGGGGATATTTCCCCATGATAGATTCTGACAGAAAATTTCATTCCCTATATAAGTGCTGCTGGAGTCTGTTTTTGAAGCTCGTGGAAGAGTGTGAGTGTTTATGAATGAGCAATATAAATGCACATATTTGTGTACGTATAGGTGCTCTAACATTTTTATAAAATTTCTGCTCTGTACTTTGTCCTTTTTGTGTCCTTTATGCTTTTAGGATCTGTTAGACAAGGCAAATTCAGGATGGAAGGAGAGAAAGGGAGATCGCATCTTCTTCCTCACTTTCCTCTTACTGGTCCTCCTTTGTGCTATTATGGCTATAATGAAGGCTCATTTATCTCAATCTCAGCACAATCTCATCTTTCACAATGTGACTGCTGTGCTTCTGGAATGAGGATGAGTGGGCCTTTTTTAGGGACCAGTCATGCCTGTGCATGTTTTAAAGATGGATGCTTGAGAATGCATTTGGGGATTCAGTGACTGGCATGTTGACAGTAGGTTTAGGTCAGTAACAGGTATGCCGAGGTTTTTAAAAGTAAGCTTCAAAATCACAGATATATGCAGTCAAAGTATAAAGTCTAGAAGAAAGTGTGTAAAGAGAGTAAACTGAGTTTTTGGTCAAACTTGAAGCTCAAAGAAGCTTCAAGTTTGTAATTGTCTCTTACTTTCTTAACAAGGATGCAGTTGGCTGTTCCTTTATCTATGCAGTGTTTTTAATCTGCAGGTAAAGAAGACGATGGGTATAATCTGCAGAAAGCGATTGAATAGTACAACTATTTTTAGCAGGTGTTTTTCTTCATTTTTGCTAAAAGCTATTTATATAAATTTATGCAACAATAAATGAATGTTATGGATATTTGCAATAACTATATAAACATTTCTATGTAATCAGCAGAGGGAATATCTTTTTTTCTGCTTTTAAGTAACAGCAGTTGATTGTTTTTGTTGTAATTTTTGTGTTGATACCACAAAACTAATATTTCTGCTCTGGTTATAATGCTAATCTCACACCAACTCATGCTTAGTTGATGACACTCTTTGAAAGTGGATCACATTTGATACAAAAAGGGCTATGCATTGTTTATTTGGTTATCATTACGGGGGCACACTGCTGGGAATAAACTGGATCAGTAAACACAGATTACATAAAGAGCTTAGATTAAGTAAGAATCCTTTTGAGCTCATGGGTTACCCTTGTCCTACTGGAGCGACTGAGGAATGATGAGCAGAGGACGAGGTGGATTTCGAGGCAGACGCACAGAAACACGGATGTGAGCGGAAAGATAATAGCTGACTAATATCATCACTGGTCCCATATCCTCCAGGTCTGATGAAGAGCCTCTCTGAGCATTCCCAAACGCTGTGCTATGATCAGCCAAGGTCACAGAGATTCATGGCACCACGCTGCAGATTGATGCTTAACTCTGTCTGGAAATGGCACAATCTAATTTGGCCAATGGGCTTCCTCCCTACTTCAGATGAAAAGGATGATTCTCTTTACCCTGGGGCCCTTTGAAGAAGCCAGTGTGTATGTGTGCATAATATAGCATGCTAGCTCACAGCTTGTTTAGTCGAAGGTGTGCATTTCTCTGGACATCCGGTTTTATTACTTCTTGTGCACATGCACGTATGGATATGTGTGGATGTGTTTAGCACTTGAATTCAGATGCATATCCCTCTTCTCCAGTTTGTGTGCTGCCACAGCATGTTGTTAGGTAATCCATTGGAAGTGATTGGCAGGCCATGATATTGGTTTGGGAATAATAGTGCTATGATAACTCAACAGTGTTTGCATCCAGAGGGAGACTCCCAGGTAATCGCATTGACTCAACGCAATTACGGTCTTGAATGCATGTGCCTATGACAAGACATTGCTATTTTTCATTTCCTCCTATAAATGTCACAAGCTGTGGCATTTATGACTTATCTGTGTGCTTCCCTGTGCTTGCGCGTGTGTGTGTGTGTGTGTGTGTGTGTAATGGTGTCTTGCAGCTTAGCAGACAGAAGATTGCTTGTGAGATTTCTGTAATGTCTATAGTTACGTTGCAAGTAGGCTTAGTAGGCTGAGATTTTAAGGATATGATAACCTTGAAATAAAATACTACGTTTTTATGGTGTCTCTGTAATAACACAAACATTTAGAGCTAAAAAATAAAATGCCATTGTTTAATATAATTTATTTAAAACTGAAAAGCAACAATTTTTTACTACTAAAGTACTTCTATGAGTCATAATGTTGTTTATTCTTCTATGAAAAGTCTTTGAATGCTTGCACATTTCTTCTGTTTTTCTTTTTTGTTGCACATAAATGTTTTATCCTCCAATAAAACTGTACTAACAAGGAACAATAGCCTGAGTAAATTAAAAATAAAAGTTACAAAAATGAATGAAACGGTGGTGAATCTTACCCGGATTGGGGATCCTACAAAAATTATTTAAAGAGGCAAGTATTTAAAGAGTGCCTCCAGTTCAGGAGGCTAGAAACAAACTCAGAACAACATTTAAAACACTGGAGCAAAATATAGGTTTCCAAGTTTTAGTCAAAGACTAGATTTGCATCAGATTGAATAGATGTAGAGTAAAACTCTAATTCAGGGAAGTATCTGTAATGTGGAGGGGACATATTGGTTTCTGTGGCTCACAAGCTGCTTGCGATTCTCTCTCCTGTGCAGTTCACGGCATCTTGACTAGTTCTCATTTTAACTGCAGCTGGTGGACAATTTTACTTAGAAAAGTTTTATTTTGAACTTTCCCCTCTATTCCCCTCTTTCCAGTTAACCTCTTTGGAGCATGTAATGTCGTGAGTTGTTGCAGGTAATCAGGAAAACTCAAACATAGAGTGGTGTCTTAGCAGTATGTATTCTGTCAATAGTGTGGAATAGATTCTTTCACAAAGCAATAGAAACAGCACTGAGGGAAGCAAGTCTGTAAATGTCGAGGGGTCCAAATAAATATTTCTCAAACGCGAGGAAGACATGTCCCCTTCACATATAATTGTTGTGATGTCTGTGCCCTCCTTGCCAGTTGTCCTTGATGCTAGTTGTTGGTATCAGCATTGCCCAACCAGTTATTAGGTTTAGGGGACAATTACTTACAGCTGGGTTCTATTGAATATTTGTTTTTCTGCTTAAATCCTTTTAAAAATGTCATCGTTTTAAATTTTATCTGTCACTGACACTAACATTTGCTCCATCTGAAACAACTAAGTGTGACAATAAGCAACAACTAAGTAAATCTGTGAAGTGAATAATTTCCTCAACACTGCTTTAGCTTCCTAATTTAAAACTGTTTTATCCTAGTAATATTTAGTTTCTACTGCATGACTGCCCTCGTTGTGTAACCTTAAAAGATATTGAACAGTCAAAATCATCTTTTATCTTGGTGACGGACAACTTTAGTGGCCGTTTTCCATCTTTTTTTATTTTTTTTCAACCAGCAGTATAGGAAAAAGAAAGCATTTTATTGCAGTACTTGTAGAAAGACACAGCTGCAACAGAAACTCTTGGCATCACTCTTAGAGAAGTTGAAAATAATGAAAGTACATCAACAAAGTGCACAGTCACAGTTTTTGTCCAGGTTGATTCAAGGAGCTGCTGCAGGTGAAATGCAATGCAGCAGAAACTTGAACATCAATTACAGTGATGGAGTGAGCCAGTGCTAGCAGTGTCAGAAAATACAATCTCCTCATCTACACTTTTTTTTTTTTTACTAGGCAAAATTTTACCATCCTTGATCAAATATTGTCAACAATTAAGATTAAGGCTGAAGAAAAGAATAAATGAAAATGAACAAAGTTTTACAAATATAATGCCACATGCAGTTGAAACCAGAAATTTATTTGTTTGTTAAATTCCACAAAGAGAGAATATAAGATTTATTTATTAATTTCTTCGATTTAAGTTTTCATGCAGAATGGTTTAACTTCAGTGAGGAGAAAAAGTGTTTTTTTAAAACATTGCGTCTTTGATTTAATTTTTTATTTTTTTTTGCTTGTCACACTTCAGTGTTTCAGAACATTAAACCAAATTATTTCCAATGCAAGTAAATACAGAATGCTTTTTTAAATTGGTGTTTATTGTTAATGCTGGGAAAAAAAAACAAAAAACAAAAAAACATCCAAACTTGTGTGAAAAAGTGATTCTTCCTAAACCTGCTAACCTACATAATACTTCTTTATTTAAGTATGTACCTTGGATTCAGGGGTGTAATATATTTGAAAAAAATATGCTTTTTACATGTAAACAAGGATTTGGAGCCCACAAGGTATTGGTTTTACACTTTAAACAATGTTTTGTCTGTTTCTAGGAGTTTTGCATCATTTTATTTGGTAATCAACTAAAGTCAGCAGGTTTAGCTGTTATACTGACAACCTCTGTTTTTTAATTTTGACCCGTTTTATTATTAACCATCTTTTCTGCCGATACCTTTTTATTCTGAACAGAAGAACCATGGAGTGTGTGCTCGTCAATTTGCTGCTTTTCAGTTTCATACCCGATGGAGCTGTGTGGATGTTTCCCTGCATGAGTTTGTATCCATGGCAGCATGGAGCCTTTGATCAATGTGGAGTTCAAGTTGCTAATATTTATGCAAATGTTAATTTATACTGTCTGCCATGTTTACTACTACCACGCTGCAAATGCTGAGGCTTTACTGACCTTTTAAAATCCCTCTCAGACATCTGAACATCGACTTTTAAGATACTCTGCTGGGGTTGTAGTGTTTTTCACCCCCAGAAGGAAGTCGGCATCAGGGCCTAATGTTTGCCTGTTGTATAGAAACAATCCCCCTGACCAAAACCCTTTGAGCTAAAGAGGGTCACAAAGGCAAACAGTTGTCTGTGTTTATCTCTATTCCCTTGAATTGTGACGTCACTTCATATAGTATACTACTTTTAAAAAGTTGGGCGACAAAGCAATTCTTCTTGTAGATGCTCTGAATATCTAGATTTAAGATGAACAAATTCCTATCAAGCATCACTGGTACTGCATCCCACATTAAGATCCTTTGCAGTGTTTTTACAAGGCATGGTTAGGAAAGGTGACTTTAAAATGTAAAACTTGGTGGTTTGTGGATGTTGTACTCAACTTATACGGCCTTCTGCTTGTGTCTCCAGGGAAGCATCTGAGATGCTGCAGTGTTGAACAATAAGAAAACCCCAGAGATGTTGAGGCTGGTCATTGAATACAGTTGTAATTTTAAATCTGTAACATCGATTGTTGGAAATTTTATCATTAAAACTGCGAATGATCTCATCCCTTGTACAATTTTGTCAGGAAAGTGAAGATGTCGGCCCATGAGGAATTTATAAAATATGTTCCAAATGCTTATGAAACCAATGCGAAAGAGTGAGACTAACACGAGTCGTTATTGAGGACGGTTGAGACATCTGTGGTTCAGCTGTTGGGGAAGCAGAAGGTGAACACGGTGCACCAGGACAACAAGATGAGGCTGTGGATCGATAATGTACTCTCCAATCCATAACATATTAATTGGGGGAAATGCATTATTACTGTTAAGAGACGTGAGGTGGACAGGGCAAACTCTCACACTCTGAAACAAAGAGTCATTTGCAGCCAAACAAGGGTGAGGGACAGAACACCGGATCTGGGAACAAAGCCAAAGAATAAACATCAATCCTCCCCCCCTTTCTCTTTTCTTTTTTTCCTCTTCTCCTCCTCTGTCAGGATTCATTTTCCCAATGCACCTGTTTTGTTCATTTCATTTCCTTTCTTAATATCCTGATTGAAGTGGTCACCTTTTCTTGTTGTGGTTAATGAGGAGCATGTGTCAAAGTCCAGCTCACTCGACCACAGAGCCAGGGATGGCAGCGAAGCTTCTTTCTCTGCCTGAATAAAAGAAGGAGCCTGCAAGCCACATTTAAAGTGAAACAACTAAATGTTACATTTTTGATTTCAAGCAAACTTGAATATTTTCTCTTTTTTTAACAGCTGCACTGCATTTTCTAATTGTCTGAAAAGCACCAACCTATTTAGAAATATGTGATCAGATATCATTTTCCATATATTATTTAATTCATGATTCGTTGATTCAGTTATACCACATCTTCTTGTCAGTACAGTAACACACAAAATATAAATCCTGTGTGCAAAAAAGACCCTCAGTTGCAAGGTTTGCAGGACCCCATCATATACGGTGCTGTAGTGCTTTAGCATTACACATCTATGGGTAGACATGTTGAGCTACTGCATGTGTCTTGACTTTGTATTTGGCATCGTTTCTTTTAACAGAGCCATGTTTGACGGGACCATCCTGGGTCTGTGTAATGCAGTAGATTGTACTGTGGATTTTATGCTTTGAAATGAGGCTAGTAGATTTGACGATAAGTGTGAAAAGACTTAACAGGCTTGTTAAAAATAGAATGAGCAGTGGCTTTGTCGTGTCATTAATGCTTTGTGCTTGGACTTTAATGCACAATGTTTTGTGCCAACCTGGACAAATGACCATTTTGAAGGAACTCTACTCATTTTAATAGAAAAGGTTATCTTTGATTTACAGTGATTTGCACTCATATTAAACTTTCCACCTTTGTTAGGTTAAAAATACAGAGAATTTCAATTGAAGTCCATTGAATCAATTTAATTCAGTAGACAGACAAACACAAAGAGGTGCATGGAACGCTCTTCACTTAAGATTAAGGTTGATGGACTTTTTATGAAGAAAATAAAAACTTATCTTTATGATTAAAACAAACAACAATTTATTGTTCTGATGTTTGTCTTCTAAGTGTATCACTTAATCTGTCCTGAAAGGTGTTTTATAAGTAGACTTTGACTTATTTACTACTTTCTTTTGTGCTGATGTCTCAAAAAATCCCCCCAAAATACCTCAGCTTGTTGAACTGTGATAAAATACGGAGAAGTTCAAAGGGTGTGAAAATTTTTTGCATGGCTCTGGACATCAGATGAGGCTTTTGTGAGATAAAGTTGAATTAAAGAGCATAGTTTAAATCGGTAATATTGGGTGATCTCACTCATGTTTTCTGAAATCGGCTGCAGTAGAGAGAAAACTGGAAATGCTAAGCTACTTGTCATAATCACACAATTGTTCATTTTCTCTTCTGATGCTGCTCTTATCACAATCAGCATCATAACCATAATTACAATAATTAAACAGCTCAGCCTCTTAAGCAATCAACTTTCATTACAATTTAGCAAAAACTACCAATACAAGCCAAGTATTTTCAAAACAGTGTCTTATTTATCATTTGTCCTCTTTCAAACATTTGTTTACTCCTGCTGCAGCTGCATTCTGGATCTGGACCTCCTGAGTCCACATCACTTCAGCTATTCACAGCAATGCTTCAGCTCTGCACACTTTTACTACTGACACCTTTATCAGAAACTTACTAGTATGTCACTTTATAAAAAATATAGTATATATCAAACAAATATGTGAAAACATTCTAAATATTTAGCAAAATTCCCATAATTGTTTGTTTCTGAGATGTTTTTTAATCTTCCCTAAACAATAAAACTCCTTAATTGAACCGTCCTAAGCTTCCAGAGCATTCTTCCTATCCCTGCCACCTACCTGGAAAAACATTTTATATTAATTTCAAGATCTAGGGATTTTGTAGCCTGAGCTGATTCTTAAAAACTACCCAAAAAACAGCTATTGTGAAATTGCCACAATAGTAATAAACTGGACTTAAGTGATGGATTTAAACAGGGATGTCATTTCTTTCTCTCATATAATCCACTCTCTGACCACTACCATCTTTTACTGGAACAGGACTTGTGTTCCCCTCATTCACATAGTCTTGGGTCTAATTTGATGAAGCACGCGACCTAAAGGACAAATCAGTGTTGAGAACAAAGCTCAAGTAGGATTATAAAGTCCAAGCAGGAATGTACACCTTAAGATTTATCAGATATCTTAGGCTGCTGGACGTGAAACTGGATTTACCTACTTGATCTACAGTGAAACATTTATTTACTATATTTATTGATGTCTACTGTGCCTTTGATTGCATCATTTGGATAGAAATGTGTGAACTACATGTTTAATCACTAACAACTGGTTGCTAAGTCAAATAAAAACAAAATCCAACTTTCATCCATAAATATTCCTTCTGCACGGCGTTTATGTGATGCATCAGACTCTATTGTGAGACTCGCATCTCCAGTCTACCTTTTTGAATTAAAATCACTCGGGTTCTGCTGGTGACTCAGCTAATTGGTGTTTGAATGGACTTAGTTTTTTATTGTAGACTTTTAAAAGTATTAAAGAACTGAACCTAACAGAATGCCCTGAGCATTACGGTATTAGTTCTCTGGTAAATGCTAAGTACTAATCGACGATCAGAGAGTCGGATAGTCAAACATTGAAGACAGAACTTTTACAAATGATTTTGTCCTTCCTACAGTAGCACTGGTGTGCTCTATTTGTTATTTAGTAGTTTGTGGCTGAGGGAAGTCTTGTTGGAATGTTAATGAGCCTCTGCAAATTGAACTCGATGACTTTTGTTCTGCATTGGAAGAGTTTGGCGAGAATAAAAAGCTTATACAGCATCGACAGGACTCTGTGGATTTACTAGGTGGTTCATGTCCCTGCTCTCAGATGTGGGTCTGACCTCAATGATAAAACCACAATGATTGTGAATAAAACCTTCTCTCAATAGGCAAAAATAAACTATTGCACAATTTTGAACTTGTTCGACTGGCTCATATTTTTCTAGTTTCATTCTAGGTTCAGTTCAAGTGTGGTTCAACCACTGTTGTAAAGATGGTGAAATATTTAACTACATTTTAGATACTCGCAACTAAGAAGTCATCCTTCACCAAAAAACAAATATATTCAGTTGAGGGCATAAGTAACTAATGTAAGGCTAAAATCTGATGTATTAATTGAAATAATGTGATGTGAAGCGTAGTTGAGATAATTAGCTGCTGAAAAACATAATAATCACCACATTTCATATCTTTGTAACATTGTCTGAGGTTGAACTCTGAATGAACTATTGTGACAGTCTCATGATGCTAAAAAGTGCAAACTTTGCACATTAAAAGTGGTTTCTGCTTTGCACTCGTCTCCTGCAGCAGCAAAACTGTAGCAGCTTTGGTTCACTGTTTCAAAGAAATATTTGAAACAGGAAAAAAAAGGGGCACCAACTACTATGTGCATGTTTTTTTTTTTTTCCTGCGTCATTCAGAAAACTGTTTTCTCAGGAGGAACGGCTTGGTTTATACTCGTCTCTTTACGTTTGTCGACCAAAGCCTCTTACTGTATCTAATTTTGCTGTCTGGGTTCTTTCACTAGGCTTTTGCTTTTCCGCTTTGACTGGCATAGTTTTCTGCTTTATTTCTCAAGTTTTTTTCCCTGCAACTCTGCTGAAACTTTTAAAATATTTTTAATGAGGTACAGGTACATTTTCTAACATCTGATTAGAAATTTGTGAAATTAAAACGGGTCGAAGACCATCTGAAGTGATTTTTTTTTTTTTTAACGCCGCATAGTTATGGCTAATAACCATTCTCCAGTTAGAGTTGTACAGGAAGTGGCCAAGCAGGAAGCTATATGTACTTTAGTTTATTTTCGTGGCAACAATTTGATTAAAACAAATCTAAGTGTAGAGCTCAGCCTCGTTTTTACTTCTTTATCATTCTCAGGACCTCAGATTTCTTTGGTTGACTTACAGGTAGATGCTGGGTGAGTACAAAAAGCTTATAAAATGGTGAAGTGAAGCCAGCATGTTTGAACCTGTCGTATTCGTGTTTTTCAGTTAAAAATAGCAAAGGTTTACTGATGGCCTTATGTTTGCAGAAAATCAGCACAAGTGAGAGAAAAGGGAAGTGCATGACGCGTCCAACTCCAGCTTTATGCATTTATCTCAAAGCCGTAGCTAAGCTGAGAGAGGGAGAGAGAGAGAGAGAGGTTTTGTATCTATGATGGACATGGATGCTGGAGCTCTACATGCAGATATATGCATTCAGAGAACAAAAACTGTGTATTTGAGAGAAATTAAAAAAAGATACTGTAGTTTTGCCACTAGTGTGAGAAAAGCGGTTTCTGCACTTCCTTCCTTGCCATCGCTGTCCTCTCTCTCCTCCCTCTCTGCAGTGAGAGGAAAGGTAAGGCCAGATGAGTTGCTGTGTTACCAGGAATGCAGCAGTGAGGGAGGTGAAGCTTTATTTTCCTGTGAAAGGTGTATTTTTCTCTTGTCAACAGCCATGGCTGCATCAGCCTCTCCTTGACTCCCCCTCCCAAACTCCATCTTATTCCTTACATTTCTCTCTGCTTCCTATCTTCTCCCTTTCTCGTTTCTTGTCTCCTATGTGAAGCTGTACAGGACAGATTGAGGGTATTATTTTTTTTTCTTCCCGAGTTTTTCCTTCCATGCTGTGATACTGAAAGTCCCGCTCTGCTCCTGTTTCCAAGATAAATTTAAAAACATTTTTCTACAGCTGCACTCAAAGTCAACCCCTCCCTCCCCTTACACTCCCTGCTTCTGCCCCTCTCTCCTACACATAGACCTACATACACACCCACTCTCTCAAGCCTCGCATACACAACCCGTCTCTTCATTTCTTCCTGAGGCTGTGCTTCTTTCTTGAACACTGATATCAGATAGCCTCCCTCCAGCAGTCCACTCCTCTGGGAGGGATTTGCATCTTATTTGCATCTCATGACAGATTAAATAGAGCAAACTGTGCTCAATCTGGAGTGGAAATGATGAGGAGGGAGGAGAGGAAAGGTGAAAGGAACCGGGGAGAGTCAGTAGACTGACAGTGGCGCACCTCCGAGCAGCTGTTACTGTGACTCTCCTGTCCCACACCCAGCTAATGTGGCTCCAGAATGAACCAGTTCATGTAATAGTCAAACTGGTCAGTGGATAGTTTTGCCTTCTAATTTGTAGATTTACCTGAAGCTGCTCGAATCGGTACCATTTGGTTAAACATGATTACCTGCTTTATTTCTTAGAATATTGAGTTTTAGGATAAAATACAATTAAGGATCAAATTATTTTTACATCTGGCAGATTTTGCCTAGTTTTTGTTCTGACTGGAAGAAGTGTCAACATTTTAGAGAGGCCCAGTCAGAGTCCTAATTTGATTCTGATGTGGAAGGAGCCAAAGATTAGGGTGATGGCAAGGAGCCCTTCCAGACCTTGGAGTTGTTCACCAGGCATAAATCATTAAAATACCAACAGACAAACTGGAAACTGTTGAGCAATTATGTAATTATAAGAATGGCTAAAATGCTGCAATAGAAAAAAGAAGGGTGTAATCATCAACCATTTTTAATATAAATTAGTGGTGGAATTCGTTTAAATGTTTTCATTGTGTTGACTGCAGGGCTTGTAATTAATCACAGTTAATGACATTTTAATCAAACCACTTCAACAAATAAACATTCTCAATTTAAAACCCCTTTTTGCTGCTAAATTGAATAAATAGGCATGTGAATTCAACAACAAATATATTTTTTGTTTTTAATCTTGGGTTTCTCAACCATCAGATTATTAGAAAGTAAGAAACTGTGTCCATTCAGCTCTCAAGTGTTTCAGGAACTTTTTGCACAATAGACTTTTCCATCGTCCCATCAGATTATGTTTTGAAGCAAAAATTAACCCCCATTGGACCAAGAGAAGCAGCTTTGTAATCCATCCACAAACCGCAGTGTTCATACCTGCAAATCTAATATACGGCGGATTTACTGGTATGTCAGAAACCGATGAATTAAAAAATCTGTAACACATCAAAAACTTTGAAATTTATTAATCAGAATTAATGCACCAATACATGCAAGACATATCACATCATTCTGTAATATCATAAATTGTGCAATGAATAGTTCAGCCCTAATGGAAATAATGTACATCAAAAATTTTCCAGGATAAATTTTGTAGTTTGACTGTAAGGAATAACGCGTAATAGACGACTAGACGTTGTTTTCCCAGTTACAATGTTTAGTTGTAACCTGGAACTAAACTGTCTCCACTCAATAGTTTCTTCCTATCCATAAAATCTGATAACAGCATAGGAAAAAAAATTACTTAAAACAGAATATGATTGCATTCTATCAAAGGTGAGAGGCTAAGCTGTTTAAAAAAAACATTTTTGCCATATTTTGTAGAGCCAAGTTAAAAAAACTGTGACAAACTGATTTTTAGCAACACGTAGAAGTAAGAGCATTTTAAATCTGAAACTTTGGAGCCATGCAGAGCTCAGGTGGTTGGTGACATTAAAAATTGATGTTGCCTTTTAACCGCGCTTGATTCAGAGCTGAGTGTTGTTTACATTCAGTCACTGTCTGTGTCTAATTTTTCTTGTAGTGCATCAATTCTAACAAGGAAATGTTCTGCTAAATCAAACATGCTTTTGCACTCAGAGATTGAAGTAGCAAGTTTTCTTTTTTTGGTATTTACAGCTTGTTGGTCTTCTATTGAATTTATTAACATTACTCTAAAAATAAAACATACTTCACGCTCGTCCGTTGTTCCTAGTAGGAGTGTCATTACAATATTGTTAAATATTTCTAGCTGTGTGGTGTCCTTAACAATTTACTTTGGACATTTATTCAAACAGAAATGGGAGTGAATGTATTCATTTGATATGTTGAATTTTGTGTGCATTACAGGAAACTCCTATTTCTACTTACATCTATTTGAATGAGTATTTTCTGTGATCATCTACACTCAAATAAGGTTTTGAAAGTCATAATCAAGCCTGAAATTAAATTAGCACTCCACTATGAGTGATGAATGTAGACTAAAAACCAGAACTGTATTAGTAGCTTGGGAATGTTTACAGTAAGTCCACACACGTACCGATGAATGTGTTATTTATTCAGCCGCTTCTCTTATTGCTGCCATTTGGAGCATTTCTAGAGTGAGAAGTATACAAGATTTTACTCATAAAACTTTGATCAAAATGTATTCATGAATCCTGGTTAACCTAATACCACTTAGGCAAACAAAAGCACAGGTGTGAAATGATAAATGGTCATAATTTCCCATCTTGGTGCTTTGGTTAAATCCATGCCCGTCAGTACTGACTCTGAAGTTTGTACTTATGATCAAAATAAATCAACCTCTTTAGCAAAGTAGTTTCATTCAAGTTCATGCACTGTGCATGAACAGACATGGGTGCTTTTGGGGATATGTTTGATAGGGCAGAAGATATTTGTTTGTGTAGTTTCGTATAAGTCGGTGTGTGACGATGCTGAGATGAACCCTGACGCATCGTGCCGCTCTGTTATAATTACCTTATTGCGTTGTCTCCTCAACGGCAAACGCCTGTGAGGAAGAGGCTTTTTCAATTAGAGCTTATTCTCTGTCTGAGCTCCGGTCCCTGCCACATGCTCTGTGATTCTCTCTCTGTGTGTGTATTCGGTAACCTTTCTAATTTCACACTTGTTAAGTTTCCTTGTAAAAGCCAACATTTTAGTAAGAAGCCCTCAGGATGGGTGAATGTCATTAGTAATTGTGTGGAAGTGTGTGTTGCTGTGTTAGATAGAGCAGAGATTAATTTAGTAAGTGAAGAGAGGAAGACTCTCCCACACTCTCCGAGACTCGCCCACAGACCTTTTACTACATTGTCTTGGACAGAGACCCAAACACACACACACACACACACACACATACACACATACATATTACAAGCAGAATACATTACCATACTGTTGCTTACATTTCTGTGACAAAATGAGGTGATCATCCGTTTGCTGTTGCTGGTGATCCCAGACCTCTGCAGGCATATTTTGCCTTGTGTGTTTCATGTTGATGATTGTGCTCTTTCCGTTTGTTTCTCTGCGTGTGTGTGTGTGTGTGTGTGCCTCTCTCACTCCTCCTCTCTGTCTCTCTGTAATTTATGTGTTGTTGTTGGAGCTGGTGCTGATAGGCCCAGAGATGGCATTTAACTAAAGAGCAGAGAGGCTGTTAGCTTCTCCATTCATCTAATCAATCTCACTAATGAAACCACTGTCCTCTCCACAGCCGCTTTCTTCCCCGTCTTCCTTCATTCTGCCCTCTACCTTCTCATCATTTGCTCTCCATGTGCCTGCACCCATTCACTCGGTATCCTGTTGGATTTTCACGGCTGTTGTTTGGTTTCCTTTTATCCTCGCTCGCTTCAAACATCTGGCCTAGATTAGCGAGCGGCAGAATCGTTCCCAATGAGCCTGCTTTTTTTTTTTTTTTTTTTCTATCACCATTTCAGCAAAAACTTGCAACTCCTCCTTCCCCCGCCAGAATGTATGGTGGATTGACCCAGTTAGGGTGAGAATGGGTATTGTGCCTACATGGTAGTGTGTGTGTGTGTGTGTGTGTGTGTGTACGTACAAAGTGTGTACTTCTGCCTACTTGAGGTTGTGTCTTCTCCTGAATGTTTCACAAAGAAGCTGACATGATACTCCTGCAGGAGTGGATTATTTTGTCCATATCGGGGAAACTGCTTCTATTGATTTGCCTTTAAAAAGCAGTTTGAACACCAGGTGTATTTGAAAATTAGATCTATACTGTTGTGTTTCCGAAATGACATTTATTAGTCAGTCTACCGAGCCGTATGCTGCACATTTTGTAGAGGCTGAATGAAACAAAGTATTTGTTCAAACAGATTGGTTAAATATCAAACAGATTTATTGTTGCACTCCGCAGGCTGTACTTACTTAGGACTTAGATCAGTGAGATAAAATCTAAAGATATGTCATTTGACACAACCTGTGCTAAAAGACCTGTTTATCAAAAACCAATAGTGTTTCCTTTGCAGGGCTAACATCCATACGCTTGATGCAGTTTTTGCTATCGGGCAATGAGATGAATTTAGTTTGCTGTCTCATTACTTCAAATAGAAAAAGCTGATGAGAAAGAAAGGATGTCAGAATTTCTGCCAGTCTCATTTTTCATCCCACATTCTTGATCAGACCATTTAATGAATTTGACATTATTTGGTGTACACTGAATGTGGCAATAACACTGAGGTTTTAACAAACCAAGAAAACGTCATCCTAAAACGACAACAAGCTTTATTAACAGACTTAAGTCCATGTGAAGTCAACAAAGAACACAAAGTATAAAATAATGAAAATAGAAAAAAGTAATAATGGCGAAGGGGAGGGAGGGAGGGAAGGGAACATAATACAATGAACTAAATCTACCTACTGCATGTTTAGGCAATCAAGTAGCAAATGTAATTCAAAATAATTTATCTGTATATTAAAGTCTTTGAGGAGCCTCAGAGCAAGAAGGGAGGCGCCAACACTGGAAGAGCATTATTAAAAAAATAAAAATGAACCAGGCAGATACCTGGAAGCCCCAGAAAGAAACCTTGGCAAATAACTATAAACAAGACTTATGGACAGATGCAAGATTTATTCTATTACTACTTAATTCAATTCACACTCAAACAGATCTTTCAAACTGTGCGTATTTTTATTTGTATTAAACAATCAGTAGAAACAACCAAGTTTATTCAGTTGCAAATGAATAAACTTCAGGTAATACAAGATAAATAAAGCAGCAATTTCATTACTGGGAAGCTGAGGAGAAAGGAAAAACAAAAGTGATGAAAATTTGAGTGAAACATTGCCCTTGTATAAATTACTGTGGTGGTTGTTAGCGCTCAGCCCTGAGGTCCTGATGCGATGTGGACAGAGACCTTGCGAAGGGCCTTTTTGGAAAGGTTTTTCCTGCAGCAAGGTCAGTCCTCTACCCCATCCACCACTGGTTCTCGGTCTGCATCTGCCAAACATCCAGAGGGTTTTCTTTCACTTCTGATGACATTTCCTGTGTGTCTACTTTTATGAATATCAAGTTAAAAACTAACGTAACGGTTGCTTATTTAAAAAAATCCAAATTGATTTCCTGATATAAAATTACAGCATACAGTTCGAAGCTGTTGCGTCCAAAGTGGCAGTGTGCCAGCGTGCCTCACACACTGACACGGAAACACGCATACAGGGACAAAAAAAACAAAAACAAACACACACACGCAACATAAATCAGTCTCTTGAAGGCTGGTCTCTAGTGAGGCCATTTTGACTTCAGTGTATACATACATATGTTATGGAGAGTGCGCTTTACACATGTTTGAGTGTTTGCATCATTGACTTTGGATAAATCTGCTGAGTAACGGTGCAGAATGGGTTTGCTGACCTATGTAGGAGGACAAAATATATTATTCGTCGTGCATTCGCTGCACACATACTGACCTGCATAAATAAGTGTAGAAGGCTGTGCACTTGAAAACTGCAAGACCTTTATGTATGTATACATCTACATGTTTAAAGTGACTCACTTCATTTCTGTATGCAAAAAATGTTTAAATAAACATACCATAGCTGGATGGTCTTAAAACAAAAACATAAAAGTTATCGGGTAAAATTTCATGTTTCAGGACTACTTCCTCCAAGAGCATCCACTCTTTGGAGGAAGATCTGATTGACAGGTCATTGTGAGGGGAGGTCGAGCTGAAAATCAGTCAATTGTGGTCAATACTTTCTAGATGTATAAATAAAGGCGCAATATTATTGTTCATTTAAAAAAAAAAATCACATATAATGTGGAATTCTACCCTTGAAATGTTTTGATTCACCTCTCGAATTGCACTGTTAGGGAGGAAACAGCAAAACAGAGATCCTGTAATTTCCTCTGTCTCACTGTGAGTAGAAGATTATTGCAACAATTTCAGCTTTGGCTCCACTTTCAAACTCGATACACATGCAAACACCGCTCAGCCGGATGGGCATCAATCACTCCTCAAAGCTTACATGTCAGGTGTGTTTGCTGCCACTTACCTCTCCAGGCTCACCGGCCACAGACCTCAATCAGGATTTACATTCACTGCACAGCACCTTTTTGCTCCTTTTACACACTGAAAGATGAAGAGGAACACACACTTGCATCCAAGAATGGAACCTACAGTGCTGTTTCGCTCTATAAATTACAGTAAAACTAGATGATAAAATAGAGACTTGAGTCTCTTTTTGGGGGGGTGAGATAAATGAGTGTGTGAATATGATAAGAGGAGGAAAAGAGTGGATCAAAAAAGATGTACGAAGTAAAGGTGTGAAATTGAAAGAATCAAGTCAGGAGGAGGGACAGGGTAGATGTCTGTGTGTGTTTGAGATGAGTCTGCATAATCATGCACGGAGCTGAATGCTGATCAGGGACAATAAAACCTCCATTAAAGATTTATCCTGGAGAGACAGAAGGAGGAAGGGCTGGATGATGGAGAGAGAAAGGAAAAAAGCTAGAGGGGAGACATGGAGGTAGAGAAAGCGCTCAAGTTTGTGTCATGGAGTGGATTATAGCAAAGACACCTCTCTCCACCCATCACTGCAACACACACACACACACACACACACACACACACACACACACGTATACACAGGGTGTTCAGACTCTGTGCATTTTAATGGCCCTGTCACCTCCAGCTATAATACCAGACAATGGCTCTTTGAGCAGACACTCATCTTCAGAAGTGTCTTTCGTGCTTTCTGACAGGCTCATGCGTGAGCTAACTGGCTAACTCACCACAATTATAGATCCCATCTGTGTAGTCACGGCACAGCAGCAAACCTTAGCAAAACAAGCCCAGGACCACTCTGTCAAAATGTCACCCAGACTAGGCTGTGCTCCAGGCGAGACACTCGGGCGCTTTTTAGTTAATATCTACAATAGCTTTCCAGGGAGGCGAAGGCTTGGAGGTGGGGGGGGGGAATGAAATGACATGGAGAAAATGTAATCTAATTCACCGCACCCCTCCTCTTCCTCCTCCAATGAAGTCTGCTGTCAGTTTTATCTCGGCTCTCCAACCTCATACCTCCGTCTTTAAACCCCCCACCAGTTTCATCATGTTTGAAATGACTGAGATTCTGGATTGATGCTGATGACATTTGAGCAGGTGCTTTAGTGTTTCACTTTTAAGTGACTGACTGGTTGACTCACAGATTGGATGCATGTCGAGACGAAGGAGGAAGAAGGGCTGAATCAGTGAAACGGAGGAAACGGGAGTTGAGATGGACTAAGGACAGGACAGGGTATCTAAAGTTAATCACCTTTCTGAGGTTTTTATAAGATATTGTGAGCTTTTGTTAAAAACTATAAATAAAAAGTGTCTTTTTATTTAGTCAAAAGTCATTACCAAATCATTGCGTTATTTTTTTTTCTTTGCAGATGATTCTTGGGTACGTACATTCTTGGTGTCTTCGTTGTATAGACAAATCCCACCGATTGACCCTTGAACATTGTTACCACACACTATTTTAGCTCTGTCCTATCTGTGTCTCACTTTCTATTATATTGCCATTTGCTTTGGTATCTACAAAGATGTTTCACATAGGTGCAAAAGTTAAGAAATCAAGGTCTTTTTTTTATTGGAAAATAACTCGTCTAATATCTTTGGTGTGGGTGTGTCAATTTTCCTGTTTTGTGTAATGCACATAATGATGAAGGTTGTAAACATTAGGGTGTATAACTGCACCAGGACGTAGTAGCTGATTAGTCAGTACTCGACTTCCAGTGTCCTGCATGTCTTCAGTTTTTTCCTCCCTCAACACATTTGAAATAAATGAGTGTTCATTATGAAGAAGCTCATTATCTACTCCTCCTGTGTTGGAGCGGAGACTCTTCTAAAACATCCAGGACATCAACACTTACGGCCTGAAGCTGTACACCTCTAAAGTACATTTGTTTCTTTCCTATGTCGACACAATGCATGAGTGCAAAAAACAATTATTATTGGTGAAACACATTATAGGATCATTCAGACTGCCATCGTTTGGAGCTGCTTTTGGAGTTTTGCATCCTGAAGTATGTGCATTTTCAATCCAAATACCCAGCCTTGTTTCCTTTTCTCCCCAGACCAAATCATTGCATTATTTTTTTGCAATTAAGTTGGTATAAATTTCAGATACTAATGTTTTAAACCCCAAGACAAGTGACAGTTTTCAACATTTTTGGATCATTCATAAATGATGAGTGTCTATAACTACTAAGTGATGTGGTTACTGGTGTTTTTGAGAACACTAAAACAGGGAAGTAGACAAATAACATAGCTCACCATGAGAGCTTATAGAAATACCCAAGTCTGTCTCGAATCTTCTCAATTAAGTAGATATAAAGTTTTATCTGTGGTTGATTGAAATCATTTTCCCTTCGCAACTTCTCAATGTTAAATGGTCTAATTTAAAAAGGCTTTACATATATATATATATTTATTTTTAAAAGATAATAGAAGAACACAAAGATTGAGGCTGAAATGAACATCTAAAAGAAATCAATGAAGGCAAATTACATATACAAATTACTAACAAACTGATGTAGTAAAAATCAATTTAAATGAATCAATAAATTCAAGTTTCTTTTTATTATCCATTGAAATTCCCAAGACATCTGCTTCGCTGAGGATTACACTTATACTGGCTTATAATTGGTTATGCCACGGCTAAGATAAGATATGCAGCGGTAGCCACATTTGTTGACTTTCTAGAACAAGATGGTGAAAAGTCTTAAAATAAATACTTTTATTGCACTGATCCCACATAGAACCTTTAATTTGATTCGATCTTTTTCAGAGGGGAAAAAGTGCTACATTAAACAATTGTTTTAAGCAAACATATCAATTTTAAGAATAGGTATTCTTAGCAATATCTGGATTTCTGCTTTTGCTAAGCACATTTAGGTGAACGCCGCCAGATATTTGAATGGAAAAGGATCTATATTATCTGTTAAGGGGGTCAACAAAATATTTCGACTGTCATGTCAACCAGTTGTTTGGGAGAGATTGTAGAAAAAAATATTTCCTGTCATGACAAACATAAGGATGTGAAATAAATACATAGTCTTTTTTCCCCCCTGTTTGTTCATTATTCTCTGTTCACAACTTGCAAGTTAAAATCCCTCCTTACCTTTGTCTTGTGTTTGTTTCATCTTGTGTATTTGTGTCTATTTTTGGAAGGAGGATTTGCTGGTTATTAACTGTTTGATCCCCATTTTATTCTGTGATGAAGTCAGAAGTTGAGCCAAGGCCTCCTGTCCAACTGCACTGAGCCTGATGACGCCCAGAACCTTTGGCTGTTATCATTTGTCTGAGCTCTGTCTGTGTTCATCGCATTTGGGACACTTGGCACTGTCGCTGCTTACTTCAATTTCTTTCTCAAATACGCACATTCATGCTTCTGCAACACTCTAGTTGTCACATGTCAGCTACTGTTAGCAGTGATCTTACTGCTCAGCTTTCTCGTCTCCATCTGCTACAGCTGGCTGCCAGAACTCGTGTGTGCGCTCTGCCTGTTTGCTGCAGAACTGATAGTTTGTTTCTTCTTCTCTTCCATCTTTTTTTTAAACCAGCAGATTCATAAGTTATTGTCTTATTCTAAATTGTTTATATATCTGCCTTTTTTTCTGTGATATTCAGATGCAAACAAATTTGCTTCTTTTTTGCAATGGAGACGATCGTTGAAATAATCGCACAGATCAAATGGGGGAAGTATTTAGGCTGTGTGTCTTTGTCTGTATGCCATCTGAACTCCTCTCTTCTGGGACCTGCAATTCAGTTCTTTACAGAGAAAATTCTGGAAATTTGTAGGTTAGCCTCTATATCAATATAAAGTCCAGCACCAAATCATATTTACCAATTCCAAAAGTTCAAAAGAAATTATACATCAGTTAACCTCCTGCTTCACAGGAATAGTTAATACTTTGTAACTCAGAGGACATTAATATCGGTGATTGTCTGAATTTAATTTGTATACCTCAAGGATTCTAATCAGATGGAAAAATTATTTTAAAGAAATTCTTCTGTTACATCTTTTTTTAAGATGGTGTAGAGGCTATTCAGAATTGTACCGACTGATTTCAGTAAAACCTATTCTTTCTTATTTTTAATTGAGGGTTGGATTTTTTCCCCCTACTAACTGAATTAATTCAATTTAAAGAGTGGATTTTTCTAAAATTAACATTTAATTTGAAGCAAATTTGAAAGATGAATCTAATTTGAAAGTCTTTACACATTTGTCAAGGATGTCGAGAAAGGTGTGTTTTTCTTATGCAACACAGCACAACAATATGATCAACACTTATCTACCTTTCGGACACCAGTTCATAACAATAGTACATTAAACATCCTTTCCTCTCGGTTTCCTGTTTTGTGACGCCTCAAAGCCATTTTTTCCTTCCCATTTAATCTATTTAAACCTTCGTCTCAAATGCCGAGGTAACACCAATGGTTTATCAGCGAGACTGGAGCTGTCCATGGTGCTGAATCCCAAAGCTTGTGTTGCTTCTGTTTCGGACTGATCCATTGAGCAGCGTAGCAGCGGGTCATTTTGTAAGGATGAATAAATACTCAGACGTTTTGACGCTGCTGCGGTGTGATCTGCAGCCTGTGAGATTTTCTTGAGTGCTGTATTTTCAGAGCGCTTTTGAACCTCCTCCTCCTGGCGTGTCCTCCTACTGGCAAACTTCAGGTCAGACGGTCTATTTGAGTTCAGACCAGAGACGGCTTTAGCTTTCACAGCTCAATCCTGCTGAGGCGCTCTATCATGAGCACCTCGGTGTGTCTTCTTACCTCCCGTTCCCAGTGAATGTGGGCTGTTCGCCACTCTCCCTCTGCTTTGTACTGATTCTTTCTCCCACACACTTCACACTGTGGTGTTTCAAACTCATCTACTCTCTCTTTCCTTTGGGCACTATGTCTGCAAGGAAAGATTTCATTATTGTCCTCTTTAACTAAGATTTAATGACAAAATTGGGGCATTCGACTCCCTCCTCGCCTCATATATATATATATGATATTCTCTTCTCTAAATTTGAGGCCTTAACTTAACAGAAGCTGCCTTTCAACTTTACAAGCTTAAGTCTTATTGTATGTGTTTCTTATCTAAGTTATTAGTTTATCTTCATGACTATCTAGGCTTCATATAGCTACTCACTCTCTGTCCCTCCTCCACATATTAATCCATTAACTCCCTGTTCACCAGCTCTATCTGAGCCCAGCCCACAAATAAGACTAAAGGCCAAAGATAAGACTAACATGCTCTTGTATTGGTTCCCTCTAATTGAATTGGCATCATCTGTTCTGCCTCAATACTACACTCAACCTCTTGTGATATTTGGCGTATTTTAAGTTTTTTTATTTTTTTTATTTATCCACTGGCTCTGTATTCTGATTTGTCAGCTTACCGTGATTGACGACGTAAGTAAAGCGGTTCTGGGAGTGTGCGGTCTTAAAAGCGACACACAGCCTTTTTGGTGTACAGTGGGTGAGCTCTCTCCTGAGCAGGGAAATCGGCTTATTTCCAGCAGCCCTTAAAAACACCTCAGAGGTGTGTCAATGAAACGGCGTAAAAGCAGGATGAACGTTACTCTAATCCTAATTTTTGTCTGCCTCTGTTGCCCAGCGGGCTCCAGCCCTTCCAGCCCCCTTAAATCTCTCATTTCCCCTTTTAATTGGACAACACTCAAATTCACGGACACAACATTTCTCTCTGGAAACCTTCATTTTCCTCGTGAGCTGAGGAATGGCTCGGGAATATTAATGATTTTTGCACATATTTTACCGTACGAGTAGCGTAAGCTGCAATCCTGGCTGCGTGCCCTGATACTGTGGTTGCCTTATTAGGGAGCGTTTAGCTAAAATGCTCACATTTCTTTCTGGAGGGAACCCCAAAACAGATCCAGTACTTTGAAAATGTATTCCAAAACCTTGAGCTTTTTATGATTTTTGTCACATTAAAACCCCAAAAGTCGGTGTTTTTTTTTTTTTTCCAGGGATTATTTGTGACGGAAAAAAACAATATAACATGAAGTAAAAGAAACACTCTTCACTTCATGACATTCAAATCTGATACAAAGAAAAATATGAAAAGTGTGGTTTGCACGTTTATTGTCTCCATTTTCTCTGACACCATCGATAAAACCCAGTAGTGACAATTGACTGCAGTGTTCACTTAATTAGTAAATTGTTTGCTTTCCTCTACATCTGGAAAGGTAAACGTTTAAGATGTTTGCTAAAAGGACACTAATGAACTGCTAAATGCTTGGCTTTTGCAAATCTGGTAAGAAAAACAGCCAAGACTCTGATGATAACTCTGCAGAGTTACTTTAAAATGAAACGCTAAATCCAACATTTTTTAGTTATTGACACGATAGAGCTAAATTCATATGCAGGCTACACTTTTCAGATTTATACTTGGGGGAGAAAACAAAATGTTAAACCAATTTCCTTCCATCTCATAATTACACATCAGAAAAAAAGTACCTTTGTTTTTCTGGCCTGAGAAATCCTGAAAATTTCAAAGGGCATGCGTACTTTTACAAAACATAGTCTCTTTGTCATTGTTTTGTCCTTAACAGAAATTGTACTCGGTTATAAAAGAACATTTGCTTTTGAGAGATGCAGAAACAAACACTGCATGTGTTGGAGGAGGGAAGCAAAAAAAAATAAAAATAAAATAAAAAATGAGACGGGGCTCTGGGGGTAGAGCCTTGTTGTTGCACTGAGAGCTTTAGGGTAGGCTTAAATTTAATGGCTGGACTGGGGCTAAATGAGCTGAATTAATAGGGTCTGCTCTGAGCACTTACATGCTTGCTAAACATACGTGTGTGTGTGTGTGTGTGTGTGTGTGTGTGTGTGTGCTTGTGTCATTAATAATTGGGTCATCTTTCCACCATTTCATGCCCTCCCAGGCCTCAGACTGTGAGGGTGTGTTTTTGTTGGACACATTTTTTAATTTAATCTTTTTGTAATGTGTCTGATTCCTTCAGAGCATGCCTTGATGCCTATTATTATTGATTTTCAACGTACTATATATATTTTTTTATTTTTAATTTGCATCTTTTTTTGTGTTACTGTCTCTTATCAGAAATTTTGCAGGCAGATGCAGAATTTCAATTGGGGCTTGCACATACTCTGTCTGCCCCTTGGTGATTGTGTGTGTGTGTGTGTGTGTGTGTGTGCGCGCGTGTGTGCGCGCCTCATGTTAAATGTTGGCTTAGAATTAAAGGGTCATTCCCTTGTGTGTTCATTGAATCTGTCTGGTGCAGAATCTGCTCCACCTCCCCCAGCTCCATCCCTTGTTCTCCTCGCCGCTCCAGCTCATTAACCCCAAGTTTCGCCACCTACAGAATCTTTTCCTTTTCCACAAATTGCTATCACCATTCATCTCTCAGCATTCATGAGAAATTCCTCCTCCCTTCCCCCTACTCGGGACTTGTTAGGTGCAGTCCAGGTCGGCCTCTGCAGGGGTTTGAGTCCCACCAAATAAGGCCAGACACACCGACATGAAAGGGTCCGGCCATGTAGGAACAAAGAACGATTTGTGTGAGGAGGTGGTGACACTAAACACATATGTATGAGTATGCGCTTTTACACAGCCGTCTTGTTTAACAGAAAGGGAAGAAGGTGAAAAGGTTCTTTCCCATTGCTCCCATTGCCTTGCTAAGCCAAAGAGGAGGCTCTTTGGCTTAGCAAGGCACCTCAGGAACCTCACAGATGATAAAATGAGACGTGGAGGGAAAACAGTGAAAGAGAGAATAATCCGTGTTTTCTAAACTGAGTCGGTGGCCTTTTGTCTCTCCAGCTATCTGGACCTGTGTCAGAGGTTTCTTTGACATTTTCTGCTTCTTATTCAGATGGTTTTGCCTCTGAAAACGTCCCGTCCAATCCTGACCTCAGACAGATTACCCAGACAGCGAGAGGAGTGTGTTTAGTGAGTCATGCAGGCTGTCTTGTTCCATCCAAAGGCAAAAAAGGAAATAAAAAAAACCCACAGAGCCACCATGACTCACTTTGTATCACTGTAGGAAATCCTCTTGGTGATAATTGAACCCAGATATCCTACCGCACACAAAGCTGCAAACTTACCGCTGCTACATTGCGGGTAGCTCTGAAGAAATATGCCTACATTCCATGTAAGATATCACACAAGTGTTTTCTCAGCAATATACCATCTGAATAGGCAGAATTAATGAGACCCAGTGGAATAGTAACACTCATTTGCATCCTTCCCTCCAGTTATCTCACCGTCCCGTCATCCTCTACCTCTTCCTATTGCACTCCATTCACCCTTTAGCACTCCAGATCTTACATTTTCTCTGCATATAACTTATATTGCCTTGTAAAAGTAATAACACTACTTTAACTTTTTACTATTTTTGTCACTGTACAACATCAAACTTTATTACATTGTTCTGTAATAAAGTTTGAAGGAGATGATTATGCAATAATGGAGATGGATGCATCGATGACGAACATTTCAAAACCATGGGGCATATTTGAACCGAGTCAACACTTGTAGAACCGCCTTTCATTGCAGTTACATCTGTAAGTCTTTCGGGTTACGTCTCCACCAGCTTTGCACATCAAAAGGCTGTTGCCTCTTCTCAGGTTAAACTCAGACAGGATGAAGAGTGTCTGTGAACATCAGTTTTTAAGATATTCTGAATTTTATTCAGGTCCACAGACAGTTTGTCTGTGGCAGTCTAACACATGAACGCTCTTTGTTCTAAAGTCCAAAACATTCAATTGTGGCTCTGGCTGTATTTCTAGGTCAGATGTTTTACTGAAAGGCGTCTCTTTCAGTAAGTATAAATCACTGTCCATCTACTAAGCATCGTTGTTCCTGCCCAAGAAATGCATTCCCACAGTATGTTGCTGCCACCACAATGTTTCAGTATAGGAAAAACCACAAAAGTGTATGCCCCCTTTTGTGGCGTAGTTGGTAGAGCTGTTGACTTGCAGCAAGAAGGCTCTGGGTTCGATTCCCGGCCCCGGTCCTTCTGCATGGAGTTTGCATGTTCTCCCTGTGCATGCATGGGTTTTCTCCGGGTACTCCGCTTCCTCCCACAGTCCAAAAACATGAGTGTCAGGTCAATTGGTTTCTCTAAATTGTCCCTAGGTGTGAGTGTGTGTGTGCATGATTGTGTGTCTTTGTGTTGCCCTGCGACAGACTGGCGACCTGTCCAGGGTGACCACGCCTCTCGCCCAGAGAGTTAACTGGAGATGGGCACCAGCAACCCTCCCAACCCCACTAAGGGACAAGGGTGTAACAAAAATTGATGGATGGATGGGTACGAAAAGTTTTGTATTTGTATGCGCTATCTACTTGCCTCTTCTTCTCTATAGTGAACTTGTGTGACAATATTTGCATCACTCCTTAGTAGTTCACATATATATATTTTTAAAATCAGACAACTGTTACAAATTGCTGCTGTTAAATATGGGAAACTCCTCTAATAAAAATTATTTGTGCTTTTCTAAATTCCATATAAATTCCCTCGAGCATTTCTGATTAAAACAAAGCAACACTCTGTCTTGCCAGTGGGTTTTTATTAAATCTGTTCTCACGTAGCATTATGTGCAACAAAATTGGGCTTGACGTGTGTAGCAGTAAGGAGAAGCTGGTGGCTTTTACCAGCTGCCTGTTTTAATATGAGATCTGGCATGAAAAGTGCAGGCAGGAGATCCCCTCATTTCACCGCCTGCTTTTCTTATTAAATACTTACTGCTTGTAGGACTCGGCTCCCACTGACACGCTGTAGCGAGTGGGACTGTGTGGCTAAAGTTTGATGTTTCTTCATTAACCGTGACACCAAAGATCTAAAAACGGGACAAAAGCTGCACATTTCTAAAGATTTAACTGTTATTTACTTTATCCCTTTTGGGGAAGTATAATAACTATAATGCAGCTAATTCCTGGAATGTTAAGTGATTAAGTTTAATGACGATAAAAGGTAGAATTAAATCTGTTGCGATTTCAAGCATATCTAAAGCTCTCAATAAAGTACCACACCTTCACTAGGAGTGGATTCAATGATACTGATTTGGTAGGGTTTTTTTGTTCATTGTTTGCTAATGCTAATTTATTCAGTCAATTCTTGGATGGACGGATTACACAACAATATAACCATGTGAAAGCTGCAGGTGTTACTGTTTCGACAAGGGTTGATTATAAAACAAACAAAAAACCAAATGTTGATGTATAGCGGGGAGCAGATTCACATCCTCACTAAATCCCCGTCTGGCTTGGATGCAGACTGAACAAGCAAGCAAATGTGCAAACATACAGGTGATCACAGTTAATCTCTTGTCTAATATTGCTGATATCTGACATTTAGCTGGGGGAGTTTCAAAACATTAAGTGCACAGCATTGCAAGAAGCAAGTCCAACTTCCAAAATGTCATAAATGCCCCATAAACCTGTGAAGAACAAGAACATGAAGTTTATCAAAGCAGCTGTGTGTACACTTGAACAAACTGTTTGGAAATGGAGCAGAGAGCATTGGCAGGTTTTTGGCAAGAACTTGCTTAGCTTGAGGGCAGGGTTTTAGAGTGGGGCAGTAAAATTCCTGAAAGTACGCCAAATTGCTTAGAATTACTATAATTTTGATTTTAAAAAAATGAAGTATTAGGCCTTTGCAGTCTTAGATGGGCTACGACCACACTATTACATTAAAAAAACCACCAGAGCACGACTCATAACCTTAGAATCTCAAGGAGGTTTTCTGGGTTGCATTAAGAAAGCAGTATTCATTACATTACGCCTCATGGAGTGTGAGAAATCCTTGACTGTTTTCAGCATGCACAAAATGTCTGTAGGGAGCTCGTGTTGCCTCATTATCATTGTTCCAGCATAGCCGGTTCCTTAGTGCAGCGTAGAGCAGGAACCTGATGGCAGCCGTAGTCATTTGTTCATTACATGTGATGAATCAGTCATCGGAGAATTTGAAGTAGCAGCGCCATCATGCCAAGGCTGCAACCTAATCAGGCCAACACCGGAGTAGCAGTGCTCCATGTAGCTTAATATAATGTGGCTTTCAGACCAGAAGAGGCTCAGGCTTGTTGCTCCGTCTGCAACAAACGTATCAAGTAGGCGACACAAACAATCCAGAGCCTCTCTGCCAAGAAACATAGCACCAAGATCAAGCACCTTTGAACACAGAAATTGGTTTGTGCAGTAAGCATGCCAGCTTTGGAGGAGTGTGCATATCTCCAATTTGCACATAGGCTGGTTGATCAAAGAAAGTTGCATTTTTTCAGTCTGTAGTTTGATTGCGAGATGTATTTGTCATGCTATCAAACAGAAGTTAAGAAGAAAAAAGCCAAAAGCAGCACATTAAGTGGCTCAAAATATTATTCTCTAATAGTTTTAGGGAAACTACAAGTTTAACCAGGAGGGTCTTGGTGCCTCGTTTCAAAGCCTTGCTCCTCCACAGCAAGGCTGAAACTGATAATGAAGGTGTGGAAACCTTCACCATCACCTGCTACTACGACTACGGCAGCTTCCAAATATATAGATATATAGAGATCATGTTTGTGAAAATTTGACTCCAGGGTGCTGGAAAGAGGGATATGACTAACTTAAGAACCTTGAACTCAGTCATTGTGGCTTTCTTACTGACCGTGGAACATTGGAGCAGGTCTCTTTTGCTCAACGGGTCACTGGAATTTGCTTGCCCAGTTCACATGTGATGTAGAACGGTCTTCTCTGCATTTTCAGCAAAAAGAAAAGCTTGTCTGCAGATCTAGCAGGTCTGCCACGGGTCATTTTTGTGGTGTCCATGATGGGATCTGGGAACAACTTGATTTCCCCCAGAATGAGACGGAGAGTCTTACTGGATCAAAGGATGGCTCAGTTTCCTGCTTTCTCCTGCTGCTCCACAGACCCATCATGGATGTGTGGTTTACAAGTGGAAGATTGATGGATCAACCATGAGATCAATCGCCAGACAGTAGCTGACACTGTGAATGCTGCGGTGCTGGTTTTTTTTATTTTTTCCCCACACAGAAGCACAGACTAGTATGCTTTCTACTTCATGCAGAGCTGAATATTTTGCACAAACAGATGATTTATTATGTTTCCTTGCCATAATATTTAACATTTGGCAGCTCTTGATTTATGCTGTAAATGTACTTTCACACTGCTTTGTTTTTATGCCGTTTATACAATTTGAGTAATGGCTGGGGCGTTTAATCTTTTATTTACATCCAAATGAAATTATTACTAGAAAGTGCATCCAAAGCTTTAACGTAGTATTTTCATTGTTAGCCGGTCGCACTTCCTTTCTTTCTGTCTTCCCTCTTTTTTTCTTTTTTCCAAGTGTGTAGGACAGACAATGATTTAGCTCAGGTTTTGATTAATAGCTCCACATTTAATTCAAGGAGCTAGTGAGGAAGAGAGAGAAATGGACAAAGAAAATAATAAAAGATAGTGAAGATGGAAGTAGATACAGGCTTTGCAGAAACACTCAGTCTCTCCAATAACAAGAGTTTTTCTTTTGTCTTTACACAGCGAAGTCTTTCTGCTCAATTTTACTTTAGTTCAACAGTTAAGTAATTTAAAATAAATATTTCTGCATCTGTGCAACATAAAAATAATGTCAATCTGTTTTTTTCTCCCAGATTTTTGTTGCACAAATAAAGGTAAAGAATTTCCTAAGTATGTATGAGCTTTGTTGGAATTGACAGTTTTGATTGAGGTCAAAAACTAGATTGCAATTGCATTCTAATACGCAAAAACTGTAGTAAGTTGATTCTTAATCAGTTGCGTCTGATGAAGTGTAAATCCATATAATCAATGATGATGATGTGCTGCAGCTTTATGCTACTTTTAAATTAATTAATCTAATAGAGTAAGTATCGGATGAGTTTTTCTTTTTAAACCTAACACATTTTTCTACTATTTAGCCATAATACTTTAATATAGTCAGTGGACTTACTTGTATTTAGTTACATCATTCTAAAATTCAACACGAATTGTTGATTTTGGACATTAAGCTCCTGAAAAGCATGTCATATTTTCTCTTTCTCATAAATAACAGTCTGAAAAAGGGAGAAATGCTTCATCACATCAGCTTCTCTCAAACTTCTCACTTTTGGTACTTGATATTTACTGAAACGTAGGTTCTCGTCGATATGTGCTGTGTTGAGACAGAACAAGTACACACGTGTTGAGTCGATTTAATTTGAACTCATGCCAACGAAAATAAAATTCTCTGACACTCCACACTGAGCCACTGTGTATCATTAGTCGGATGCATTAGCCTCTTCTGTCGGCTAGCCAGGTAATACACCTATTATTATTCTCATCCCCCTCTTAGTGAAATCAGAGGATCCAAAATTAGATTCCTTTTTACTGAAAACTTTGCAGATAAGACCAGGTCAGAGAACCCACTGCACAGACGAGTAGAAGAGATGCAGCTCTATTTACAAGATAGAGATTAATACTTTCCTGAGGTACACCCACATATCACTCTCTGTGTGTGTCTTTAGATTACAGAAGGTAGAAAATAGGCTTACATGTGGTGAAATAGAATTTTAATTGAAAGTGAAGATCAAGAGATTAATCAGATTTCTCTTCAGATTTTCTGTGTTTTTATAAATCCCTTTTGGGTTAGGTACATCACCTTACACAATTAACATTTAGGTGCTTTTAGAGTCTCACTTTTTTTTTTAAATTGAGGTTGGAAAAGGGACATATTTCTTTTTCTAATTTAGCTCCCATATTGATTTTACTTTCCAAGTTGGCCATTACATGCCTTGTTCTTGATTGTGGGATGTTTCAGCAGGGAGCAACACAGATATGTACAGCGGGTCAGGTTGTCCTTCGCCCATCTGTGCAGTAAAATGTAATTTCGTAGATGCTGTTTGAAAGGAGCTGATATTTACTCGGCCTCCAACTCTGCAGAACTTACTGTCATTTTGCCCCATCCTTGCATGTTGCCCTGAAATGCAAGTCTCAATTGGTTGTTTCTGAGCCAGTGGTGCATTTATGCAGATGGCAGGAGGACTGCAGGGAGGAGGCAGAGAAGGGAAGCAACAATGTATCTTTTTACTAAGTAAAATGACAAAATGGTAAGGCACTGACTTCGATTACTTTATCCGAGTAGGCGATTGGAAATAATTAGGGGTGCACCAATTTATCGGCCAGTCGATTTATCGGTGCCAATTTCCTTAATTTTGGGAGATCGGTGATCAGCCGATTTTTACACATGAAGCCGATCTTATCTAGCTTGGCAAAGGACTAAGAATCAACCACTGTCCTCTTTTGTTCTCTGAGAAAGGTTTGGCTGACAGACCGGCCCACCAAGTCATGTCTGCACGCTTACAATTATCAATAGTGATCCGTTGAGTTGTTGAGTTGACTGTTGCCAACTCAACAACTTTCTTGCTATATTGAGCAACATTTCAGACAAAAAAAAAAAAAATTGAATTGAATTGGCCAATATTCCAAATTTTTAAAAGATCAGTAATTGGTGATCGGCCAGAAAACTGCAATCGGTGCAGCCCTAGAAATAATAAAGCATTATATTACTCATTACTGAAAAAAAAAAGGTTTGGATTAAAGCAAAGCATTACTAAGTAATGTGTTACTGACATCAAAGGTCACAAAATAGTGACTGAACAAATATGTAATTTTTATTTATTTATTTATTTTTTTGTAAATTTTTCCTTCTGCTGCTTTAAGGTTGTACTGAATTGCCTTCAGGGGTGTTAAAGTTAAGAGTATCACACACTTTTCAAGTTTTTTATGTAATAAAAATCTGAAATCTACTCATCATTGTGCTTCCATGTTGGTGTTTGAGTGAAAAGTGAGCTGCTGGGAAGCTCCTAACATGTTTGCTGGACATGTGAGGTTATGTGGCATTTAGCGATTTGTTCCATGAGATATTTGCTGTATACAGATGTGTGTTCATTAATGTTGTTTACCGGAATGCAGTTCCACCAGGTGTATTGATCCACACCAGCCTCTTTGAGCGTGTGTGTGTTTGTGTTTGTGGCAGTGAGATTATTGATCTCTGCTATTCCCAGTTGTGTTTATTCCTACAGCAAATCTGTCAAAAGGCAAGAGTAACTAATCCTTCTTCCCTTGCTCTCCTTTTTTGCAGCATTCTCGTTCTTGCACACGATTTTTCACACATTTTACATTTCTTTTTTTTTGTCAACACTGTTTTAATTCTGCTTCTGATTCTGAACTTTGATTTTCTTTGTCCGACCCAAAAGCTTAAATATATATACTTGTTGATGTTTTTGACATTTCCCTTAAGTTGTAAATAGAGTCCACCTTTGTGTAAGTACAAATGCTTTGTGCAGGCCTCAGAGACACTTGTGAACAAACAGAAAGCCAAGGACACACTGGGCATAAAGTAATTTATAAAATTTAAAGCAGCATGACTACATTATAAAACTATACTTCAGCTTTGAATGTCTGAGAGAGAACTGTTTGAAAATGTATCGTGCATCTCAATCTACAAAGATTAGGTTGTCCACCGTACGTTTATAGGTAGACAACCACCCCAACCCTAAGCCTAAATACATCATCCTTACAGTAAATAAAGTAAGAAAACCTCACATTTCTTATGCTAACATTACCCAATGCAACTATACACATAAATCTACCCTTTAAACACAATATCATAAGAATCTGCAGGGCTTTGTGTTGGCGTTTAGGCATAGCTGGTGGAAACATAACATAATCATTGATGCTGTATAACCACGGCCCACATTTCGCTCTGTGATTTGATAAGTTCTTAAGTGTGCATGATTCTGAAGACCACAGGATGGTGAAGTGCCATTGCAGAGGCGTATCTAGCTCTAATATGTAGAGTTAGACTACTAAAGTCTGGACGTAAAGAAGTCTTTTCAAATTTGCTGGTTTCAGTTTTTCTGGCTGGAAGATGAAAAAAATCAGGCAAATAACAGATAAAATAAAATGACATGCCTCTTTTAAAATTGAAAGCATGACTCAGAAATCCTAACATGTAATAATTTGTTGTTGGTAAACACTTAAAATAAATCTAAAACTACAAATAAACCTTTTAACTTTTTTTCTAAGACATGAAAAAAAAAACCCCAAGATATTTAGCATTTACATCCCACAGTGAGGAAAACATCATCTTTCAGCAGTGGCTGTGATTCACCATCAGTCTGGAGGGAGCAGGCGTCCCTAGCTTAACAAAAAAATAAGACGATAATGATGAATTATTTCAATAACAAGGAAAAACTGAAGAAGAAAAAAAGCAAAACTCATCATATATACTTATTAAAGCAAACCATTTTCAGAACCTGGCAGCAACATTTATTAGATTTCACCCCAAGCATCCAAATGCATCAAGTTAAAGACATCTAATCTTTAGAGACATCATAGCAGATGGTTTGTTTATGTCTGATAGAAGAGACTGTATTCTGCTTCTTTCAGTGACTGTGTGTGTGTGTGGTTATATTCACCTTACTGAAAAGTTATAAATAATCATTAAACTCAACTAACTTCTCTTTGGGCAGCTCCCAATTACTTAGCCGAGAACTTTAAATTTATCAAAGCCAAGAGTTTTTATTTCCCTCCGAGTACCTTTAGTAAAATATATGCAGTGGTGATAAATGGTTGGATAGTCGATTGGATCCCTCAGGACTGGAGGGTAGCTCAATGGTGGAAGGGGGCAACGGTTGAAAAGAGAGGTGAGATAGTAATAATAAAATTGGATAAGAAAGGGGAGGAGAGAGATGGAGGGCAGCAGGGGTGTTATAAGGGAGGAAAGCGGTTGTTCAGGGTTGAGCAGTGAAGCAGAGAGGCTATTGCACACTGAAGCAGATTTGTTGGAGCGTGCGACTCTGTGTGTGTTTGTAAGAACGAATCTCCCCGAGATGAGTTTTTACCCAAGAACTTAAGGAACAAAGTGTCCTTCTGAAGCCTCAAAGTCACTTTGTGTCTCCACCTCTTCAGGGGTCCATCCAGCTCTGACATTCCGATTCACATCACATCCGAGGATGACAATGCTATATATTGCTCTCCTCCTCTCTTCCCCTTAACTTCTCGACATCAAACCTGCCGTGTTTTCAGTAAAACCTGGACTCCCGCGAATGTTTATATTGCACATAACACAGCTCCGCACGCGCTGACAGCATGTCGAGATATCGGTGTGTGTGATCAGACATACGTGTGTGTTGTCTCCACTTTTCTCTTTTCTGTGCCGGCCTTGGGATTGCTCCTCATTTCTAAATTTATCCTCAAAGTGTGCCACCTCTCCTGTGAGCCGCTGCTGGGATTCTGTTGTGGGGTGGTGGGAGGCAGACGGGTGAAGTGGGGTGTGGAGACGGCAGAGAAGAGGGAGCGCAGTGGGGAGGGGATGGCTATATGAGCGTTGAAGAAGGCAGGCAGTGTGTCGAGGATGCATGTGGGACACAGCAGTTTGCATCGCTCTCTCTCCTGCCGACACGCCAGACTGCTGGGTTTATGTTTTTTCGAGATTATTATTGTATGTGTTTGTATATGTATTTGTTGCTGCCTTAAGGAGTTATTGTTTTGTTCATAATAAAAGCAGAGGTGATGTCACACTGTGTGTGTGTGTGAAAAAGGAGTCCTTCCAAAGCAAAACACTGTTGCGACTATTAGTACTTTGATTTTATATGTTGATTATTTTCCAAATATAACATACTTGGAAAATGTATGTTATACATACATTGAAAGCCTACCTACTAGTAGGTAGGCTTTCAAAATGAAAGCCTACCTACTAGTTTATTCCTCAGTTTTATATCACTGGGCTGTGTTTTGCTCTTTAGGAATTTCTTGCATTTAGATTTGTAGATGGTAGTTTGTTTTATTTTGAAGATGTCTTCCCTTAAGTTGCCATTTTCATGTTTGATTTTGGGGAATTGCAAATTATATACATGACAATTGTTAATTGTAAAGGACTGTTTGTCCAGACCTGTTTTGTTTCTGTTTTTTTACTCCATGTTTCCTTTGTGATTGAGTCCTTCGTGTTATTTTTCTGGTTTCTGTGAATTCCCTAGATCTCTGTGTTCATTTTGTATTCAGTTTCCCTCATCATAGTCCTCCTCCCCTCACAGAAGTTGAGTATTTTCTTAATTAACTCACCTGTGAGCCTGTCAGTAATCACTCCTCCTTAGAAGTTAAAGCATCTTCACTGCCTGGCCCAACAAAAAAAGACACCACCTGGATTTCACTTAGCAAATGGGTATGAACTTCCTATTAGTTAATTGCAGCATGGGTAATTGTCTTTCAGGTATTTATCTCCAACTGATGAAATAAGAAGCTTCTCTTTTCTTCAAATACCCTGTGGAGAGATGTTAGCTTGTTTAAGAACGGATAAATAATTGGCATGCATCAAGCAGAGAAAAAACTGTTCTACAGAAACGTTCTGTGAAATGAAGTGGATGGAAGCAGTGGAGCTCCTGGCTATGATAGTGAGTGAAAGTAAGAGCATTTACAAACATGGAATGCAGAAAGGAACCCCGGGAATCAAAAGTGATCATGGTGGAGCGCTACGATCTGAAGCTGCTGCACTGGGTCAGGTCCAACTTCAGCATCAATATTTGCCTGTAGAATGAAGTTCATCTGGCTCAAATTGTGAAAGTGTGCTTTAGGGAGCATGAGCCGTCATTTTCACACATGGACCGGCCATCGCAAAGTTCCAACTTTAACTCCATTGGGCAGCAACAACTTCCACACCAAAGAGTGTTGTTGGGGGAATCTTTTTTCTTTTGTGCTAATTTGCACGACGAAATCATTGTGTTGTACAAAACTATGTATCTGAATGTGAAAGACGGACAAAAACACACACACTGCATGCAGCAGATTAGCACAGGCCGGATCTTGGACACGGATATAATCTGCAGCTCCCGTACAGCAGATTAGGGAATAACATCCAGACGACTCCATTTCCTTACAGTGCGCTTACATCCGAGCCCGATAAAGATATGTATCTACTTGTGTACTCCCCTCCATAGAAAATCAATATCCTCAGCAGGATTACTTACCCAGCACACAGCCCAAGTGAGCTCTACTGCTTGCATACACACTCTTGATATTTGCCCACTTTGTACAATATTAGCAGGAGAATCTGCAAGAATAGTGTTACACTGTAGCCTGCCAGTTCACATCTTCATTGACGTTAAACAAAAGCTGTTATGTTGAGGGAATATGTGCTTCTGTATGTGTCAGGATATGTGCGAGTGTGTGTGTTGCAGAAGAGCTGTCATGTGTGGTTAATCTTTCTCTGACAATAGCCTCCCAGAGCTGCCAGCTCTCAGACCCACAGGCCTGGAGGAAAGCCTGGGGAGCACTGTTGGAAGTCACCCATCTAGGGCTCAAGGGAATGGGCTTGGACTGCCTCCAACTCGAGCTGTGTGTGGTTGATTGAGGGGGCTGCAAGGACAACTGCTCCGCTCAGAGGAGACCAAGAGAGGAGACAAGAGGACAGCAGAGGAGAGATAATGAAAGGAGAGGAGAACAGATGGAAATGAGCAGGAAGGACACAGAGTGAACTGAACAGGGTGGGAAAGGATCTACTGACACTGAGGTGTGGCGGTAAAAAAAAAAAGAAAAAAGATTGTAATCAAGATTGTTGTAAAAAGTAAAAAAAAAGAGACAAAAAAAAAAACATTTATTCACCATACGGTTTGATTTTACCGTAAGAGAGTATTACTATACTGAAAGGTTATATTGACAGTTATTTTTCATTTGTACTTTTTTATCTAAAATAACTCCGGTTATTTGAAATGTCTAGTGGCATAATGTCCTCTTTTTTTTTTTTCTCAGCGTATCCTGCTTTACAGATGGCACACAAACACAAAATAAGTTGCATTTTCTCACTCAAAGAAGGCAGATTAACTATTAAATCATATGGTTAGCACTTTAGTGTTTTCAAATGTAAAGCTACATAGTAGGATTATTGGTATTTTCTTTATTCCTTTGACTATTTTGTATGTATCGGTGCTTCCATGCTGGCAGACAGCATCTCCAAAATCATGTCATAAAATCAACGTGATCCGAAAGTTTCCTTTTTTACAGGTCTCTAAATACTTTTGTAATTATATAACACAAATCATGGAATATTTTAAAAACTGATTTTTATTCTAATTCTTCTCAATTTACTTTACAAGCATCATCAGCTCTGCTTTTCTAACATTTTTGAACTTTAGTTCTGCTTGCTGGTTGGTTTGGGAAACAAATTAGGAAGGAAAAAGGAAAAACAAAAGAGTACATCCCCAATTACTGATACTGCTGGAACTTTTGTTGTCATTCTGTTAATTATTACATCTATATTTAAAAGCATTAGTTTGTTAGTAAGATCCATTGAGGACGATCCAAAGAGCCACAGGTTGCAAACTGCTGGTTCAGAAGAATCATCAGATTGATTTCAGCACCTCATGAAACTCAGAATGAATATCAGATTCCTGCATAGATTCATAAAAAATACAGAGACCTAAATATTCTTTGCTATGGTAAAACTTCAGTTTTATGGATGCAGCGTGTTTGGAGTCATAGTAAGGTACAGCCCTGTCTGACAGAAAAGACATCCGTCTCTCACTTGTTGATTGTTGGGATAGCTCCCCTGTGACTGTAAATGGGACAAAGTTAAAATAGAAATTGAATGAATTATTTAAAGGAGCAATACCCGTATTGCAAAAGGTTAGCTTACTTGTTAACTGAGCCTTTATTCCCCTATCCCCAGATTCAGGTCAAGCTTCTTTAAGAACTGAAATTGCATCTCGACTGTCAAACACTTCGGCTCTGCATCTGTGGTTTTGTTGTTTTTAGATCAATAGCTGCTGGGAAATGTTGGTCAATGCTGGGTTTATTCATGTGCATTCTGACTGCAGTGACGATGCACAACTTTTCAAGACGTGAATTTCCAGAGTTGTCAGATGTTTCATTTTTTGTGTAAGTAGTAATACAAAAGCAGATGTTTCTACATTAGTTATGATTTAAATATGGAACCTGAATGAAAAAAATTATAGCTGGGATGGATGATGAACAGCTGGTTGAATGAATGGAAAAATTGGTGGGTGAACGGATAAAGGGAAAATTGTTGGATGAATAGATTGGCTCATAAAATTTAGACAAAACTACAACACTTGAATTAAACCCCAGAAAGTGTTATGAAGCTTCCTAATACCAACTTAGTTTTAACTTTTTTTTTTCTTAAATACTATATTAAGACAATTTGCCAATTTATCTGAGTTTATAGATTTGGTCCTTGATGAAGTTCATTGCAATAGGCAAACTTATTCATGTTATTAAGAAAAAATAAGTTAGTCACTGTGTAATTTAGCAATCGAATATCACCCATGTTAAAGTTTTGTGCAATTTCAAACTAATGTGTTTTTCTTGAACTTATTTAGCTTGTTGTAACAGGTAATTGAGGAGCCCACTTACAAACGTCATGCATTGAAGATACAGAATACCTGTGTAAAATTTCGCCATTGTTCAATATGAATTTTAGGGATTTGTACTTTCTCAGTGCTTAACTGTGGCTTAGGTCTCCAGTTGTTTCTCAGGGACAGTATTCTATGTCAGTGTTTCCATTAACTCAGAAATGTGTTCAGGTGATGGGATTGTGTTTTGTTTTATGGGCTTTGGTGTCGCAACATGATCAGGCAGAGAACACGGCCGTATTTCTCATTTATACACTCAGTTTTCACCAAATGCACAATTCATAAGGCCTAAAACAACACTGTAAGTTCTTTGTATAAGCTCACAATCCACCACAAATTCTTGATGGTGTTAAATTTAAAAGGAGTGTTACCTAAGATTATGTGACACATGATGGCAAGCCAGGTATCCCATTCTAAGCACAATGACTGGAGAAAAGTAAGAAATAACCAGTGCTTGTTTTTTGTCACGATGGGTCTCTGTAGAAACAGGCTAGTAAAACATAGACTTAATGAAGAAAGGATCCACGCTGTCAGCTAGAAACGGCCATCCTGAGGAAAAGATTCATTTAACAATTTTATTTCTAGTTGATTTTTACTCTAAAATAAACCCAAAGCTGCCTGTTGACTATATTGTTTTTTCAGAGGACACCTGCTATGAATTTGAAAAAGGAGCTCACTTTTTTTTTTTTCCCCCCCCCACATGTAGTGAGTAGCTGCAAACCGAATTGTACATTTACTCACAGTGCTGGTGAAAGGGGTGACATTTAAATGGTAACAACACCTAATTTGTAAATGCATTCACATAGTTTGAAATCGGCTTAATTGCCTACATTTAATAACCCTCTTGACACCAAGTCTAAGGCTACAGATGGTGCAGTTTCAGTGAGTTTCTCTCATTTCCCTACTGACACAATAGTCTCTGAAAGAAAGAACATATTCAGAGTTTAACATCTGTATCTTTATGCCCCATAATGAGTTGGATATAATTTTGAAATCTTACACTGGCACCAAGCCACCATAAATGAATCTCATTTCCTACTCAACCTTAAGTATTTTGTCATTTAGTCTAGTTTAAGAATGTCTACAGAAGGGCTTCAAATAATCTTAAACAATTAAGAAGATACAGATGCGCCTATCCGCATAGACATGGCGTCTATGTGGATAGGTCCAAATCAGGCTCGAATGTTAATTTTTCTTTGTAAAACTGTTCCAGCTCTGACAGGTTGTGAGGGGATCAGCTGCTATCAGCCCTTTTCAAGCCCAGCTACAAATTATCTATGGGATTGAGATCTGGGCTTTGACTGGGCCACTTCAGAACACCACCTTGTCTTCAAACCATTTCTGTGTAGCTTCAGCTCGACGCTTCGGCTCGTCGTCTTGCTGGAAAACAAATATCCTCCAAAGTCATAGTTCTCTTACAGATGGAAACACATTGTTCCATCCAACATAAAAATGTTTGGGGAAAATTTACTGCACTAACTTCATTTTTTTTCTCCCGTTTATTATTGGGCTAACACTTCATTGTGGTCAAACGTTGTGAAGGGTGGCACAAAATTACTACAAGGTAATGCAAGCCACTGGTCAGTTCATAAAGAAAATTACGACTGTAGTTCTACAATTTGTTTTGTATGGTGGGGTGAAGTAAGTTTTAGTTTAGCTGATATTCTGAAGGAAGAGGATTTTTTTAAACATTACTCATTAAAAATTAAAAAAATAGGAATGAAGAAAAGAATGAAAAATAGATGAAATATGAGAGATTTAAAAATTGATTGGAGAAATCTTCCAACCTGACCCGACTGGCTCACTATATTATTATTTGAGTGTTTGCAGTGCTGCGTTGACTAACACAATGAGACTCTCCTTGTCTAAATACAATAGTGGAATTAGAAATGGGGAAACATTTGGTATCAAAAGTGATGCCAAACGATTTTGTCCAAATTTATGCCAAATAAAGACTGGTTTGATGTGTGATGCTCTGATTGCATGACTGCATAGTGTAAGCCGTTTTCAAGGATTCATGTTTTAGTCTGGAAGCGTGTCTTAAAGCGTGAATGTTTCATGGAAGACAGAGGTGGAGTTGTCTTTTTCTACTACTTTCCTAAATACCACTCTTGAGATTGATCGAGTTGTTCAAAATAAGGAAATATTCTTGTTTCTTTTAAACCCTGAATGCAAATATTGATGCCACAAAAACGAGCTGCTTTGGAAAATCCTTAGAAAATCCTTTCTAAAAACTTCACACTCCACAGCTTTGTTTATTGTAACAAATTGGTTTCCTTCTCAGTGCTTATATTTTCAAAGCTTTTCATACCTTGCAGGTTTTTAAAGATGAATATGACAAATGTCTCCTGACATTTTGGCAATGAGTCCCTGCCCTTCTGATTTTGTGAGCCAGCCAACATAATTGAGATGCCTGAAAGCTGCTCTCATCATCAGAGCTCCTGCAGCGATCCTGTTTTACTCTAAAATGTACACATGCATGACTATTTTCTTTTTGATGCCTTGTAGTTTCCCCCCATTCATTTTCATTTGCAGAGCAGCATTTCTCTGGACATCTGTACTTCCTTCAGACAAAAACAAACACATTCGCAGATTGCAGAGAGCATCTACTGTACGGTGAGAAATGTGTTTTCAATAAGACCGTGACTTAGCGCAGTGTGCGTTAAGAGGAGAGCAAAATGAGCAGTTTTTCTCCAAGGAAATATCTAGAAAGAGATTGGACAGCTACACGACTATTGGAGATAGCACATGGTAAATGAGCTCAGACCGTGGTAGTCAACGGGGAGATGACTATCTCTCTTCCTTCGCTGCTTTAGGTTTTTTTTTTCTTCTCCCTCATTCCATTTTTAATATGCAGTTTTTTCCACCGCGCATCACCAAGTGCGAGCTGCTGCTACAACAAATCCATCTTGTAATTTTTTTCTTCTTTAGGAGGTGCATGAAAGCGAGAGAGACAGCGAAGGAAAGACAGAACTATCCTGGCATATTTACCTGAGAGTGCATCTGTAAGTGGATCCGTGTGTGTTTGTGACTGCTACAGTTATGCATGCCTGCCTTCAGGGCCAGGCATAAATCATCATTAGAGATGGCAGATGTGGGTATTTGTGCTGTTGTGTGTTTGCTGGTATTTGAATTTATGTGCGCGCTTGCACCACACGCAGCAACTGTAGCTTTCCGTGTTCAACAGGCTGCCTTATTGTTACAGCTTTGATGCTCTGTTCTGCTTTCCAAGGTTTTCGAGGCCTGCACAGCTTTCAACTCTTGTGCACACACACACGCACCCACGCACACACACAGATTCACACCCCCTCATGGCCTGGACTGTCACTGGGAATGGGTGACCTTGCACCAGTGATGGGAAACTGGTTGATAAACTCTGCTGAGAGTTTACTCCACCTCCATAAAATAGCTCATGGATCGCTAGCTGGCTTGTTTTTTTTTTTTGTTCTTTGTGCATAGCCATGCGGCCTTTGCAGAGCAGCCATTTTTACCGTCTGACATCACAGGAGACAGAAGCTGACTCACATTGCCACTTCCTTTAAGCCCAGAAAAAGATAAAGTTGGGGTTTATTTCAAAATGCTATCTTTAAAAATGTAAAGGAATTATAAAGCTTAATACTGTCAAAATTCTTCAAGCTCAATGAACTACATCTTCATTATTCAACTGAAGTTTCTTGTAGAACTCAGTTTCAGATTTTGCCCAAATTATTTTATCCTTTGCATCACAGACTTCAATACAATCATGTATTAATGACATATTTTGTCTGTGATTTCTCTATGGTCTTTGTGTAAAATATTTTTTTGGTCTTCTGTTTGATTCTAAGTAATGCCAGGAGTACAGTGAGCTGGTGTTGGTAGTTTGAAAAGTCAGACTGTCTGCATCTTTGTGGTATGGCAAGTGTAGCTTTCAGAGCTTAACCATTTAAAAAATTATAGGTGCTGCTCCTGTAGTTCCCACATCAAGTGTTTAATGCTGCAGGAAATATAAAAAAAACAGCCAATATAGTCCTTCTTCTAAGCAAGATGGAAATTGTAGGAGTGCACAGCAAATGTTGGAGGAGGAGGAGCATCATTTGTTGAAACCTCAGAAGTGGTTTGTTGGGAAATCAGAAACAAAAATTCAATAAACCTCAATATATCTTCATGCTGGTTACTTATTCCTTGCCCTCACACACAGTTATCTCTAATGCACAAAAACTGTCAAAATTTGTTAACTTCAATTTTAATTATACCATTATGTGGTCAAATAAATGGTAAATGGCCTGAACTTAATGGTGCCTTCTTGTCAAACCAGCTACTTGAAGCACTTCATCACATTCACTGATCTGCACTCATAAACACTCAACACGTTGATATGGAGATGGATCTCATTTGTTTCAGAATGAAGTTGCATAGTTCTCTCTAAAAGAGGAATGTAGTTTGGAGGCATACAATTAGCTGATGTGTGTTGATTAGTAATGATGATGTCTTACTGCCTACCTGCAGTCAGCTTTTGGTTGTAGTTAAAAGCTCCCTGACGGCTTCTCTTCTTCTCTCATCCTCCATCTCATTATACTGGATCTCTCTAACCTGTTTGAATGTCACTCTGTGTCAGATCCGCTTTGGTTCTCCTTTTAGCGTTTTCTCTTCATATAAAAATGTAAACTGTTTGTAGTCCCTTTGGAGATTTAATTGCATTCAAATCAAATTGACAATCCATTTGTGTCTGACTTCATTCAACTTGCAAACCTCAAATATTTAAAATGCATTTTTGAAGATGCGAGTGTGTGATTCACAATCTTTGGCAGCCCTTGTTCAGGGAGGTGTCAGAACTGATATGTTCGTTTTCATCCATTTCATTCGTGTGCTTTTATCTGTTTGCTTAGTGTGTGTGTGTGTGTGTGTGTGTGAGTGCGTGTGTGTGTTAAGAGAAGGAAGGTCTTCTGCAGTACAGCGATCCAAAGATCCATTATCCTCAGCCTACCTTCTGACCAGCTGGGGTGTGTTCCTGTGCGTGTGTGTGTGTGCGTGCTCGTAGCTGTGTGTATGACTGTGTGTGTGTGTCTGTTGGACACTGGGCAAAGGAAAATCAATGGTATTAATTTGCAGAGGCAGTGGTGTGAGCTGAGGCAATCTGCTGCACACAGGGAGCCACGCTTTTCTCTGATTTACCGCACACACACACACACCCACACATGCACACACGCACACACACACACAGCCTCAGCCTCCCCGGCCCCATCCCCGCCTTCCCCAAAATCACACCTTGCCTTGGTTTGCATTCAGTGACAATATCAGTTCAAAGTTTATGAGGCACAGTGAAGTGTCACGCATCACCTGCTCGCTCTCTTTATCGTGCAGCTGGTAATTAAAAGGCAGGCAGCTCCACTGTGGCAGCTGGGAGGACAGGACTGGAGGGAAGGGCAGGTTAGATGGCTCCACTCCTGCCACACAGAGCTGCGTTTTCATCTGCGCGCGCACGCACGCCAACTCATAAAGTACTGTCTGGGTTATTTGCTGGCTCTTCAAAAAGAGAGATGAAGTGGATTTCCAGCAGTGATGGTACTGTTTTACTTTGCTGTACTTCATTGTTTCTTTGACTTTGTGTTTTCGATTTATGAATGTTTCGGGAGAGTCGCATTTTAGTAGAGAAAAATGTGACTTGCAGACTCTCTTGAGTGAAATGAGTCAAACTTTATTGAAAATACTTGTTGCATCAAGTGACCCATGCACACTACAGATGGTCATCAAGATATATTGTTGCCATCTTGTTGTTTTGACATTAATTATTCTACATAGTATATAATATACAATACAAGCAATCCCCTGCCAAAACTCCAGGCTAAGCATTTTTTAAAACAAACTAGTAAATACTGCATTAGGTGAAGCCATAAAGACAGTTTTCTTGACTGATGTAAACGGCTCCTCAGTGATGGTTATGGTGATCAGGTCTGTTGTTTGATGTGGAAGCGGATATTGGAGCAATAATCTGCCTTCATTCCTCGTCCTCTTTTATTACAGTAATCATGAGCATTTGTCACATTTACCTTCAAACTCACCTTATTAATCCTAGGATTTATCTCTTCACATGATGATGAGATGCTTTTCTCTCAGATGCGGTTTTGCACATGGTGGTTCATGGTACTCACCAATCTCTTATCTTTGCCGTGTTTCTTGGGTCGGTGTCCAGTCGCGGTGTTTTCTACCGAACAAGAAGAAAGTGCTCGCCAACTAGATACACAAGGAGTGAGAAAATGTTGATGAGAGTTTGATTTCTTCTGTGTTGACTCATCATTGAATATTTGTTGTTTGCCAAGTGCACGCAGAAAACGGACGCGCTATAGGTTCTCTGTGAGTCTTTTCTGCTGTCTGCTTTCATCTCCGAGACCTCAGACTGTATCGAAGAGCTGAGGAATCATTTTCTAGTCCTTGTGTCGCGAAGGAAGAAATTCACACAAGACAAATGGTCCAATTCTACTTTAACAGGCCCATTCATATTGTAATAGAGGACTGGAACAAAAGAAGGAGGGAGCTGGGACATTAGGAATGGCGCAGTCAGCCTTATTCACTGCGTTTGACTCTCTGTCAGTATGTGTGTGTGTGTGTGTGTATGAGGGGGAGACAGTGAAATACAAGCACTGTAAGAGGCAAAGACAGAGGGGCAGAGTGAGAGAGGGAGAGGTTTTTCTCTTTAATTCTCCCTGTTGGAGATGTACTACCTCAGGGATATTCTGCCATCTGATCCACTTTAGCGGTGTGGCAAACAGCCAGGGCATCTTTTCAATTACAGAGAAATGGATAGTGTGCGTGTGTCCATGTGAGTATGCATGTATTGCTCTGTATGTGGTGTGTGTGTGTATATGACGTGTACGGAGAGAAGCGGAAAAGGCAAACCAGGGCAGAGCAAACCTGGAAGACAAAAATATTCCAGCTCTTCAGAAAACATGTTGTTAAAACGTGAATGTGTGAGACAACAGGGGCCCATATTCCTTCTCCGCCAGCCTGAGATTTAGGAGAGAAGAAACTAAGAGCAAGATGAAAGAAGTAAGGTAAAACAGAAAGAACAGAGTTTTGCCATGAAGGGGAAAAAATACTACTCTTCCCCAGTCTTTAAGCTAAGCAATAATTTAAAGTCTTGGGCCTCTGAAGCCTTGAATCCACATTGACTGGTCATCTTAAATCAAATCAGGGCACTGGGCCGGCTGCTTGGTGTGTGTGTCTCTGTGCGAGTGTGCATTGCTGCAATGGTCCACATACACAGAAGGCCCATGGTCTACTCTGAATTATTGACTGTGGAGAATAATTGATTGGTTCACCTTCAAGCCTATCAACCTTCGTCTGAGTGCACCACCTCATATCACCATGCCTCTTCCAGTTTTGCTCTCACTCTAACACTTTTCATTACCATTTAACATCTAACTATTCCTTTTTGCTAGACTTTGGATATCTCCAAGAAAAATACTTTTATAATTTTTCAACTAAGAGGAAGGAAACTGAGCTAAAACAGTTCATGGATCGAAACACTGACAGTAGCATGTGATGTAAATGGTCACCTGTGACTGATCTTAAAAACGTTTTTTTGTTCACTGTCCACTAAGGGTATATTAAAAAAAATAATCACCTGGTTAATAACTATATGAACAGTGCCTTGCAGAAATATTCATACCACTTTTCAGATTTTTTGCTTTTTAAAACTGGTTTTCCACTTGCCTATTTCGTACTAGTCTGTTGGAATGTAGCTTAAAATGAAAGTAAATTGGACGTTTGTGGTTGCAGAGGATAAAATGTAATGAAGTTCAATGGATGTGATTACTTTTGCAAAATATAGTAAAGAGAAAAGAAAAGTGAAGATTTCTTAGGATTAAGAGGTTTGGGTGAACTGACCTTTTCTCCCCTCTCAGAAAAGGTCTGAAAGGGCTTCCAGTCTTACATGCACTTTTTCCCTCCTCCCCTTTTCTTTTACTTCTTATCACCTTTCCAGCCCTAGAACAGATGCTGTGCAGCATACGATCAGTCTCAGCTGCCTACAGTGCAGTGCAACATGCATCCAATCAATAACATGATTCTGTGGGCAGAAGATGTCCATGACATACAACCGCTCCCCTGGCACACATGCACATAGACTAATACACACTCGGGAGAAGAGGTGCACACACGTACCGGGCTGACATACGGCTCTGCTGCTTTGACAGGCCGGAGATGAGCTAAAGATGGATGGATGGATAGATAGATAAATGGACAGATGGGGGATGGAATGAAGGTAATGGGGAGAGGTGAATTGTGTGGATGCTGTTGCTGGATCACTGTCAGCTGTGATGGAGTTTTACCCTGTCTGTCCAGCATTGAGAGCCAGAATGCTTGAGGTTGGTCTCCGGGTTCTCCGGGTCTCAACGTACTTGTGAGTCGGTGAACACAAGTTTCTGGTATGTCACAGACACTGAGATGCCTTTACTCAATCAATTTTTATCCGTCTTTTAATCGGAGATGCACAACTTTCTTACTGCTTGTATAAACAGTCCATTTCATTGTATTGCACAGTAAACATTATGTAGCTCCCAATTCACCAATCAGGTTTTGGTTTGGATGGATCAGTATTTTTGTTCACGTTAGAACATTATGAATACATAGAAAGAATATGACATTGTGCATTACTACTCTTGTGACGCTCGGCGACTCCCCACGGCTGTTTAGGTCCCTTTTTATTGCAGATTTAAAACGCCCTTTTCTCTTCTTTGTGGTAACAATTCCAGTAACGTAGATGAGGAATGTGTTGCGAAGGTGCCTTGCAAACAACATAATCTCCTTATAGCCAGTAGGTGCTTCAGAAAAAATTCATGGTTATTATGCAGGCCTTAAAACTATTTTAGTGCTCCTAACTCAGAAGCTCTGCTACATCGCGGCACAAACTACATGCTCTGATTCAGCATTATTTTAGCTATAAAGGAGCTGCTGCAAATCCCCTACCAGTAATTCTCAATTCCCCTTCTTTTGTTAGTGTAAACAGTCTTGCACATAGTGCTCATTGTATCCATATCAGGGCTGCTCTGGTGGGATTCCTCCGGTGCTCAGGTGTGTTATGTAAATATGGAGCCCGGATTAGACCAATGGGAGGGTATGGATAGTGTAATCCTCTCCCCTGTACATTTCATTATCATTTTTGCGTTGCAGCATTACAGGCCTCGTCCCGTTTAATAATCCCTCAGCCTCCACCCATCTCCGAGGGAAAAAAAAAACAAAAACTGAGAAATGCATCCTTTTGTAACCTCTGCTCTTCTTCCACCTCTAAATGTGCTGACTCCATCAAAATGCTTCAGAGCTGAAAGAGGAGTCGATTAACATGCGCGCATTTCTGCTCGCTCTCTTGTGTATAAGTGGAAAGTTGATGCGTTTTTTAGTGAGCACGTCTGATGTGCAATGCCATTCTGTACGTTGTTTGATAGCAAACACGTAATGCAAAAAAAACAACAAACAAACAAAAAAACCCACAATGAAATCTAAATGCAGCGTTTATTTCAGTGTAAAATTATTCCAAAACAAAGTAATGCAAAGTGTAGTTTAAGGAAAATGAGGCATGGTTTGATTTTATAAACACATAAAAGTCTAAGTGCTGTATGCAAATGTAATCGAAACCCCTGCTAATTTGGAGAACCACCGTTTGCTGCAATTACAACAGCGAGTCTCCAACAATTTTCCACAAGAACAGATGGCCAACCCCAATTCTTCTTTGTACGTTATGTTTTAGTTCAGGTTGTCCGCAGAGCATCTGAAAATTAACACATAAAACGCAAATTAAATAGATTGAAGTGTCTGGTAGGAATGTGATGGAAAAGTTCAAAGAGTTTTAAATACTTTTTTGCAAAACACTGAACATTTGAAGACGCTCTTAAAATAAATTTGATTTTAAAAAAAGTTTTGAATTGTACCTCTACTCTGTCCAAAGCGTTTGATGCCTCCATTTCCCACCTTCCAGCTGGACCCATCCTTTGCTTTTCCTGCTGGATTCTGATGGGAAGATGCAACTTCTCTTTGGGATAGAAAAAAATAAATTGTCTTTTGGATCAGCTGGGAGCGTCCCTGTCTTAGCTGCGGCAGTACGGAGGGGGGAGAGCAGGAGAAAGAGAGCCCATAATTGAGACAGACAGAGCGAGCGGGAGAGACCGCGGTACGCACCACCAGAGGTAATTAGCAGAGCAGCTGTTTGAGAGGGGGAAGCTATAGCCGTGACACTACAGGAAGGAGCTGGGGGAATAATTAGCCCGCAACACCCGTCAAGCTCTCACAAAGCGGAGATGTGTTATTTTGCTTCTGCTCTCCACTGAGGAATGCAAGACCTCCACACAGTCTTGTTGAGCTACAGTGGGCCAGTCCTCCTAGCTCAGATGGAATGGGATTGTCAGAGGTGGATATGTTGTTGTGAGTGTGATGTATCTGCTCCACGGGCCACATTTGGAGCATGTTAATTGAGTATTGATCTGACTGTTAGTTAGTAATGATGTATGACAGTTTCAGGTGATTCTATAAGTAGTGGAGTACCTGTTTTATATGTGTATAAATGTGTGTGTGTGTGTGTGTGTGTGTGTGTGTGTGTGTGTGTGTGTCTGCGTGCATGAGTGTGTGCAGTTCCTCCATAGTCAATAACCATGCACTGTATTCAATCAGAGCTCCTCGGTGGAAAGCATTACTCTTTTCTCTTTATACTTCAATCAATGCACTCCAGCTAAGCAGGCCAGTCACTAATAAGCATAACATTTCTATACAGCCAAGCCATACAAAAGAAGGCAAATAAGCCTTTGTGAAATAATAGACTTTAAACAGCAGGAGATCTATAATTTATTTATTTTTTGATTGATTCATTTTAAATGGAATTTAAAAAAGTAGTTTTTGGTCTCTAGCTAGTGTAGCTCTCCCTTCATGCAGAAGCTCACTGAAGATGTGCGCTGGAGTGAGGTTAATATACAGAGATGCTTTTATCAGATGCGTTTCCAGATGAAAGCATATAAATTTGTGAACCTAGGCTAAATCCATGTTACAGTCTGTGGCAAAACTTTAAAATTGATCTTCACAGATACTCCCCATCTAATCTCACTGATGAGCTTTAGCTAATTTTCAACGATTGGGGAACATTTCAATCTCTGGAAATTTCCAGAGAAATTTCAGTCTCAATGCAATGGTTTTGAGGTATATCTCAAAACCATTGCAGATGTAACTGCAGCAAAGGGTGGCTCCACAAATCATTGACTTAGTGTGGCCGAATCAAATGCAACCTACAGTTTAAAGATTTTATTTGTAAAATAGTTTGATTTAAGCTCTTCTGTCTGCATGATGGGTCCAATTGTTAGTGGTATCACCTCGCAGATCTTAGGTTTATCCCAGCAGGGGCCTTTGCATGTTCTCCACAGATAGTCTGGCTTCCTCCTACAATCAAAACCTTTGGGTTGGGTTGGTTAATTGCCCCTGGGTATGACTGCATCTGTGCACGGTTGTGTGTCCTGTGTCTCCATGTGATAGAGTTGGAACCTATCACATGGAGACACTCTGAATAACCCAGACAGACGTACTCTGTCCCACCTCTCATCTATTGAACACTAGTCAGGCCTCATCTCTCTCGCCATCCTGCAGGTAGGCTTAGCAAATGGATGGATGTTAACTTTTCCTTCCACTTTACAGAATCACACTATTTTATGTGGGTCACATAAAACATATTCAAGATGGTGGCTGTACTCTGACAAAATGGAGAGAAAAATTTAAGGGATATGAATACATTTGCAAGGAACTTTAAGTTTATTGTCATATATTTCCCATTGACCCCTTCTGTCTCTGTCACAGATGTTGCCCAACGTGATGCAATGACAGACTGAGGTGCTGGTATATTGGGACTATAATCTCCCCCATCTGGGAACCTAAATAAAGTTTAACCATGTATTTCATGACATTTTTACAGTGTGATAACAGTTTGTGTTGTAGTCATTGGTATATATTTGGATTGATGTTTCCCTGCAGTCACTCTGCAGTGCAGGGAGTCGTCTATGAAAACCCACCTCCACAGCTTCAAATAAAGTTACGGACGCCATCGCCATCCGTCTCAATATAGCCACTACTGGAGCAATAACCTAGTTAAGGTGTACCTTTCCAAAGCTATGCCATATACCAACATTATCTGCCTCAGAGGCCCTCAGTGTCACTATCTGAGCATCTTTCATCTGAAGAGGCAGAAATTACAGGGTAGACATGGATAAAATGGTGAAACTAATATAACTGATGTCAAAACCATGACAACTGTCTCCTGATGACTAATGTCTCAAAAGTTTAAATTCCAACTTCGATCCCAATGCTAGTGCTAGATGGCTTTCTGAAATGATGTAGTGGGTTTATTTAACATAGTCTAAAGTAGTATTGTATGTTGATCCCAGAAGTTGTTTTGTGCTTCTTTCACTGCATCTGTGGCAGAGGAGAGAAGAACAGAAGCTCCAAATTATATCATAAACCAGTATTTTATAGCAATGAACACTTTAATTCAAAAATTATACTCCAAAAATAAATGAGAATTCCTTCAAATGTCCAGCTTAATAAAGTAAGCTGGATATTTCTCAGAAAGTATTGTGCACACAGACAGCAGCAGTTAGCTTCTTCGAAGGTACAAACTGTTGATGCATCCTTTATCCTGGGTTGTTTTTTGAGTGTAAATCATTCTTCCATAAATAGTTGAAACCTATAGATGTTCTCTTTGAAGTTTTAGTTTTTGTCTCCACAGATGAACATTTTAGTCTTTACTTTATTAGCTAACTAATAACTGGATGAATTTTAACTCACATGCATAATTATTAACTGATACCAGACCTGGTATGCCTACTTCAGATGACTGCTTCATTTCTGCTCTGTATTGTGGATGAGTGCCTCTCGCTTTCAGCAGCAGTGCAGTCATGAATGGGTTCTTTGGTGCATTGACTGTGCAAGAATGTCTGTCGAAGTTTGAGTCCGCTGTGAATCCCTTTTTACTTTGCTGAGATATTAGGGCAGCTGCTCTCTTTCTCTCTAGACACTTCCAAAAGAGTGTGTGTGTGTGTGTGTGACTTTTTTATGCTCTAAGCACTCTCTACCTAGAGATTACCCTTCATTTTGCAGCAGGCTACCAGAGCTGCTGACACAGCTACTTTTAACAGGGAAACTTTGCATATGGATTGACTGTGTGGATATCTGTGAGTGTTTGCCTGTCACAAGGTTTGCAGTCCTATTCCCTTCCTAAAGCCTGCTTGTGAATGTTGTTGCTCAGTCTTTTTATAATTTAATTCTTCTTTAATTTCATTAATTACTCCTCAGAACTATGAGAGATTCATTTTTGTAGGGATTCAGTTGAGGTTTTCAATATCCTGAAGTATCACAATTCTTGGCTTTGGATTGAATCCGTGTATGGTTCGTTCTTTGGTTTTTTTCGTTTCAAAATAAAATTGCAAAAACAAAACAAGTATGTGTTTTTTTGTTTTTAAAACGGAATTAGAAAAACGGCAATTGCAAAAATAAAGAAAATGAGCTGTCAATTTCGGTTTTCATTATTTCATTTTTGACAAGCGGTCTGTCCCGGAAGTTCTCTTTGTCCGGCTTGCACAGGGGCCGCATCACACACATGATGCAGGCTGCAGGGAGACAAGCTCGTTCATTTCATGCTATATACTGTAGTATTTCCTGCCAGCCGCAAGTCAGTTTGCTCCTGTGAGAAACAAATAACACTGGTCACCGAGAAAAATGGTTAGCCTGAGTTTTTAGTTAAGTTTTTTATTTTGAAAGGCCAGAGCACGGGGGCGTGGCTTTCCACCGCAGTCTCGTCTCTGGACCAGTAAGATGGCTTCAGTAGCTATAAACAGAGGTAAGTACACTATTAATTTGTCACAAAAAGTTGTTTTAAGATGTTTTTAGGCTAGAAAGTAGCCCTGACAGCTTAATTTACGCACTTACTTATGTGCAGTTTGAAATATACTGCGGAGTTTTCGGAGTAGCGTAGCTCCGCTAACGGGGCCCGGCGGCTCCAGGCTCAGCGGGCAGGTGGAGTG
>NW_006799976.1:921649-1070319 GCF_000485575.1 Poecilia formosa
TTCTGAAGATGTTAGTATCTTCTAAACATTGACATCATCCAATACCAGTTACTAATACTCCCTTCCTCTGAGCTTTTTGTAGTTTGTAAATTCATATTATTTGTGTGTGTGAAATATAATCTTCCCTTCGATTGGCTTCTTATGTGGAGTGTGAACTTTTTTTAAAATAATTTTTATTTTTTTCATACAGGCGGCTCTTAGGAGGAGAGGTTTCAGCTCCAGGTTTGGATGCAGCTTCCCAGAATCTCCCAGTGATCCTCTTCTTCCTCCTGACATCGTCTTCCTCACTGTCTCCTCATCTTTTATAAATTATAGGAATATTTTTTCATGATTCCCCAAACATTGGCTGAATGTCTGCTTGTATGTTATTGCAATAAATACATTTTTATGAAAATGTTTTGTCTCTGTTTATTTTGTAAGATTTGAGTTTAAAGCTCTGACTACATAAAGGTTGACACAAATTAAATATTAAATAATTGTTTTAATGTTTCTTACTTATAAATCCAGAGCTAAGAAATAATGAAAAGTATCAACTCAAAAGTTGTTCATTATGTTTAGTCAGTTGAGTCTAATAAGTTATAATAAATAGGACACGATGGAGGGACCATGTCTCTCGGCTGGCCTGGGAACGCCTTGGGATTCCCCCAGAGGAGCTGGAAGAAGAGGCTGGGGAGAGGAAGTCTGAGCCTTCCTTCTGAAGCTGCTGCCCACATTACCCGACCCGGATAAGCGGAAGAAAATGGATGGATGGATAAATAGTCTCATTAAGGGGACAGAAATGTTAATTTCTAATTGGACAATCATACATCACTTATAAAAATGTGAAAAAAATATTGTGAGGTGTTAAACCATACAAGAGGATAAGGGGCCTGTAACATTTTTCCAACACCTACTGATGTACAAGATTTTTTTTTTTTTTTTTTTTTAGATTGAAGTCTGATTTCTGAGATTAAAGACAGAATGATTACTTTTTTTTCTTTCCCAAATCCTCTTCTGTAGGCAAACATTTATTTAGTTTAGCTTTTAATAATCTGGCAAATTATTTCAAACATTTCCTACCTGGTAGAAATCTATTTCTACCAGAAATAGATTTCTATTTCTGGTATCTATTTCCAGGTATTTGCCTGAAATAGATACTATCTATTAGCATATTGTATACAATAATTTTTGTTATATACCATATATACAATATATTGTATATTTATATTGGATAAATATACAATATTTATCCAAGATATTGTATATTTTGGATAACCTTTTTTGCATGCTTGTTCATGGCATACCGGATTATAATTGGTATGCTAATGCTATTCAGAAAGGAAAAACTTAAAGGGTTTGAATGACTGGCAGAATGTTGTAGTCGCAGTTTGAACGTCTTTTTAAACCAGAGCAGACTAAAGGTTGGTAAAAAAAAAAAAAATTCGACGGACTAGCCCTTTAGATATTTACTGAATACAGCATTTAGCGGTCATTAGCTTCATATAAAGTCGGAGTTAAAGGCTATCTGTGTGAAAGTATCATGATCAAATTAATTACATTTCGCTTTGGACGAGTGTAGAAAAACAAAGTGTGCTGGGCAGAGCATAATGTGTATGTGTGATACGGCCCCTGTGTCAGCCGGACAGAGAGAACTTCCGGGTCAGATCGATTGTCAACAATGAAATAATGAAAAGCTAAATTGACGGCTCGTTTTCTTTTTTTATTTTTGCAATTGCCGTTTTTCTAATTTCGTTTTAAAAACGAAAAAACAAAAAAACACATGCTTGTTTTGTTTTTGCAATTTTATTTTGAAACGAAAAAAACCAAAGAACAAACCATACACGGATTGGGATTATAAGGTTTTTATGTTTTGTTTTTCTGACCATTTGTTCTCATTTCAGCATTTGTATATACCTGTTTGTCTCATAGTGATCCAAGTTTTAGCTTTCTAATAGCCTTCATGTTCAGATGGCCTAAACAGCTGTACTTGTGGGGTGTTCAAAGTTTGGGGTATTATACCTCCCTGATATGTCTGCTGGGTTCCCTGCTTTGTATGATGGTCAAAATGTTCTCTAATTCAGATGCACCTGAATGTGATACTTACTAGATTACGTCTTAAGGCCAATTCCTTGCATTAACTCTTTTTCAGTTTAATACAAAGTCACACCACAATTTTCAGACTTATTTTAAATGATGTGTTACTTAGTTTTAGCCTCTTACATAAAATCACATTAAAACACACAGAGGTTTGAGGTAACAACGCGACAGAAGTCATAGATCGTGATCGTTTGGGAATACATGCTCTGAACATGGCCGTTTCCAGAGCTGCCCCTCCGTTTGGGTTCCTTATTATGCACAGGCAAATGAAAGTCCCTCCACGAGTCTTAGAAAGTAACCAAAAACTTGTACGGTTGAGTAAGAATGGTGTTATGACAGGGCTCCTATTCCCAGCACTCCTGAGGCAGCAGTCAGACGAGTCATAAATATACAGGAGCATCTGTTTGAGTTTTACACCCAGACACATACAAGACTGTCCTACCCACCGGAAGGGCGTTGGCTCCGTTTCTCCCCTGACAACACTGACACGTCCCAGTGGGAGCCAGCATCGTTATGGCAACTGAGACAGTTGGATTTCCATATTCATGAATACTAATAGAGGTCCTGGGATGTAGCCTGAATGTTAAACTTTTTTTTTAAAGGGCATATGGTGGACAGCGCACTGAGAGGAGCTGGAGTGCATTTTTAATTTGTTTATGCATGTTGTTATAGGAAGGATAAAAACAGGGCTGATCATGCTGAGTGTTTGAGTCAGCTGATGGTTAAGGGCGAAGGAGTTGAGAGTTTTTGTTTGGTAGGTTTACGGCACTCCTGCTTTTCACAAGTAACGGACCTCACATGCTGCTTTGTTCTGCAAGATTTAATGTGTGTCGTTGAAATGTAGCAACAGAAATAATCTGCGTTTATCAGTCTGAAATCACACAAATCTGTTTTTTTTTTTAAAGAACCTGTGGAGTTGTGTAGGATCTCTGTAGCTGATGAATTGTGAAATCAATTTTTGCTGCTCGAGTCAAACCAGGCTGTGCTATTTTTGAACGCATCTCCTTAAGGAAAAGCACGTGACTTTTGACACACATCTAACTCTTCACCTGATGAGACTGTATTCTGGATAACAAGCTAAAATTGGTGAAAAAAGATTGAACTCTTTCTACCCACAATCTGTGCTTGTGCTTTACGTTTTAATCCCATTAACAGCAACACATCACAACAAAACTTTTATGTTCTAGGCTCTCGTCTTTTCTTACCTTTCCCTTCCATTCATTCCTCCCACATATCACCAGTTTTCATGCCTATCTGACAACACAAGCCCATCAGGGTTTCTGCTGCTTTTAAGCATGCCATTTATTTCAGATCACACACCTCAAGTAATTGCGAAATGTTGTCATCCCATTTAAAATGATAAGTGCCACCTTTCCTCTCAAAACAGAAAAGATGAAAGTACTCCTCCGAGCATTTAGTTTCTTGGTGCTGAGGCACACCCCCCCCCACACACACACACACATTCAGTGAAGTAATGGAAGAAAGAGGATTCCCCAGAGATTGTTGCTTCTCAAACAGGAGACATTTACAACTGTTCCAGCTCATCAGGCCCCCACTCTTCCCCCTCTTTCCTCTCTTCCAGCTCAGCACCATCACAGAGGGAGGAATACAGGTTAAGTTGTGTGAAATCACCGTGACAGTACATGCAAATTCACCGCAGCCCACCCACAATGGAACCTGTCACTCAGAGGGGCTTCCACCCTCCTTCTGTATACGCTTGAGCATATACCTAATCAAAATGTACCTTTTTCCTGGTGCCGTTGTGATACTAAAGCTCAGATCTGCTCAAGGCTGTTGGGATCCAGCCTGTCTTATTAATCGGATTGCAGTCGCTGGGCTTTTTTTTTTTTTTTTAACATGTTTTTGTCAGTAGTTTACTTATTTCTGCATGAATAAGTTTGAATTTGCATTCTCTCTTTTTTAAGAAACTTGCATAAACCTAAGAGCAGTCAGGCAATTAGGTTTAAGCCTGGCAAGAAAAAATTCTGCCTGCTCTTATTGTGAAAATGGGTGTTTTTTTATTGTTTTGTTTTTTTTTGCCTAAAATGTCTTACATGTTACTTTAATTCTAAATTTAGTTTTAAAATCCATTCAATGCTTTGCAGGATTAAATTATCATTTGTATATCTTTGAGAGGTGCTATGCTTTGCTTTTAAGATTCACTACAATCAACTTGCAAAATGGCTGTTTATGGTTTAAATTATGTGATGAGATCCTTTCCTTGCTGTGTCATCATCCTTCACATAGTCATTTTTTTCTTTCTTTTTACTATTTGAGTTAAGGTAGACATTTTTACTTTTGTTCTTGTTTCTGATCAAGCAAAAACAAAACCATCAGAGAGGATGTCAGCATTTCCAAGAAGAAAACTGAACAAATAGCTTGTTGTCCATGGACTCGTACAAACAAACTTCTTTTTGTTTCATAATAAAAGTATTCAAAGCCATTTTTGACATTTTGTCCAAATGTTCCTCTTGTTTCTATAGTTTAATGATTGTGGACACATTTTCTAAACATTGACTAAGGCAGATTATTGTTCAATTAATGGCTGGATTTTTTTTATTTAGTTCTATTTGGCCTCTAAACTCCACTACCAAGCAACAAGATTTCCTCTCTGTGGGGAAAAGCTGCTTACCTCAGTAGTCTTGAGGTCGGAGGTCAAGCCAACTCTTCTTCCAAGAAAATATTGACTCAGTGCAAGTAAGCAACTTAGGTTTCATGATGTACTTTATTCTTGTTTTTGGAGAGATGACAGGATATGAGTTTAGATGTGCGTTTGCATGATTTTAATGCTGCCATCTTCATCTTGGTATGAGCCCAAGTGTTTGTGTTTCTGTTTGTAAGTCAGTTAACCAAGTTAAGACTCAGACAAATTTGGTATGTGACTCTTAATTATTCACTCTGACACCCACCCTCTGTGTTACAAATGACTCTGTTGTTTCATTTGTCGGCTTGCCAACTTTAACTTCTTGAAGGACTGGATGAGAAGACTTGATGTTTACTTTATGTTTGTAAATGTGTATAAACCTCCATGTACCTCAGCTCCTGACCCTGAGCCAAGAAGCTGGTCAGTAACAACTAAACTTTTGTTGTAAAAGTACAAAACGCTGGAAGTATTTTGTACTTTATCAAGTTAAACAACAAGGAAAACAACAAGGTGAAAGAAAAACAGGGAGAATCGCCATCCATTCCATCTTCTTTTACAATCTGTTGCCATGCATTGAAAACGTTGACATATTGTTTAGGTTAGAATCACCAAACTGAAGGTGAACCTCGATTTCTTTTCTTGCAGTTTTGATTAGCCTCTTGGTACTTTATCTATTGATTTCTGGAACTTGCTGTAATTAATCATTTTGGAGAGGGGGCTGTCCCCTCTCGTTTGTTTGTCTGTAGCAGAAGCAAATGTTCAGATAGTGAAGTGGGCAAAGAATTCAAGCTGTGCTTGGTGTACATGAGACACTGGGACAGAGCAGAAAGAAGGAACAAATGAGAAAATGAGAGAAAACAGTTAATCCAGGATATTATTAGGTTAAGTTCACACAGCAGATCTTGATGCTTAATTCATTTTTTTATTCTTCCCAAAATTCAATTTTTTTCTTCTGTCTTGCATGGTCATTCTTGCTACTGATTCAATAGCAACCAGACTTTTGTGTGAACGTTTTCTGATGGACGTTTACAGAAGAAGAACATTGACGTCACACAGCAGAGCACCGTTTACAGAAGTAATAATGGAGGCCGCTGTGCATAGATCAATTTTAAAGTTATTCAGCAATGAAAACTGGCAGCATCGTAGCAAGATTATAGTATAAAGGAAGCTAATAAAAAGCACAACTAATAGCCTCTGTTTCAGAGGAGAGTAAAATCAGACTTTATGTTATCTACTATGTAAAATGCTATAACAAGTTTTAAGGCACTGAAATTGTTTGGCTTTTGGTCTTTGAAGTAAAAAAAAATCAGCACATTATAAAGAAATCTCCAAGCCACCAAGTGACATTTGAAGATGCATTTATCGAACTTGTGATCAGACTTAATCAGCAAGTGGAGCAGACAGACAGTGGGTGTACTGTGACTCAGCTCCTTGTGTCTGCGTCTCACCGTCTCCAGCCGCTCCCTGCAGTCCTAAACATTGATGGTAAAACCTTCTGCTCATCTTGATGACGCACACAACTTGTTCCAGTCATGAATTCACAGGGCATAAGGCTAGGTTGCACACCAACATTACCGCAGTCACACACACACACACACACACAAAACAAATGATCACAAGTTGACTGATGGGAGCTCCTAGTGCATCTGCCTCCTTCTTTGCGTACACCATGTTAAAGCTGCAGAACGCTTATTGACTTGACCCAGGGGGCTGATTCAGTGCTTGAATGAAGTGTTTGCTAATAGGTTCGCATTCGAATGGATGCATACAGAAACACATGGCACAAATAAACCAACTCTTTCTGTAAGTAAGCTCGCCTCTCCACAGAAATACAAAATGCTGCCACTCTCCTCCCTGTCAAGCAGAATGAGTGAGATTTGCCAAGAACAGTCTGTCAAAGGCAGAGGAGAGAAACAGTGAAAGACGTGCTTGTTAGCTCTTTTTCTAAATGGCTTTTTATTTTTCTCCAACTGGCATGAATCTTGCAGTTCAAACATGACGAATTGTTTGTTTTTTTATGCACAAGAAGGACATTGAGGAGAGCTGATTGAGTCAGACACCCAGTCACTTGTTTACATGCAACTGTCTCTAATCATCACATCATGAGAGAAACGGCCAATGTAAAGTTAAATGTAAGTTTTGGAGCTAAGAAAATAATATATACATTAAGAATTGTATATATGAAACTCTAAGGTCATGTGCTACACTATGAAAACACAGCATTCCCCATAACTGAGTAACAATGTTATTGATTTAAAAGCTGCTTTTGTCATTGTGTTGTCTAGATTTTGCAAGTGAACACTTTCTGTAACACATGCTGCTCTCTCACGCCATGTTTGAACTGTTGTAGAAAAAAAATGTTTTAGTTTTAAACGGCTTCATCTGACCGATTTGACCAATTTCTTTGTACTTGTCTAATTCACACCTTTACATTTCTTGCATCTCATTGTTCACTTTGCAGAAAGACGGTGTCTGATGTGCACTGTCCCAGTTCAGCTGTACGGCTATTCAAATGTACCATTTTTTTTCTCTCGCCAAATTAATCATTCTGAAGTTTTAATGCAGTCTTTCCGTGTAATTAATTTATGGACTGCAAAGGACTAGTCGGGTTTACAAAATGCAGTTTTTCATGAGTTTGTTTTGATTAAATGTAAGCGTATGTTGAGCAAATGCATAACCATAATTTTCATAGTTTGAATAAGAACGTCAGCCATGTAATCCAATCACAGTTCCTGTAAATCAAATTACTGAGGGAACGTGGCGTCTTCTCTGTTCAAGGTGGGAAAACTGAGCTGCGATCTTTGCTTAGAAATAACTTTGCTAATTATGAGTAAAAAAACTTACAAGAGAAGCAATGACAGTAATCCAAGACTCATCTTTAGATTATAATAGGATATATTATTTTATTTCCTTTCTTAAAAACAAACAAACAAAAAACAAAAACCCTTCTTGCCCGGATTCAAAAGTATAAATTGTGGCTATAGTTTTGTAACAGCTTCATAGTTGTTTATCCACAGCTTTTATAAAACAGTTTAAATTAATGTGCTGTAATAAGAATATGGTTGGAGATTCATTGAAACAAGCAGAGAGGATGGTAGACTTAAATCAGTCAAGCTGTCATTTTGATATGATGGCATATCAAGTTTAATGTAAAAATTCTGGGACTAATATTTGGAACCTGGTGCAGAAGGAAAAGTGAAGAAGTTGGAAATGATCTAAGTAATGTGACCGAATTATTAAACGATTGATTTCAGTTATTATTCCTGAGTCCCAGGTGCAGGAAATTATTTTGTAGCTTCTTTTTTTTTTCAAATGCAAAATACCTCTTGCTTAGAATCAAGTTTAAATAAAATGTTTTTGTTATAGCTTCCAAATTACAAGAAGCCACTGCAAACGTGCAAAAAGTAACTCTACAAAGATGCTAAGCGGTTTTGAAGAGATGCAAGCTTCACTTTAAAAAGGATTATCTGCCATAATGGTTCTCAATAAGGTTAGCGCTACCGCTGTATGTCTAAATGGGGTTAGCGATTGCAGCATGTGCTTTGGTAATCATGACATTTGTTCTCCGCTGAATGCTAGCGTCGATGCTAACCCAGTTTCATCAATGCTAACGCTGTCTTTCAAATTGAATTAATTCACAGGAGGATGTTGACAATATTCCCTACAGCGTGTTTGAGAGGGAACAGCTGAGCTTCTTTTCTTTTTTATTCCACTTTGATACAAATGAAACCTTGCCTTGCAGCAGGGACTGCCTTTTGAAATGTCTTGCAATTTTCTCGCATTTTTAAAGAAAATCAAATGCGTATTTATTCCAGATCCTGCACAAGACTCTTACTGCTTTTAAACCCGAAAGGATCACAGATAATTGCAGGTTAAGAGCTAGCAGATGTACAGTATATAATGTCAGAATGTGCGAAGTCAAGTTAATGCTGAGCTTTTTTCATTATTACTTGACAGTGCAGCTTATTTGCACTGTGTTTACACAGTGGCTTGCTGGCAGCTGTGTGCATGGCCATAAACTGCTGTTTGGTTATGATTTTAATCTAAAATAACCAACCTAAACTTAAAATGTGTGGAAAAATACATTTAAAGTAAAAACAGGTCAATATATTTTCTTGTAACATTTTCTATTCACTTTAAACGTAGTAAAAGATTAAGTTGAAGGTGAAGTTCCATCAAAATTTGCCTTCACAAGGGTTTATTTTCATACAAAACGCCGTCCTTTGTGAAAGAACATCATAATCTGTAACACATGCAACACACCATGCCGGTCATGTAAAACTGGCACCAGTCATTAGTCACTGACGTGGATATGTGGACGCACGCTTCCCCAGAATGATTATTAGCTGTGCCGAGGATATCTAACAACCTCAGCCAATTCTAATGAATCAATTGTAGTGGAGTTTTTTCTTTTTCCCCTCATTTTCGGTTGATGGTGAGAATCATACTCCGCTTTTCTTTATTGCATCTCATTAATTTAAGTGAAACAATGTTTGAACTCCAAAAGCATCGTATTAACTTGATGCCAATACTGACTTAATAAACTTAAACTGCTTTAAACTTGATTTATTGCTAAAGTCAACCCAAAATGATATTAGCCAGATAAGACAATCCTTTGAAATTACCTTGACTTAAGTCAGATCCAATGATGCATGCAGGGGTGTTCAAAGTCAGCCCACGAGGGCCGGTATCCTGCAGTGCTTCAGTTCTCTCCTTGGTGGTTATTACCACCTCCACCACCACGTCAATGCTTGTAGAGGGCTGCTAACAAGCCATCATTTGATCCAGGTGTGTCGAACCAGGGAGAGAACAAAAACATTCAGGACACCGGCCCTTGAAGACTGACTTTGGACTCCTCTGCTCTAACATTTGCGCTTTGATCTCAATGTATCAAGTCCTTTCTAAGAGGGCTCTCACCTCCTACTTATCTTGGACTGTGATGTAAATATGTGATCTATTTTTACTGTTTCCTACCAAACCTTACTAAGACTTCCATTACTTTTTCATCTAATTTTAAAATTATCCATATATATTATACTATGTTGCTGTTGTCAATGGATATTAAAAAAACCTGAAGAACTATTAACTTGTTTCTCAGTTTTAGACCCAGATCAGTTCTTTAATCACATCATTGACATAATTAGCTTGAGACTTTTCATACTATCGTTTTGTCCTTTGTAGACGCAGCTAAATGTTATCTCTGAGACATATCTCCAAATTCACATATCACATTCAGTGTAGCAAAGATAGTTTATGCATACTCTGTCACTGGCTACCAATCAGACTGTCACTCATCTCTACTTGTAGTTTGTTTCACATGTGAGAGTGTCTACAAAGAACAGGTTGTTTTTCTATCAGTGTCACTCAAACCAAGCCTCACTTTTGTCCCACCTGACAAATCCCAGCTGTTAGTGAACGCACCTTTTACTTCCACACGTCTGGACGTCAGCAGATAAGGATTTGATTTCAGGGCATCGGCCCAACAGGTCAGCTGTTCAGACCGCTAAACCAAAAGCAGAACGAGCTAAGCCTTAATTAGTGAGGGGACAATGCTGTTTACTCACATCTGTTTTATGAAAGCTTTCTTTTGTGTGGTTCTTAAATCACACAGGTGCCTTGTGTTTTGTGTTGCTATAGAAACCCCAAAGGTAAATGGTGTCTTTTGAGTGGGAATGTGAAGGCTATGTGTAGGAGACAAATGTACCTTTTGGAGTGATGGAGAAAGAGAGAGTTTTTTTCTTTCTCCTTTTATACATATCAAGTGTAGTTTTAGTATTCTCGTACATTAGCTCCTCCGTTTTTGCCCCGCTTAGTTTATAGACTGATCTCATCTCATCACTTACACCATGCATTGTGCTTTTACAGAGTTACCAGTGGCACTGACAGGTATTTAATTGCCCTTACATCCTTGACTGTGAAGCTTTCTTGCGTGTTTTTGCAACCCTTTCACCATCCCCCAAAAAGCTCATCAGACCTGGTTCCTCGGTACAATGGGTGGTATTTTGTAGGGTGTCTTTCAAAGACACTGACTGCAGCCAGTAGTGCTTCATCAACCCACCAGTCAATAGAGTAGTTCAGTCCAGGATTCCCGTCAGTGATGGGAGATGGGGAAAATCAAGGGAGGGTAGAGCAGGGAGGAGGTCTCAAGAGACCATCTCTCTTTTTTTTTTGTTCTTTTTTACATATCTGTTTTTTTATGGGGGAGTCTTTGCTCACAAACATTGTTTCACTACTTGAAAAACATTACCTTATGCAGTGATACAGATGAAAACATAATGCTAGCTTACACACATCCAACCAACCTGTAACTGCCTCAGCTGTTTTTGGGTCGAATGATCCGGTTCTTAACTCTTCTAAGCCTGAACGTTGATGATTATCCGTGTCAGAATGTTCTCATTATCAGTTACCGTGTGAGAAAGAGGAATATATTTGACATTGCAGAGGAATTTAGCCTCTTTTTTTCCCAGGTATTAAAAACGACTGGGAGTCTGAAGCTCTGAGCTGAAACTTGTTCGGTTTGTTGCCTGATGCGATTGGATTAGCTGCTTCCAAGAATGCCGAGCTGAGCTTCAAGGCTACAGCTTGTTTTATAACACCCAAACCTCAGAGTGGGTGGATTGAGTTGCATGTCCTTGGAGAAAGAGAGAGCTGGTGAAACAGACAGACCGGGTGTGTGTTGTGCTTGTATTTGTGTTTATTTACGTGTGCCTGTATTGTTGTGTTGAATTTAAAGCCCATTTGAAGAGGATCAGACAGACAAATCTCAGAATGTATTGATTCAGTACTTTATGCCCCCTCTTGGGAATATACCACATTACATCTTACTTTCGGCACTTAAGCGCGTCTTTGTCTGCGTGTTTGTGTGTTTAATAGCTCGACATGAGCGTCTGTGGGGCTACATTATGTTGTGTGATTCCCATGGGAAAACGTGAAGCGTCAGGATTATCCTCTCCTGGCCAGTTTCACTTCTCCTGAACCAAGTCATCAATCGCTGACGTCTGTGTCTTAGTGCGTCAGTGTGTGTGTGTGGGTGTGTGTGTGTGTGTGTCTGAGAACGAGGGAGTTACTGGTGATGTAGTAATTTTGATGAAGATATTCCCCAAGCTAAAACAGAGGTTTATGTCGGATAAAAGTGTTGGTTTTTTAACTTTATTTTATATTCAAGATCATCCAGATAAGCTCATCGCCTTGCAGAAGTATTCATCCTCTCATTCACCTTTAATTACAGTGACAATCTTTTCAGACTTTCATTTGATCAAATTGTGAAGTTTTGCACTTGTTTCCACTTTCAAAGTAATTTTTTTTACTTTATGTTGGTCTTCCACATAAAATGCCAATTAAATACATTTAAGTGTACAACGGTGCATAAGAGAAGTGAAATCTACTATAACTAAATGCAAACACTCTTCTACCAAAAGTTTACTTATTCTAACATTTCTTTACAAGTTTGAACATTGTTTATATGAAATCCCCTTAATGTTTTTTTTCTCTGTGGTAAAACTCTGTTCATTAATGAACTTAAGACAGAAACAAACAAATAAATCCCTTTAGACTACAAAAGCCAAGAAAATATTTTCACAGAAAAGTGTGTGTGTTTTTCAGATCCACTTGCAAAGTCTTTGAACAATGCTCATTATTGCATACAACAAAAACATGATTCTTTATTGTGCTCTGGGTTATTTCATCTATAAAAATAACTTGGATTTTAATTTATTATGTTTGCAGCTTGTATTGTGTCTTAAAGCGGCTCTCTAAATATCTTAAGCTCTCTTGTTGATCTTTTTGGTTATGATTATGATTCTCTTTAAGATTGTCCTCATCTTAAAGCATTATTTAAGTGTTTGTGGTTTTCAAAATAAAAAAGAACTTCCCACAGTTTAGGTTTTAAATCATGTCAGATTATAATTGCAAGATACAAAAACATAGTGAAATGGGAAAATATAGTAATTTATGTAATATACTATTAAGAATGCCCTGTAGGAGATTTTTTTGGACCCTGATATACTGAATTATTTAATATTACAAATTTGCTGATACTGAGTCCCAGTTTGATGCATTGAAGTTAATAAAACTGCTGCCACAAATGTGCTTGAAAAATTGGAAGCTAAAATGTACAGAAATGCACACTAAAGCTGCAGTGGTGTTGTGACTGTGGCTCACACACAAAAATCTGTTGGTAATTTGTGACAGCCTCAGATATTTTCTTTCAAAGAAATTATCTTTAGCCCTAAAATCTAGCTCCACACAGGGCTAACTTGTTTTAAAATTGTTTTCAAAAGCATCATAAAATTGAATGCCTCCAGCTTAGTTATTCCAAAAACATATAAAGCAACAGCAGGAGACTCAGACTGCCCACTTTTACTAGAAATGCCATTTTATAGGGTAAAAAAAAATAGTTAGATTGCTTGAGATAACCCAGACTCAAATCAGTAAAATACTTTGCAGTCCCTACTTAATGGCACAGTTTTCCAGCCACAGCCACAAAACGGAACGATTTTAAAATAAAAGCAGTATGAAGTGTGACTTGAATGTGTTCAACTAGGTACCAAAAACAGGAATCAGCCGCTGCTGGGTTTAGTCAGGAACTTGAGAACTGATCATTTTAGAATGATGATCAATGCATCAGTGAATGGGGAGGTTTCAAGATTGTCTTTACTATGATTACACAAGACTGCTGTCTGGAAACTGCTGGTACTTTTGGATGTTTAATGTTCCACGTTTTGATGGATCTCCAAGACACCTTGAATCTGCTGTAGTTGTCATGCCAGGCCACTATACAGCGCTGTAACTTTAACATGTCGTTGAAATGCACATGCACTTTTGACCCTCAACAAATGCTTTCTGGTTTTGATATCTGCCTGTGCATGCATTGAACAAACCCTGCAGCCATCTGTTGCTTTCACACCTGTGAAGTTTACGTCATACCTCTGTGGGCGATGTTCCCAAAAAGTTCCACACTGGTTTCCAAAAGTGCCGGCGTCAGAAACTCTGATCCGTTTGCCGTTAACGCAAACAGAGGGAGGCTCAGGCCTTCCTCTGAGGCAGATTATATCGATGGGTTGGTCCAAATGGTTTTCAAGGACGTTTCCAGCTGGCACTCACTGAGAGTGTCTGTAATCAGAACTGTGACTATAATAATAATAACAATAATAATAATAATGGAGGAAGTTGGGTTGCGGTCTGAGAGAGGAATTCAAATGATTGTTTGAAACATGTCAAAGAGCATCAGGATCACAACAAAATGTTTTGGTTTCACTGAAAACCAGCTCTGTGTAAACGATACTGACCCCTCATTTCTATTTATATGTAGCATATAAGAGTGTTTCAGTGCCATGTTACTGTCCAGTACTTTAGTCGACAATTCAAATACAGTAAGCACTATGTAAACATGGATCTGAGTGTTGATAAAGTATACATTTTCTTCTTTTCAAGGGTTTTTTCAGTGTTTATAGTGGATTGCCTATAGATTTTCAGTGCAGGGGTCAGGTGGGGAGTAGGTGGTTTTTTTTCCCAACATCGACTCCAGCAACTTCCCAGACCTCACCCCAAAATTTCTCATCTAAATGCCGTGTTACGGGTCAGCTTACTGATTGTGGTTCTGGTATGAGGTTGACTTGTTTTTAGGAAGAACTGGTTCAAGATCAGACAAAGCAGGGATTCATTGAGGTCGACTGAAGGGGTAAAGGTTGGGTAATTGGTTGTGAGCTGGAGATTGAAGGCTGGGGGAAGCATGAACAGTGGCCTGAAATGTGTGTCCTACAAGGCCTTATATCACATCTACATTTCAGTTTTACAAACTAACGTTGGAGGAGGACACTTGAACCACATTGTGAGAGGACATTTCTTTAATATGGTTGATTACTAACAGAACTCGCTAAATAAATTAGGACAAAGGATCTCTGTTTTGGTGCCAAAACATCTTCAAGTCCAATTTGTTTCCCACTGTAGCAGCAAATTGAGAGGACTGAAATTAAAGACTAAGCCAGGGCAAATTTGTTCTACTTTGGGCTGCTCATTCATTATATATCTAATTTTCTCTCTCTAATATTGCGGTGCATGTAATTTCCCTGCAAATTGCTTTAAAAACTATGTATTAATGTTGTCGGGCTTTGGGCGCTCTGATCTGTGCTGATACGTCTGAAGGTCAAACCTAATAGTGGAAATGGAAGTAAAGAGAATAATTTAATATCAAGTGTATTAAAATTAAACTAGACACACAAAGTGGTCAGTGGTGCTCAATTGTTTTAAAAGCTGATAGCCTAATTGTATTGCGGCACGGACCACTTTGGAATAAAAGAACGGTTCCAGAGATGCATAATAAAACGGAGGCCCAGAGGACCGGGGGTATGGAAATGCCTCGTGCCTGAAGGAGGAAACTCTGCAGACACTCTTCCTCGACTCTGTGTTAATTTACTCGGAGCCATCTGCTGTGTGCATTTTTTCCTTGTCATGTTCTGACTTCAACTTCTTTTCTATAGTTTCCTTTGAGGGAGAATTGGATGTTATACTTGAAAATTGGAGATCAGATCCTATTAAATAATAGGCATTAACCCTTTCATGCTTAGTGATCACTACAGTGGACAGCTATCTAAAAGCCATTTTCTTCTGCTTCTTGTGGATTTTTATGTTATAAATGCTCACACATCACTGAAGTGGACACTAATGCATCATAAAACTCACTATCAACTTACTGGCCATCAGCTGCAAATGCGAGAAATTGTTTTTGTTAAATCCAATATGGCCGACAGACAAAAAAGCATGCCAACCGACCCGGTCCCTCCTTCTACTGCAGAAGGTAAAAAAATATATATATATTGTGACATCGGATAACCCCTACGGATAACAATACTACTGATGTATTTTTCAAATAACAACTTTGTATTTGGAGAAAATTACAATCGATCACCTAAAAAACAATAAAATAATTTTTTTTTTTTTTTTTTACCAATTATCTTTCCCTGTATTTTTTATGCTTTAAAAAAATTGGAAAAAAATGCTGACACAAAGGATCATAATTCATGCTCTGCATGAAAGGGTTAAAATGACCGAAATTTTAATCAAGCATTTTAGTTTGTAATGCTCAGTTTTGATTAAATTCAACATATTATATACTAAGACAGCTTACAACAACAGAAATGTTGTTGTAAGCTGCATATTATTTAAAATATGTGAACATATTAGTTAAAAGCTCTCATGAGACTTTTGGTTCAAATATTTCTGTGTTGTAGCACGAATTTGAGTCTGTCCAACTTTATCAAGTGTATCATGCTTTAAACTTTCTTAAATATCGCTGAGGTTTTCAATTAGTGCAACAATAAAAAAAACAAAAAAACAATAAATCTGTCCAAATCAATTCTTTAACTTTGCATTAAATGACCTCCATCATGTAGAAAAGCATGACGAAATAACCGTGTATTTCTCAGGGTTAAAATAATTACAACTCAAGAAAGACTGCAAAGAATTAAGAGCTAATCAATAAAACTAAGAATCTATTTTGTTAATTTCCTAATGATAAACTAAGTTTAAAAACTCACACAAGCGAGCAACCATCTGATAAACAATATATTCTACTTTATAAAGCACTATAAGGGGTAAGCGTGAGGACTAGAGGGTGATTGTTCAAGATTTTAATTAAACTGGTTAAAGACCTGACCTTTACCAAGATTTCATTGGTTTCACAGGAGCCAAAGGAAATGAGTTGCATCCTAATCTCGGTTCAAGCATTGAGGTGGCAAAGAAAAATATAAAGGGCTGACGAATTGAAAGTCTTGGCACCATTTTTGATCCGTCAGCTTTTAGCGACGCACCCACACCTCCGTCTGTCAACCTGGACGACGGGGAAATCCTGGCTGCTGCTTCGCCTGGAAGGTCCGACTGAGACAGGCCAGGTTTTTCGATATCGCAGTACTTCCACACTGCATATCGAAAGTGGGTTGGATATGAAAGGATATACTCTTAAATTTGAGATCTGTGCCATGCTGAACAGCCGATGCTAGAAATGGATTTGATTACTTTCACTAACGCTGAATTCCTTAGACTGAAAGAGACAACTCTAAGCTCAAAAATGTCTTTTTGAAAAGCTTTTAGACTTTACAATATTTCACATTACTTTGTTTTTATTTTTTGTTCCAATTATTCTTTTAAATACAAAAATACGTTCTCTTCATTAGTTACCATTAATTCAAGTTGGAACTTTATAAAATTCAAAATTAAAATATATATTCATAAAAGCTTAAATAATCTGATTTGTTTCATCTCATGAGGATGAAGTAGCAGGTAATGTTAGTATTTATTGTGATTTAGTTAACTATATTTTTTAAATTAGCAGGGAATTAAGTACACTTTCCATCTTTTACCAGGTGTTTTTTTATGTATATTTGAATAAAACCTATTATTCAATAAAATACTAAACAACCGCTGCACCAGTTCGGTTGGTGAAATTCTTGCAGGTCGTTGTTTCTGTTGTGCTGACTCTGTGGCCGACTGTGTTTTGTCTCTCACACAGACTAATAATTACTAACGTGTTTTGTTGCCGTTTTTCTACACGGAAAAGTGCCAGACTTTCAGAGGAAGTGGCGACGCCACTTCAATTTGCACCCCGTCTTTAGAAATGTGTGAACAGCACAGGGAAAGCGCTCGGCAACCCTTCGGGAAAGGAGCCTCGTGCGATACTCATTATCAAAAAAGTGTGAGAAAACAAGAAAGAGAGAGAGAGAGAGAGAGGGCATCATTAAGAAAGAATGTGTTGAATTTTTATAGACAAAAGTGCTCCTGCGGTCTGTTTTTTACCCTAAAGATGCAGCAAAGATTAAAGATGACATTGATTCATGTAAGGTTGAGCTCCGTCTATAGATATGTGAAATGAATCGCAGACAATAAAAAATACAATTTTGTCAGTAATGTGGAGGATTGGGCCTCTGTGACAGTCTCTATAAAGACACTTAATGTCCCCCTCAGTGGCTCCCCTGTCCCAAAGTCTCGCTGCCACCCCTTCATACATAAACATGGCTACTAAAGAGGTGATTCATGAATACCATCAAGGTCTCCTCTGTGATAGTTTTGTCATTGGCACTACGTGAGTATGTTTCAGATTATGTTGTGGCTATTGTTTTCTCTCATAAATACGATTACTGTCTGTTTTGCATGATCATTCCCATTGTTCTGTGTTCATCAGCCTCCAGAGCGGTTTTTAGACCTGACATGTCATCAAGCTTTAAATTTGAGTTTCTCCCTGTGTGCTTGAACCATTCCTAACTGGATGAGTGTGGAGTGTGTGTTGCCTCTGCATATGTGTTTCTAAAGATTTTTTTCCACCGTTATGTGTTCAGGTGGATAAAAATGTTTTATGTAACTGTTTATCAGAGGAAAAGCCTGAGGGCTAAAATCTCTCTTTTCTCCCTCTCTTTCCTTTCACACACATACATACACTAACCCACACACACGCACATGCCCTTTAATGAAATGTTAGCCGTTATGGAGTTTTGTGCTAGGTTTGTGCGTCTCGGGTTTTGAGTCTTTATTAATAATGACTTAATATTGTGTGTGTTTAGGGGAAGCTGGTGGAGTTTGGGTGCAGCTGCAAGCAGGCTTCCTTTTATTACTTTATATATTGTAGCTCAGTCGGAGAATTAATCCAGAATCTTCCCTCTGTCTCTGTTCCAATGTGAGTTTCTGTGTGTACCTGTGGTCACTGCCATAATCATGCTGTCTAATTATGTAATGCGTCACTCTGCAGAGTGAGACAAAATCCACACTCTGCTTGCTGCCACTCTTATCATCAGGACATCACACCTCTGCGTTTGGGTCGAGGTTTAACATACTGCAATGGAAGTGTGCTTTTATTATGTTAACAGAGCTCCGTAATGTTCCTTGTTTCATCGTCACTTTAGAATCTCATGATTTCCCTTTCAACATCCATTGCCTTGTCATTTTTCACTCAAATCTGCAACTAAACATTTTTCCAAGAATGACTTTTTTTTGTCTGCTAAGCCTCTTATTACGGACATAAATCATTCAAGCATAAAACCCATCTGAACTTGTGCACTTAAGTAAAGAAGAGATTGCACTTCTATGAATTTTGTTACTAGCAGCCGGTTTTTAAATAAGTAAGTCACATCTGGTCTTGAGTTGAAAATATGAAAAATAACTGCCTCACTTACATTTATATATACTTACATTTACTTCATTTTTCCAATCTCTACATACAATATGCTGTTATGTTTTATATTCTGATTAAAAGTTCCTATTCTGTCTCCGCTTTAGTAGAAATGTTAAGTTTGTACATGTTTTTCTAGTAATGCATCTAAGTAATACCAAGAAGAGCTACTGGAAATAAAAGATCCAGTTCAATATATTTGCTGTGGACACAACACAGGTTTAAACACCCATGTCTGGAAGTCTGGCTGAAGGATTCATATGTCAAGAGTTGAAGGGGTTGCAAAACAAAAACCTCATTTTCCTGTCCCAACGACATACAAATACAAGGAGGAGTCTGATGCAGAGCCGCCCAGTGGTCTGTCTTCAGATTATCTGGCCTTTTTTAGTTTATTTTATTAATGTCAGTCAATGCAAACTAGATCTGAGATTGACATTCATCTAATTTTCTGACATTTTTAAATGAATCTGCATTCTGAGTGACCCACAAAGGAATTTCTTCAGTATTATCATTTCAACATATGAAGCAGTTATTAAAATATTCAAATTTAAGACCAAGAATGTAATTTTCATTCTTCCAGCATCCTACTGTGCGTCGGGCTGGCATTTCAAAAGCATATGATGATGATATGAGACTTGAAGTTAATTGAATTTCAGCATAGCCTGTCTGTGCTTCTGACACGGCATCGTACTCGGCTTGATGTCCAGCAAACCGTGGCTGTTATAGATTATTTTGTAAATGTCAAAGTCTGTAGTATTAGTTCCTTCAAGTGATCCGTTAGTGTCTCAGCAAAAACAGAATAATTCTTTTACTTAAAATTGTGCTAAATCATGCAGATGTTCTGTCTACGCTGGTGAAGATTAACTCAGCTCATCCTCATGTGGATAAGACCATTTGAAGGCTCACAGAATCCGTATGAAACATTTAACTTCTTTCATCAGTCGGGTAATCATAAAACGTAAATCACAACAAAGCAATGGTCTTTTACTGTATATTGCAGCAGAAATCTACGAAATGACTTGACGGCAAACATGTCTTAATAAAAAATACACTTTCTTTTCTAGATGCTTTTCAAAAGGGACGCTGAAACATCTACATTAAAGTCTTCTTCCACACTGAAGAGCACAACTCAGTAGGGCTCGATTTGATGTGACTTGGTGCTTTGCAAAGTACATTCAATTGAATTGAACTAAATTGACAGATCAAAACACGATCAGACAGATGCGTTTCTGTCTGCAGATCCACATTCTCAATGCAAACACCATAAAACCAAATTTGGTGTTAAATACATTGTTTTAGATGTAGCAGTAGCTCCAGCTAAGACCAACCCAGGTAAAAAAGTGGATCCAAACAGCATCTTGTTGCAACACTTGTCAATATAAAATCTTCCTGGCAGAACCAACGTTAGCATCTTTTAATGAATTTGACCTCCACATGTCCAAGACTGCATAATGACGGGGACTGGATTGCCATCAATGTGCCTCTGTGACTGATGTAGTCAGAAGGTTGCCAACGCACAACAACGAAGGCCATGCTCTCTGACAGACCCTGCTCCGGCTCTTTTTAAAATATGACTCCAGGTGACGTACACTAGTAATTAAAATTGATTTTAGAGGATTGCTGGTTGTGTGCCCTTCAGTAATAGCTCTACTGTCTCTGTGCACTTGATTTTATTTATTTTTTTATTCAGTTTTTTCACAGCTTTTTTCCACACTGTCATCCTTACTCCAATATTTCTCTTTTGTGACAAGATGTTGAAGTATCTGCTAACGGTTGCAAGACTATTGCCATTTGTTGCAATTTAGTGTGCACTTATCCTCATGCAAACCCCGCAGAAGCACATATGTAATCACAGATACACACAGACGCCGGGACTTCCCAGCATGACCTTATTAGACGAAGTCATCATCGTTAGAGGGAAAAGCTAAGTACTTTTGCAGAAAATGACACCGCTGTTAATGAGGACACTGCAAAGACTTTCGGAATGAGCATTAAGATACCAAGATGGAGGAGATGAAAAATGGATGTGGGGCTAACAAAACGGAAAGTAATGAGAGAAAAGGTGAAAATGATCTGAGCACACAGTAGAGGTGGGTGTGACTGCCAAGCCAGAGCTGTAAAATGTCTAGTGGGTTCTCGGCAAAAGAGAGGAGAACAAAGGCATCAATACATCAACACCTCGTTCTTCTTGACCACCTGTATCTCTCAAACACCCTGTCAGAGAAGGATGTGGAAAACATTTCCCCTCAAAGCCATTCCCTCGGTTATTTTTATGGCATTATTTTTCTTTGTCTCTCAGATGTCACACACTCAGTCGTTCTCAGCCTGCAGTGTCCACACAGAGTTCAGGGACAGACACTGTGCTGTTTGCAGCTCTGTGTGAGTTTAAGTGTCGTTGGAACATTTTTCCACATTGTGTCACTTTACAACCTCGACATAAAATGGGATTCTTTAGGATAAAGAAATCTGAACTGTGTAGTGAACATTTGTGCTCAAGCCCTGAAGATCCTTTTAACGGTAATTACTGCTGCCAATAATGTCAGGTTTGTCTCCACCAGCAATGCACATTTAAGGACTGGAAGTTTTATTACTTCTTGCAAAAAAGCTCAAGCTCAGTCAGATTGGTTGAAGAGAAACGGCTACTAAAAAATGTTCAAGTATTCTCACAGATTCCCAATCAAATTTAAGTCTGGACTTTGACTGGGCCATTCTAATTCAGTCGTAATTGAACCTCGACGGCTAGCATCAGCTCTTTTGCAGACCAACAGGATTTGTTCTCGCATTTATCCCAGCTGACCTTCCATTCAAGCTTCCATTTGTAAGAATGTTCTTCCACAACTTTGTGTCAATTTATACAAGAACATTCTTTGAGGTTTGTGGCTGTGAGAAAATGTGGAAATGAGTTTTTTTTTTTTTTTTTGGGATATGAATTTTCAATGTGGAAGTGATGGAAGGAGGAGGTGTGTTTTCAAACCATGTCCATTTGTGTCCATCTCTTTTTCTCCACAGACTTGTGATTAAATGTCAGGCCTGTAGATTGATGTTCTCTCTGATTCAACATCACAGCAGGAATGAATCTCACTGCAGCTCCCAGAAAGCCACATGTAGGGAGAAAAAAGAGATGAAGACGATACATATAGGGTAAAAAAAAAAAAAAGTCTGAAACCGAGTGATTTCCTTTCAGTGACACACTGCACCAGTCCTTTCCCCATTCACCACACAAACAAAATCCTGCAGTCCATATTCAAAATGGAATGAGAATGCATGAGGGAGCATCAGTGGAACAGGCCAGGAGGTTAAATGCTTCCTTTTTTTCTGTGGGTAGGGGTCACACCCTGGTAATGTGCTGTGAGTGGCTGGCAGTGTGCCATACAGAAAGGGCACAATACTTCAGTTCCAGGAAAGTGGAAGAGTGCAGCAGACCTCCGGTGTGAGTGTGTGTGCATAAATATAAAAAAAATAAAATAAAAAAAAATGTGTGTGCTTCAGAGGATGATTCAGAGAATAATGCACTTCTGTTGCAGTTCTGGCAGTCATCCACTTTTTGAAGACTCTCTTATGAGACGAGAGTGACTTCACTAATTTGCTTGTATAAGCTTTGTTGCTCGACTTGCTTGCATTTACACATTTAACAGGAAGATGATGATCCTTAATAATAAATGAACCAGCATTTGATTCATTAGCTGAATGTTACTGCTTTTCAGTATCACAATAAACATTTACATTCTGAGTTTTAATGTGATGGTTTACACTTTTTCACTGTGTTCTGTTTGATTTCTAGCTTTTTTACAATTTATGTACAGACGTAGCTGTATGAATAACTTGCATCAGAACCTCTTGGAGCTGTTCTTGCAGGTTAATACATTTATGTCACTATTTTATTTTGACGTGCCACCTTCATAGACTTGTATTGATGCCAACAGGCTGTGTTATTGCATGTGGACAGCACATAAGTTGCATGCAAGTGTCCTGTACTCTGCGTTAGCTATTATTTAGCTACTATTTCCCTTACCTTAATGCACAATATCAATTGTACTTCTCGATTTCTAGTGACATTTTGTGGTACCAGCAATAAAAGCAGTATGTGTGTCAAAAGCCTTTAGCGCTCCACAGATCCTCCAAACATGGAGCTGTCCTTGGTGCCGAACTCAAGACCTGGACTTTCTCTCAACTTAAGTGCTGTACTGGAATACTGACGCTAAAAATATTCTGCTTTGGACTCATGGTAGTATCTACAATAAAATAATGACTTGTTTCTGCTCTTGGAGCTGCACAGATTACATTTTTTATGAGTCCTATTAGAACAACAACAACCAAAAAGCCATTTCGTAAATTGAAATGCATTTTCAGTTTGTCTGCAAAAAGTTTTTTAATTGTGAAATGGAAAGAAAAATATACTACTTGCCCTAAACCATATTCAGAGTACACAGTTGATTTTAGATGTCAGCTAATTAGCACATAAAGTTCACCTGTGACTGCTTGGTTGTGTAATGCTGCCCTGCAGGAAGTAGGTCCTGGGTTTGAACCCTGGCCTGGTGCGTTTCTGCATGGAGTTTGTATTTTCTCCCTGTCCACGCAGGGGTTGTCTGCAGATACTCCTGCTTCAAACCAGCTCAAAAGCATGACTGTCAGGTTAAATGGTTACTTTAAAGAGGCCTTATGAAGGTATGTGTGTGTGGCTGTTTCTCTTGTGTGTTTCTGTGTTGCACTGTAATGCACTAGTGACCAGTCCAGGGTGTTTGGGCACCAAACCCACTTGGTCCTGCAATGACAAATTGGTATAGATGATGGATGGATGGATGGAAGTTCATGTAAGTGTAATTTAATCCCAACATGGATGTAGCTGTTATCACAGAGCTCCGAGGTTTGCTAGAGAACATTTGTTTTATTGAAACAACTTTGGTTGTAGCTCACAGCATTGTTCTGAATCCTGCTGCACCACTGGGTCTTCCAAAGTGGCTCTTTATAACTTTTGCTAAAATAACAAAGAAGTGGTTTTTAAATAAAGGTAAAATGGCAAACATTAATTTTAGCAGGTTTTCATTGACATTTATCAAACATAAGTTATCTTTCATGTAAAATTTGTTTCTCCAAATTAGTTCTATTCAGCCGGACTCGGGGCCAAAATGGCTGTAACAGTTTACATGGTATCAGTGGTTTTGCAAGGCAATTTAATCAATTTTACTTTAAACTTATTCCTTTTGTTGTTTGGTCGTAGCATCTCTGTTTTATGACATCAAGTTCCAGTCGATTGTTTTGTTTGACGGCTGCTTCACATCGACTTCAGACATGACTATTGGACAGTTTGGTCCAACACCTAAAGACGGTGTTGTGGATCCAAGCCGACGTGTTTGGTAGAAACCCAATGTCAGCCGACGCAGCACCGTCTGTGGAAAGCTGGTGCACTTGGCTCTTTCTACAAGACCACAGCAGATGTGGCATCGCTGCATGGGGCTGAAGTCAGACAAAAACTTCAGTGCTGATGTTTTATTGTTTCTGACTGGAATTGAATTGTGCTTTGCTGTGTATTATTTTATTTTTTTTCTCCTGACCAGAGGACCCACAGGGACCCATTACAGACCTCTGTTGTGCAGTTTCAAAGGGCCCAGGTATCAGTCGAGAAATCCAGCTGGATGTTACTCAGCACTTTGCAAAAACACACTTTTCAGCCTGACAAGAGTCTGACAGCAGCAGGTGTGATTAGTGTGTGCCAACAGATGGTGGAGAGCAGAGATGGCATGGGGCTCAGAACTGCCTTCACTTCCTGCTCGTCTCTCTTTATGTACATGAATCTCAGCTTGCATCACACTGAGAAATGCCTCCAGCAACATCTTTCCCGCTGGTCTGTGTTCTTCAACTCGGTCGGATGCAACAGATATGTACAGTACAGTACGCTGCACACAGACATCCCTTTACCATTCGCATACTTTTTCCTCTCCATCAGACGTGTGCCACGTCCCCACCCCGCTGTCCGTCTGCCTTTTTCCTTTTGTCATTCGGTGACTGTATTTGTGTTTGCACACAAGGTTCTCTGCGGTAAAATGCACACTCACTAGATGTATATTCTAAAACACACTAATTAACAGCCTCATTAAGGCTTAAGCAGTTCTCCTGCTGAGGCTGTGCGATACGCACTCCAACACACACACACACACACACACACACACACACACACGTATCTATGCTGAGACCTGCACTTATTAGTGCTTCTTTGCTGTTTGTTCTTCTTTTAATTATGGTTGATACTGCACATATTAGTCAGTTGTCCTGTTTGAAATCCCTTCTGTTTGGGAGAGGTTTTACATTTTTCATATCTTCCCTGAAAAGGTTTCCCCAAATGTATAAATTTATATGAAAAAAGCAGGAACCATCCTTTAATTAATCCACTGTGGGGAACGTTTGTATCTATCACTCCATCAGTCTGTAGATGGAAACCATCAAAGTCTCTTCTGCTGCCTGTTTGTTCATCAATAGATGGACGGATGTACAAAACAAAACGAGCTGTGATGGTTGCTACATATATTACACTTTATCTGCTCTGACTGAAATGAAAGCTCACTTTTGAATTGATTTAGTGAAAATAAAAAAGTGATCATTAACAAGAATGAGTAGTGCCTCAATCTTGTTAGAATGAGCACTTTCTGAGTTAAAACAATAATAATAATAATAATAATAAAACTCCAAATTTTAATGATACATTTTTATCCTGTGTTGCTTAATTTTCTACACTGAGGTGATTTAAAAACAGATGCAGATACTCACATTGTGTGAACTTTATGTATTTGGATGCATTTGGTGCAAGCAGTTTGTGTACAGCAGTGCAGAAATAAAGCAGAAAACAAATTATGGCGGAAATTGTTCTGCCATGTACATTCTGCCAAAGCCTCAATATAAAACTGTCCTAATAAAACCATTCATACTGTGTGTGAATACATTCCTATAAATCAAGACTCTTTCCCTCTTTTGACGTTATTTCATGTTTGACATGCGATTGCAGTGAGAGACACTTCTGCTGTCAGATGGATTAGCACACCATATGGAAACCCCTTCACATGGGAGCCAAGCAGCAGCATCTCTACACCCATGCCCCTGTTTTTTTTTTTTTTTTTTTTTCTCTTTAAAGGTCACTCTATCAATCTGTTATTGTTTAAACATGATACACATATGTAAATATGGGGAAATATTCCCAGTGCAGCTTTCACAACACCTCACAGACTGTTTGTTACTCGCTGCTTTCTGCCGACATAACGCTGCTCCCACCAGGAGACTTGTTGATTCCATAATTTAGCCCTTATCTCGCTGGTGGAGATTGTGTGAGTGTGTTTGCTCTTAAGCAGCCATTCTTCCACCTGTAAACTAGGCTCCTGCGACTCTGCAGGGCTCTCCCCCATCCCCCCCCGCCGCCTCCCCGTTTCTTTTTTGCCGCCTTGATTTGTTCTATTGTTTGTCTTCAGAACATTTTCCATTTGCAACCATTCCCTGCTATTTTGTAAAATCACTACACTGCATTGAGTGGGTGGTGCAGTGAAAAGGGAAATTGCAGGTAGCAGATTATAAAAATCACATTGTGTTTAGTCAATCATCCAAGTAACTTACAGTTGAAATGTGAAAGTTAAACTTCAGTGATTATTGATGCAGAAAGCTTCCTGCAAAAAAAGAAAAAAAAGAAAAAGAGGGTTAGTAATTGTGTACTGACTGGCCTTCAGCAAACTCACATTTACAGAAGCTGGAGGCTGAGAACTGAGATGGGATCAATGCTGCAGGTCCTATTTACATTCCAATTGCAGCTTTTTCTGATCAATTGGTGCCTCTGATTGGTGGCCGCACAGTCAAAGACATAACCCCAAACCTACTTCGGTCTGTTTTTTTTTTTTTGTTTTTTTTTCTTTATTCTTCTGTCACGTATGCAAACATGTGCGAAATTCCCCTTAAAAAACAATCCAAATGTGTTGGATCGATGCTCGGTCAGCCTGAAAGCGGGATCTGCATTATTTCATGCTCTGTAGCTTAAATTGATCACAGAATAAAATGATTAGTGAAGGAATCTTTCATGTCGTTATTTTCCTTTTTCCTCATATCGAACCTGCTTGAATTCATTAGCGAGGAGACGCTCTCGTCCTTGCATGCGAGGTATCTGCGAGACGAGTTTTGATCTTTAAATATTCAACCCGGTACATATTAACCAGACTCATTGATTACATTTGGAAAAATGGAGCAAAAAAAAAAAAAAAAAGATTTTACAAAAAGGTTATGTTTTCTGCACTGGCGTGTTTAGAAAAATGAGTCTTTGGTACCATTTACAACAACAACAACATTTTTTTAACTTGCAGACTGACACAAAGAAAAAAGTAAACTTGGTTTTCAAATTGTGAAATATGTGTGTGAAATTCAAAAAGAGGGATTTATTTTAACACCCAGAAGACCCAGAATTAGTGCTTTGTTAAACCAGCTGCATACATTTCTGCCTTATCTTGTTTGCAGCTCACCACGGTGTCTGTGAGCGGCAATTTTCAAGTCTTACCACAGCTTCACAATTGGATTTAAGTCTGGACTGACAGGAGCTTTCTGGCCTTTTAATAGGCTTTGATGTAGCGTATGCTTTGGGTCGTCCTGCTGTGAGGGGCTTCCTGAGATCTTCACAGAACAGCTGTTTTTATGCCGATACAAAGTCACACACAAACGGACCGCGTTTACCAATTAGGTGGCTGTAGAAGGAAATACTTACACAGGTTGTCGTTTAAACGCGTTCGTATAAATGAGAGGGAGTACAAATGCGTGTCACACAGATTTGATTTTTATTAGTGTACAAATTATGCACCGCATTGCGTTGACAAATCACACAAAATCCCTGTGGTTTTTCTAACCTTCGGAGGCGGTGATCTTAGCGGTTCGACCAAGTATTCTTAAAAGCCGTTTCTGGGTTTACATAAACCACGAATCTCTAAACTCGTCCTGTGTGTTACTGCAACATTCGAAGCCATTTAGAGTCATTTAGAGTCCTGTTTAAGCCACCTGGTGAGAGCAAAGCCCTGTATTTGCTCTGTTTAAGCTTCGTTGTCAATCAACTCCGCAGGGAAATGTCTGGTTCTTTTACTGCTAAATGCTCCACTTCATTCTCAGCCTAACCCTGTTGAGTTTCTGACATAAACCATGCATGGCAGAAAAATGACTGTGGAAGAGAATCGATAAAAGAAATTTTTAGACCAAATAGGTTGGCCCTTTTTTTTCCTCCCCACATTGTGTATGTGAAGCATTGGATATAGAAGCTATTTGAACGGCGTCCTCACTGCTTAACGTCCTATCAAGCAAGACTGTTATTTGTTGGCAGAAATGCTCTATTTTGCACTTTTAGCACACAACTGTACTTCAGTCTATCACTGTATAGATGCTGTTAGATGTTGTTTTGATCTGTATCGTCTATTTCTGTTCAATTTCACACAATCTTTTCAGTATCTGTGTTCACACCAACGGCTAGAGATGTCCGCAGTCTTTTTTGGGAACACAAAGTGGTAGAGCCATCTGGTCTGACAATTGTTCAAGGGGAATACTTTAGAGATTTTGAATGTAATTATAAATATATTTCTTTAAGCTATTACACTGTACACTCAGGATTACACCCAGCCAACCAGATAAAAATCTGTTTACATTTGTGTCATTATCCTCTGCACAGATCTTTATATTTTTGAACATGCTTTTTTCTTGTTTGCCTTAAATATATTTAAGCAGGATTTTTACTTGATGCCGATGCATGTGTAACATTTTATTTGTGCAATTCCAATTAATTGATAGTTTCACAGTCTTCACTTTGCATTTTGTTACATCTTCACTGTTTTTACTCGTATTTTTCACTGCTGTTCTCATGCATTTGAAGTATTTGCATTGGTTACACTTAACTCGCATACAAATGACGTTCTGGGTGCTGAAATTTTTCTTAACGGTCACATTTTGTCCCACAGGAGTATCTGCAGGTCTAAAATAGATTTTCTTAACATACATAGTCAATAACATGTCTTGCTCCTACTCACAGCATAGAACAGTTTGCCTAAATGCTATTTGAACGCTTTGCTTATTTTCTTGTCTGTTCAGATATGACTTCATAATCAGACACCTAACGTATACCAGAGCGGTTCTGGTTAATTGTGTGCAGACAATACGCTGAGAAAAAGAAAAAAAAAAACTTCATTAACTTTGCCATTTGGTCTGAACGTCAAATTTGAATACGAGTTTCAGATGCCTTTGTGTCCGACTCTGAGAGGTGGGGGGAAACACCTTGTTGAGGAAAAAAAAACAGATATGAAGATAATCAACATAGTTTGCATGGTCTTTACGGTGAAATTGGAAAATGGTCAAAGTTCCCAACAATTATAAAATGCAATTTCATGGAGCGGGTTGGGTCATTCCTATCCCTAATGCAGTCTACTTTACATATAAACATTATGGCGCTTTGACGAAATCTGGAAATGTATTTTGCATTAACGATTAAAAACAACAAAACTTTGGCAAAAGCCTGTCACAGTGTGAAAGGATTTGATTGCAATGTGTAAGCATCAGCTGCTTTAAGATTTGTTCTATCTACTAGAGGTTCGTTTTGAAAAATGCCCCAAGACTGTATAATAAAATTGTGAAGGATGTTTATATGCAAAACCGAATCCATATGCATATCCATCACAAAAGACAGATCCGCAAAAACCATGCATACAAATTTAAGTGGGTGGTGTGAGTCAGCTGAAGGAATGAGGAGGAGAACAGTTTTGTTTAAGATTCTCTAAACGACCTTTAAGTGATGGCTTCACGCAAGATGCTTCGCCACAAATATTTCTCACACACCCATCTGCAAACGGCTCCCGCTCCCTCCTCCACGCTGCGTCTGTGTCAATATGTTTGCTCTGTTTGGAAGCGTCGGTTTGTTTTGTTGACTTATTTTCTGCATCAGAAACAATCGCTGCAGATATTGCGAGGGGGATTAATTTTATGCAAATGTATGCAAATAACTGTGTCACAGAACTTCATCCGCATTGGTGCTATGCAAATTGTGTTTGCTAAACAGCCATATTGGAAGCGTCCGTAATTCCCAGCCCCCTCACATCCCACCCACCTCTTAACTCGCTTCCCAGCCCAAAACTCTCTGCATCCTCTTTCTCCCGCCAGCATATCACCAAGGCTTCAGTGTCTCCTCTTCAGTCTCCATTAATCCTTTTCCAACCTTTTTCCTCTCCTGGCCGGCGTCTCTGCCCAGACCCTGTCCCAACCGGCACGTCCACCCAGCCCAGCCTCCCCTGTAATCCTCCTCTTCTTCCTTTCCTCCCCCCTCTCATGCGTCTGTGTGCTGCATGGCTGTTAGTGGTGTGAGGAGCCGCTAATAGGGCTTGAGGAAAACATTGTCATGGTGCCAGGAAAGTGCAGAGCAGGGAGCCATGCAAGAGGCAGCCAGAAAGGCCTGGCATTGGACTTGCTAATGGAAGGTTAACAGAACACCAGCAAGAGAAAATTGAGAAGAGAGAAATAAACGTGGAAAAATGAAATGCGACATCAGGGCTTCGGAGACGGGATGAAGGGGCTGGAAGATGAACGAGAGATTGATTCCGCCAGTAGTGAGGGGAATCATAGTTTACTGTGTCTGGGGCTGATGGGGTGTCTCCTTTCTCACTTTATGCCTCAATCATCTTTTCTAGTTTCCCATTTTATAAGGATGTTACAGCGCCATGCGTGATGCTTTCCCCCCAAACGGCAGGGATTATGCGCATGTTTTTAAATGCAAAGGCCTTCTAACCAACAACCCACCTTAGATTTTTATGCCATAACCCTCAGAGCAAGACTGAGATTCCAGCTGCTTAAGCCTGCGTACTTTTTATTTTTTTATTTTTTAGTAGCACCAATTAGGGTTCCCCGGCTCCAAAACAGTGGTTTTACAAAATGAAACCTTGAAAAAGAGTTTGTCACACCGTGATTGAAGTGCCAAAACGGTGCTGCGTCGAGCTGCATGAGCGCCATGTGGCGCACTGAGGCAGTCAGTCACGGGAATATGGCTGAGAGGAAAACTATTTCCATACTGCATGCGAGCAACAGCCAGCCACAGTCTCACACCTAAATGGCATTTGTGAGTAATATGCTTTCCTTTACTGCAAATGCAAGCAGTGCAATACAGCTAAGTAATATCTTTCTGCAGAGCAATACTGGCTGTCAGCATTATATGGATGAGTTGATGTCTGTGGTGCACGCGTGTGTGTGCGTGTGGGCGTGTGTGTGCGTGCGTGTGTGTGTGTGTTGGAGCAGGGTAGATGTGTGTGTCTGTGCACGCTTGTCAGATCCATTTAGATGGCAGGTATAGTGGTTGGAATGAACTGTTGGGAGGAAGGGGGACAGTATTTCGTTAGACATGCATCATTACAGTTTGTGACCAGTCACATGGTTGACCGTTTCTGAGCCGTTCCAAAGGGACTCTGTGAAATATAACGGGCCCAAAAGGAAAGTGTCACCAAATGTAACCCACGCACACAAATTTGCCTTTGTGGCACGTGGTCAACCTTCACATTAAAGCAACATTCCAGAGTATTGCACTTTAGCACTTTCTTTTGCAGTTCAGTATGTCAGGAAATGGAGTTTTATGCACATTCGGAGTGTCTGCTAAATTTATGTGCTGTGGATTTCCAACAAGGAAGCCAGAAGCGCAACTTAACGTGGACTCGGAGGCTGTGGCACAAAATATTCATTTACTGTCAAGCTACCATTGTTGTATTTATGAGATCCACCAGCTAGAGCCATTCTGTGGAAGCAACTGTGACAGGCTTTGTCTGGTTTCCTGGGCACATCCCTCAAAACCTGAAAAAAGTAGAGTTTTGATTTATTTACTTATCTAGATCAAATTATTTGCTTTTTTTTTGGCCTCTGTTACACATTATGCCCTCAGTCTTCCTTGCTAATCCAGATAGCGTGATTGTTGTTGTTTGTGCTGTTATCACTGTCTGACTAATCGGATGCCGACTGCTGGGATAAGCCTGCCAGTTGGCTGCTTACTGCAGGTGATGTTCTCCCATTTGAATACTTGCATATTTATTATTTTTTTAATACCCAGCAATGGAAAAAACTCCAGCCTACAACAAATGGCCTGAAAATGAAAAATGTTCAGGTTTTTCCCTGGTTAATTAATCAAAACTACTGCTGGAAAGTGAAGCAACAGTGATTTATCTGTAAACCGTGGCGCTAATTCACATTAGGTTTTGTCTCATCAGCAAAGCCAAATTAAAATCCCTTTTTTTGTAATCACCCCTCCAAGTACATAACTGGTTCGTATTAATTTGTTGCTTTGATTTGGTTATATTATCACATTTTTTCTAGTGAAGCTGATCTATTTTTTTATAGTTAACTGTAGTCATATTATACATTACATTGCAAAAGAACTCACTTATGTGCAATGCCTTGTAATTCAATATAACAAGGTTATGCAAAAAAAGATACTTTTGCCATAAAGTAAACTCAATTAATAAAACAGGTACCTCTCACAAGCAGATGCTGTCCATTTGTGATGCACATATATAAAATCTAAGTGCAGGATTAACACCGATTCAGTAACTGAGAAGCAAAGTGCTTTTTCTATACTGTGAACAATAAAACACTTCCTGTCATGAAACATTTAATTCTGTTATAAATTAACACCAGAACCACTTATAAAATATCACTAAGTAACATAGCAATGCTTGATAGCTTCACAACTTACAAAGGCTATGATATCTCTCAAGTATCTCTGAATGAGTAAAGCCTGCAAAGAAGTTGGAATCCTCTGCATTTTGTTTTTGCAGCTCGTCTCTCAAGACGTATCTGAACGTGAAGCAGGTGAAGCTGGAGCGCTGCCGGACCTCCGCTTTCACAGCATGTCCATCGCTCAAGTGCATAAGGTTAGTCGTGCAAATTTAAACCTACCTGTTGTTGTTAATCTTTGCTGCCTGCACAATTTTTGTTTGTGACGCACTCCTTACCCACACCATTTTTTCTTCACTGACCGCGAGAATGCTGTCAGATTTGGTATTGTGTATATATATAATCTTTTACACTAAAGATTTAGAGGAACTGGAAAGTTTACTTTTGTAAAAGTTCAAAGAATAATCTTGATTGTTTGATTGATTGGTGTGTTAACATAGCTACACTCTGATGCTGAGTTTAATCTTTTCTTTGTGTTTAGGCTTGATTTGTTCACAAATACGTCTCATTAAGTAATAACCCTCATGATTGCTTTTAAGCTCAGCCAATTAAACTTGGCCCCCTGTCCCAGACTCTACCAGATGTGTGTTGAACGCAGTCAGTGGCGGTGATGTTTTAAACAAGAAAAGAGGCCTCAAATTAAAATTTTGCTTGAGGCTTTGTATACGCTTGATCTCGCCCTACATGTGTAGGTATTCTCAATAGTCTTGCTTTTATTTCATTTAGTTTATGTAGTGCTTATTTATGCGTCTGCATGTGTTTTTGTATTTTACTGATTCTGAGATATGAATAAGATCTTAACTTCTACATATGGCACTAAAAATCTATTCTTTAGACTTAAAAACAATTGCTTATAAAAATTTCACTTCATAAATTAAAATAATTTCTTTGTTCCATGTTGGGAAATGATGCCTGAATAATATTACACTTTTTTTCTGAAATCCCTGTCCTGTTCTTTGTAAAGGTAACAGGTTTTTCTTTTTTATTGTCTGTCACAATATTACCACCTGCTTTCTGATCTGCACACACTTAACTTTGACGGCTAGTTTTTAAAATTTACTCAGCTTTCTTTTTACACTTTTCCACGATTCTTGAGTCCACTCCGTCACCTCCATGTTGCCACAAAGGCGCCTCTTTCCTACACAAAGCCTAAAAATCATATTGAAGTCCCGTGGCTGTTGATTAGTTTCTTGATTGCAGAGTTAATTGTTTATTTTGGTGATTGATCAGCTGAAACTGAAACACTTACCTCTGAATGTATGTCAGATTTTATTAAAATCTTGAGTGTTTGTTCACCAAACCCTCATATATGGTCTTTCCAATGTTTTCTGTCAAAACAACCTCCATATGAACCTATATGGAATGGACAATGTGGCCTGACTCTCTGCTTCACTTTAGCAAGAAAAAAAAAATTCTACATCAGACTGCAACCCAGAGCTGGTGTATTATTAAACCAAGTTTTTTTCCCCCTTTAATTCATACAAACAGAAAGGGACAGCAGAACATTGAAAGCAGCAGAAAAGGCATAGAAACACACACAGAGTTAATTAGACAATACAGATGTGTGTGTCAGTATAATGGTGTGGCACTCGGTGACAGCCACTGCGCTGACATCCAAACCTAGAAAGCCTCCGGCTCTGTGCTCCGCGCCTGCATGTACAGACTCCAGCGTCTCCAACTGCTCTCATCTGTCAACCAAACAGATAGCGGCTGTGCCACCATGAGCCGTTGCTCTTTGGTTATGACATTTCTCTCTGTTGGTGTGCCTGTGTCTGGCTGTTTGTGTTTTATTCCAACTGAACGACTCCAAGCCAGCAGTTTTAGAACACGTATGGTCACACATGAATCTCTGTGTCCCTATAAAGATGGTTCGTGTTGTAACATCATGCTCTGCGCTTTCCTTCTTGCCCACTCTTAGATCCACACAATATGTAGTTTTACATTTGAGAGAACACAGTGGGTTGAGATGGATGGGAGGGGAGGTTATTGAGCTTAAAGGCTTGCAACATGTGGTGAACAAAATGTGAGAAAAGCATGATGAAGTAAGACAATGTTGGGAGTTTTATTCCTCTGGTTGTCAGAGGTGCTGCATTATTGATGTGCTCAGGATCCCACATTGTCGCCAGGATTCGTAGTCTGTCACGTCATGTCCTGTACATCTCCGAGAGCGTGCGTATGTGCAAGCCACACGCGTGTGCTGCGGTTGCACGTGTCCCACCGGAGCGCTACCTGTCAACACCACCACATCACCGGGAGCTCAGTCGTTGAGAGCACTGCTTTTCCTTTTTTTTTTTTTTTTCTTTTTGCGCTGACCACTTGGGAAGGCCGGCCTCGCACACCGGTTCTTACGGAAAGCCGCTTGTATGCCTGAGACGGTATTTGTTTTATACTGAGGAGTCTCCTGGGCCTTGATGCTGCTTCCACTTGCTGCGTGACGGCGATTTGGCTTTGTCAGCCTGCAGTGTGGAGTTTGGAGGAGCTCTGCGTGTTCGAGTGTCGACACACACAGTGTCTGAATCTGTGACACTGAGCGATGGCCCGTCTGCTCTGAGCTTTGTCTCATGAATTCTTTACAGCAGACAGAACGGCCTATTAGATACAAACACAGCAGTACATGATCAGTAAGTTTGTGTTACGCTGCGCATCTCCACTGTTCAAATCAAAGGATTGTAACCAACTTTCTGTTACTTTTTCATCTAACGACTCGTCTTACACACACTCTCCTCTATTCATACCACAAGACTCTTTTTAGAACATCCTTGTAGGAAACATTCAGCTTTGTTACTGAGTTTGTATGATTACATTCCTTTGGATTTATTTATTTATTACAAAGAGCTGCACTGCTCAAAAATGTTTTTCCTTATTTCTGGTCACCGATTTTTTTTTTTTTAATAGCTTTGATTTGCAGTCATGGATTGTATGAAATTTCGATTTCCTTTGGCAACGTGGATTGACTTTCTTTGGTCTTCACGTCCACAACCGACATAGATCTTCTCAACTAATATAAGGAAGTTCAAAGACAATGGTGGAAACATTTTGATGATGGAAAAGAGAGAGATCTAAGGAAAATATGGCTTATTTGTTGAAAAGTAATAACGTAAAGTCGTCTTTTCCATATCATATGCAACTCTAATATGCATATTTGTACATTTTGGTGCACCTTCCTAGAGAAGGAGGGAATTAAATATGTCGTAATGAATAAAATTAATCTTTTCGATTATAACTTGTGTTGAAAAGTATTAATTAAAAGGTAAGAGTGAACGGGGTGATGCTGCCAATGATTTGGTGTAAAGGAAGCATCTACATTTTAGACAAATGATTAATGAAGGTTCTCCACTTATATTAAACTCTATTCAAAAGTCATTAATCACCAGAGACGTTTCAGCTTAAATTGTAAAAAAATAAGTTCATTGACTCTGGGGAAATCTTCATGTGTAAAAAAAAAAACAACAAAGGTCAGGAACCTATAGCAGATGCATGTGACCTTCAAGGCCTCAGGCTCTACTGCATGAGAGAACCAGCATGTCGATGAGATCAATAATCTGATGAGCTCAGCAGTCTCTTTGAAAGCCATTGTCACTAAACAAACTTCGCCGCAGCATCAAGATGTTTCCTGGAAGCCAAATATGAGCTTTGTATAAAAACACCACCAAGTTTTCCCTACACAAAGTTCATCTTGGACACAAAGTCAAAATCTGTGACCAGGTTACATGTTTTATGACTTTATCTGCCAAAGAAAAGCTGTTCAAGATGTTTTTGATATTATCTGTGAGTTTTAATTCTCATGAAAGCGTGAGAGAGGATTAAATGAGTAAAGTGGATAAGTGTGGAGGTATGGTGGACACACAGCTATATACGCCTAAATTATAGTTTAATCTCCTATAAAATGTTTCTGGTGCTTCATGTGGAGTTGATCATTAAATAAACTGATTCTGGTTTCAGTGCCAAACAATGCTTTAAACTACTTTCTGTTTTGCAAACAAACAAAATACATATATAATAGATCACAAGACATTTTTATTTAGTGTACTATAATATCTGACTATCCTGAGAAAAAGCAAATGAGGTGGATAAGCATTGCTTGCCAAAAGCTAATTATTATCCACGACATGAAGCTGTGAAATATGGTCTCTGCTGCTCAGATACTGAGGAGCTTTTAGCATGCTACAACAGCTAGCAACAGTGTGTTCAGTCAGAGGCTTCTTCAGATTTGTTGTAGCACTGACTGCTACCGGAGAGCCTTTCTGCTCACAGGAAGGATCATTATTAAGCTAAAGGGATATTAAGTTATGACACTTATTTTCACTGTGGGATAAGTAAAGTGTTTTTTTCAATTTCAATCGAATTGAATAACCAGCAATTATAGAGTTGGCCAGTAAACAGACTGAAAATTATTTTCCCTTGTTTGTATTCAATAAAAACTTTGACTCAGCAGAACACCACTTGCATTACATTTTTTGTTATTTAGAAACCATTCCAACTTCAGTTCGCTGTTCATCCTCTTTGTGATTGGATCTAAAACCAATGAAAACCCAAATTTCTTCTCATAAATATGTCAGATATTCTAATAATAACAATTTTTTTTCTCACTACTAGATTGTATTACTTCCTAAATATATATTTTTAATTCCCTCCTATGACATCTTGAATGGGTTGGGCTGTTTTTAGGTGAACACTGATATTCCCAACATGCCTCATTGTTTGGTGGAAGAAGGCGTTAAGTTCAATTTAAAATTCAAGTTTTAGCTTTGGAGGGTTTTGATCACCACTTAATAAAGAACAGCTTTGCTTTCTTTCCTCACCTCGTGTTTTTTGTGACACGTTATGATCTGCTGCCGGCCTGTCACTGAAGCAGTGTATTAGTTATCCCCTTCAAGATGCTTTTTGTCAATAGCCTCTTTTTTTTTGCTTGCTGGCAAACATGTACCTAATTACTGTGAAGAGCTTTAATGATGATAACATGGAACAAAAAACACAAAAGGGCTTTTTAATGATTTGCGTAGCTTAGCGTCAGCAGAATTTTTTTTTATTTTTATTTATCAGTGAGGAATAATGGATTGCTTCTAATTTACAATATAATCAAGTTTTATTCATCGGTACATCTTTTGTGCTGAAGCACATTAAACAGAGGGAGGTGTAATGTTGTTGAAACAGACATGCTTAGCAATTTCAATTAAACCGCAGAGCTCACAGTAAGTTACTGGGAGGAGAGTAATAAACATGTTTGACTCAAATCATATTTTACAAGTGCTTTCTCTGGTTTTATTGCTGTGACCTTAACGGATGTATATTCAGCCTCTCCCTTTGGGCTCCGGGCAGCCACTGCCATAAAAATGACAGAGTTACCCAAACACACACACACACGCACACACACACTATTCAAATTACAAAACTCCACATCGTATTTTGCTTTTATCACCAAACTCTGGATTCAATTTGGCTAGGATTGTAAATATAAGAACTTTCATGATAATTTGTTCATTGCATAGGACTCGTGCAGTGAAAATCAATTATCTAAGAAAACGTTCCGCGGTAGAAATCAAATGACAAACAGACAGATAAAAAAAAGAGCAGAAGACGGAGAGAAAGGAGGAGATGGATGGAGAGATGGAGAGCTTATTGTGCTGGCCGTCTTCCCAGAGAAGAGGAATCGATCAGCATAGAGAGAGAGCCTCACTAGTTCCTCTGTCAGGAGAATGAGCCAGTTTAATAATGGAAAGCAGTCTTCATCTTTCCTTACACGCTCCCTTTCTCTCCTTTCATTCCATTTTTCTAGAAAAACAATCACACTCGTCAGTGGGCTCCCTCGCTCTCCCACCGTCGTCTGACATTTGAAAAGCAAACCTGTTTGGCCGGAGATGCAGGCATCAAACAGGAATGGGTCTTCTGAAACACTGACTCACGACATCCGGCACTTGTCAAAGTGTGCAGACACACACAAACACACGCACGCACGCACGCACACTTTCATTTGGTGTGTTGTACAAAAGTGTCAAAACCCCTCAGCTTACTGCAGCTTTACATCAGAAACAATAGGGGAATCAAGAAGCCTGCAGCTGAATGGTCCAATCATGGCAGCCACATCCAAAGTGGCGTTAACCTGCTTGTCATAACGAGCTAAACGACCTTTCCAACGCACTCCTTTCTGCCACTCAAACCCTCGTCAGTCTCTCAGCTTCGATACACAATTACCGCCATTCATGAATTTGAGAGGCCAAATGTTTGCCGCTTGTCACATATGCAACTGTTATTTCCTTCTCTGTGCGAGATCATATGTTGATGGGTTCAGTAAAATTTGTAAAATAATTAAAAATAGGGGGAGAAAAGCATTAGCTTATGTCTTTGCCTAGAAAAGGCATACATCAGTCAGGTTTTTTTAAAGTTACAACGCTGGTTTACTCTTGCAGAGTATCTTGCTTGTTGAAACCCAACTTGAAACGTTTCTGAATTTTATTTATTTATTTATTTATTTATTTTTGAAAAATAGAAATGTATAAATGGTGTTAGAACATTTTAATGAAGAGTGTGATGTAAATGCACACACAGGTTCAGTTGAGCTCAGGGTCCAATGTTTACTCCACTTTTCATTCTTGTTCTCACTCCTATCCAGTGACAGATGCGCCTCTCTTTAATTGCTAAAATCTCTGCTTTTTTATTTTTGTCTGTCTCATCTTGCTGAGGTTGAAGTCTCAGAAGTGAAGCATAACAAGCATCAAAAAGTTAATTCAAATTTAGTCAATTCTGTGACCCACATTAAAGTAGACGCTTTTCCTTGGAGTAGTATTCGACCTCCAGAGTTTAACTTTCTTCCTTATGGTGTTTTTTTTATTTTTATATTTTTAGAAAGCCGCAAAACAATATGTTAAAAACATAAATGGAATTTGTTGTGTTTTGCAGCAACTCTCATCGCATTCTTCTCTTTATGTGATATTATATTTAACACAGCTTCCAGTGCTGGGGTGCAAATTAGACACATTAATGCCGAGAATCTCTGAAAGAGAGTGAGAAAAAAGCCCCCAAAAAAACCAAAAAAAAAAACACATTCTTGAAGCTATATTTTGAAGTGAACTAAGTCTGCTCGGTTTTCAACCCTGAAGTAAACACTGCAGGTTAGCGCATGTGTGTATAAATGTCTACGCAAGTGTGTTGGGACGTGTGCGCCTCGCTGATGCCCAAGAGAGAAAGCTGTCAGTCAGACACAGAGATCACAGCAGGGGTATGACATGAGATTGACACACACTAGCACAACTGTGTGTCTGCTGTCTGACGCATCGGATAGAAAGAAATGCAGATGGATGGAGAACAGTTTACTGCCGACGCACACTGGGCTAAAAAAACAGTCAGGTGTTACGTTTTATCCATATTTATTCACCTTTTTTGGCGTTATATTGTATTTTTGCAGCTCCACATTTATTCCTCTATGCACACAACTATATCTCAGTACTTCTATCTCAGTTGAGACTCACTTAAAATTCTGCAACCTTTCACAAAAACTTTAAAGCCTTCAGTGTAATAAACCTCTAATGGGGTGCATGTTTTCTTCTCATCTCAGTATTCTTTGTGTTTCTCCTGGTTGGATATAAACAGATTCATAAAACAGCATACTTTGAGGTTTGGGGTTTTCCTGTTACATGCTTTAAAATTGCATAGCATAAGAGTACTTTTAGATTTGGTCCAATACGTCTGTCAAATTCAAATTTGTAAATGACTTTCTAAAAACACTGCTTAACATCACTGTTAAAAATCACCAGCTTGCCAAAGGAGTTCAGAATTTCAGCTTTTTTTTTTTCTTTTTTTTTTTAGCAAAAAAATCTTACATCAAGTGTTGTTGGTTCAAGAAGGTCAGAGGTTTTGCAAAAAGAAATAAAAAAATACCAAAGCTCTTAAACTGCTATAACTCAGTTTGCCCTTTTAATTGATGAATAACCTTTGCATGCTTGGATTAGCCTTATGTCTGATTAATAGCTCCCAGCTCTCCCACTTGTTCGTTATGAGCACAGACGGTGTGCAGCAAAAAATTGAGATCTTGCAGCGGATATTCATTGTAAACGTAAATCTGCCCTTTTTCTGCTGCTCTCACAGATAAAGTCAAAAAGAACTGAGAGGCCTTGTGCAACGTGTCAACACCTGCTGAGGTTTGAAGCAGTCTAACAATCATTTCTTAAAGGATTTCTTGGGACATGTGGGACTAAAAAGTTACGTACTGGACTCTGTGAAGAACTCACCTGCCCTGAGTTGGAAGATTCAGTGGGGTGTCAATGAAGATCCTTGATCTAAATTGAAGGCCTTACTTATGCCGACCAAAAGATGGCGTCTGTGAAGGAAGGTTTTAAAGAGCGAAAAAGGCCTTCAAAGACTGAACGTCCACTTGACAAAACTAAACACGTCTTCACAACATGCGTAGATGTGGACAAACACGGACAGAAGGCCTGTGTTTGTCAGTAGTATCGCTCCTGGGTTAGGGGTTCTGTAGGGTTACAAACCCTCCAATCTGTCTGGACTTTTGAATTGATCATGAAGTATTGAGCACAAACATGTATAAATGACTGAGCAAGAAGATGATCTAAAGGGGGTTTAAGATGACTATTTTTATCTGTAGACTGTTTTTGATGTCTGACAGCTTGTTGACAACTCTTGATTGCATCTGTTCATAAAGTCAAGAAAATACCATGCGAGGTAATATCTTACAGTGGTTTGATTGCTCAGAGAAGTCCTACATCTTCCATTAATATTTGCAGCTCTGGACTTCAACTTACTTCCACCTGACTTTTCACTGGGAAACTGATAAAAACGAGCAGAAGTTTCTCTTTTTTTCCCCCCTGAATCCCTTTGTTGTGCTGTTGATCAATACCTCCTGGGGTCTCTGTAGAAGAAGAATCATGTTGGGTGAGTTCTTGTTATGCATGAGTTACATGTGTTGCACAGTCCTTGCACATAGATTTCTCCAAGGTGTGGGGTTAAATAATTAATGGACAAACCTTCAAGTTGCTGTTAACTTTAGTTACCGGGGTTGAACTGCAGAGAGAACAGCTCTATGTTGTATTTCCTGGCAGGCTGCCAGAGCACAGACAAAAAGGTATCTGTTGCTCAGAAAATGGTATTTCAACAGTTTGATAAAAAAAAAAAAATATATTTTTTATGCATGTAAAATTGTGTGTGTGTAAAGTTGGTGGTCCGTAGATGTTATAGTACATCGAGATACCATATGTTTTTAACTGCTCTATATGTCTGCCATGGCTCAACAGATGTGTTCGACATTTTTTATTGTCTTTTTAGGTTTTTTATGAGAGATTTGATAAAAAATTATGACGCCCTTTCCTGCATTTAAAGCTATTGCAGATTTAGCAGTGACTATGAGGGATGAATTGGGAAGAAGCAGAAGCTAAACATCCACCTGAGGCAGCAATAAAAACATGAATGCAGTGGCAGGAGCAGGATAAACAGGAAGAGGCAAAACATCTTTGGATACCAAAAATACCTTTAGAAGTGATGTGGTGGTTCAGTAACTCGTAGCATTGGGTCCTTTGTTTTTGAGTACCACCCAATGTGTATTACTTGCATCACTTTGTTTTGTGACAGTTGCTTCTTGTATTTTAAATATAAAATATAGACTTAAAAAATCAGTTAGAAAGTCTTAAAATGCCCCAAAATGCACACAGTAATTACAAATGACACATGTATGCAGAGTGATTGAGAACATCTTGATGATATAAAATAAAATGTATCCAAACCCTAGTGAGCATGAACCGTGCAAATGCAAAAACCTTGTTGATGTCAAAAGTGAGAGGAGACGGGGCAGATTGGTTAGAGATGACAAAAAGGTAAAAGTATGAGGCATTAAAATTCATTAGTCGAATTATACCGAACCCTGACAAAACACATTCATCATCAAGATCCCCACATTGATTTGACATCCATGATAACTACGGGCCAGAGTCAGGCCGTAGAGACGTTCCCTCCCAAACCTCAAATTCTGGCAAGTGGGACCGATAGTTTGTTGCACCAAAAGCAGCAGGCAGGGAAACCCCATGAGAATGAGAAAGGTGAAGCGAGACAAAACACTGAATATTCACTGTATCATTTTCTGAAGAAATTGTCTCAAAGTGGAACTGAGAGATGTTCAAACAGTATAAATATATTCATACTTCTACAGGCAGAAGCACCATGTGCGCTGGTAGATCGAACATTACAAAGCGCCTGGGAGTCTCCTAATCCTGATTTGTGTGTCCGTGTATGTGTGGATATGAGCATCCGTATGTGAGACAGCATTTCGCTGACGGGTTTTTGTGCGAATGGCGGGTTTGGGAATCACTTAACTTCTGTCACTAGTTGTTACGTCTCTTCCAGCCGGAGGGACCGATGAGCAGAGAGAGGAGAAGAAGGGAAATGACAGGGCGAGAAACGGAGAAGGAAGGAGAGAAGAGCTGAACAGGCTGGAAATGCTACTTTTTGGTAAATATTGGGTTTCAGTAGTTTAAGTATCTGCTCTTTTCTCCGTTCAGTAGTACTGAGAGTTGATGCTTTGGAAAGTCCCACTTTAGCAGTGTGCAAGGCTAAGTTCATATATATTCAAACTGAAGTGGTTCTGGTGGTTTTTGTCACTACTTTTTATACTTTTACCACAGCCTTTACTAACGTTGAACTACAAACACGTTTCCAGTATGAAGCACTTCATGTTCTAGAAATAGGCTTTTAAATATCGGCAGATTACGTCAAACACAAACTGACAGGGTAACTTTCAGGCTTTCCCTTGCTGGCTCTTATACATCTATACTCTTTCTGCTCACACAGCCTTCACCTTATTAACATGGATGAATTTGAACACACTGCCAGGTTGAAGCCCTGCTTTATCATAATCCTGATTTGATTTAGGGTGGATTATTTCCAGATCATCGCTGTGACATCTGAAATGCATAGCTTGGATTCTTCGGTTTCATTGCCCAAACCCATATGTGCTGCATAGGCAGCATCGCTAAATTGTGATGATCATACTGCAGATTTTTTTTTCTTCAGATCTTTAAGAAATCTGAGGCAGTTTGCCTAAAGCTGGGTTTATAGTTGAAGCATTGAACCTGGCGCTCGGGGCCACATGCTAACAGTGCTGTCCCCTTCCCTGCACATTCAACTCTGAAGTTTTGTAATTTGGCACAGATCACACGCGCCACCTTTCACTCAAATTGGACCCAAACGCACTGAATGGAACCTTCCTAAAGTGTGATTGTAACTCGGCCCTTAAATAGTTTATGCTGTGGTATGTAAAGTGGTGTTGCTGCAGCATTAGTTACTTACAGTATCTTCTCATGCTGTGCACTGCACTGCAATAGCTGGCATAACTCACTCCAGTTGTTTCTAAGAATGCTGAGAATCCACATGTTCAGAATCTGTAAATAACTCAAAACGCCCCCGGGGGAGACTTGTGCCAGCCAGATTCATTAATGCAACCCACAGATGGGTCATAGAGACTTAAAATTTCATCATACATTTTTTTTTGTGTGGAACTTATTTAGAAAACAATACAAATAATTAAAAAGAAAAGAACACTCCAGCTGAAGATGTGTGGTCAGAGAGCAGGAGGAAGCTCTGATAAATGGAAGACCAGCTGTGAGCTGATCAGGTTTTTCAGTGGGTTCATTTTGGAACCGGATTAGCACCGTCCTCCTACTGCCTGCAGTCAAAACCAGACGTCCCATCCACCGTTGACCCGCAGCTTTTCTGTCGCACCTCAAATGTTTCATCTTCCACTTAGGCCTGTTTTCAGTCTTAGGCTGACCACAGCCATCACCTTCTACAACTACTCCAATCGCACATGTTGCATGTTGTAATATAAAAACCCCACCCCAGGCCCTAAATAACCAAATAATGAGCTTTCTCGTTCACCTGCTGACCGACGGGAGTCCACACCACCAAGCTGACGTCAACATTAGCCAATGTGACGATGTGATTCAGAGTCAAAATTCTTATCTTGATCATATTTTCACATAACAAAACAACATGATAGATGCATTTCCTCCTAGTGCTATGTATCAGTGTGGTCATTTAGATGTGATTTTGGACAACACTTGTCTTGTCCTTTTGATGTTTTATGTTACACGTCTCACCATTTACTGTTTGGAAGCACCAGGAACAGCAGCAGACATTGTCTGGCCGTGGCAGCCAAACCCGTCCGTCTCTGTCTTGGTCCCGTTATTCCACACCATATGCTGTATACGTCTCGTATATGAATACTGTTGGTCTTATTTTTGAAGCACAGATGCATCATACCTCAGTGCATGGGGACAAACACAATTGTGCTTAAAATCACAATAACACACGGACAGAAATGGATGCATATAAGGTCACCCGTATTTTTCCCTGTGCATGTGTCACCCAGCCACTCCTACAACGGCGAGTCCCGCATCTACATTTTCCTCCTCTCATACTGAAAGGTCAGGCCTTATCACCATGTCAGATGGAGTTTATTCATTCCTCTTCTCTGAAACGTCATTCTCACCAACTAGGCTGTCAGAGTGGGTGAATATCGTGCGTGCACTTGTGAAAAATCAGTGTCCTTTCTACCATGAGGATAAGGAACCTCTGCCTATGCGCTGTTCTTTTACATTATCTAAAAACATGCCCACATACGTGAACAGATACGGATTTCTTCATTGCTCATCTCGTAGCTCTCGAATCGGATTTGCTTCCAGGTGAAAAGAAGAAAGCATGTGATGAGATTTTGCTCATTTCTAGCTGCTATCTTCGCTCAGAGCTCGGTCTTCCCTGCTCTGCTGCATATTATGTGATTGCATACGGAAATTTGCTCATGCTGTCTGTGCAAATTAGTTTGCCAGACACCGTACAGCAAGAGAAAAAAAAAAAAAAATCTGAGTGAGGGAGAAGACGAGGAATCGGTGGCAATTAACATCACCTCTTTACCGAATATACTTTAAATGCCTTCACCCTCAGCATAAATAAGTCACTTTGTTCTTTTTTTTTTCTATCTTCCTTATCTGGGTTCCCCTATCCCTTTTTACATCCTCAACAAAATATAAGTCTTTGAACTCTCCTGTTGGAGTAGGGAAGCGCAGAGGAATCAAACAGCCCATATCTGCACACACTCCGACTCTTGTTAGAGAATTGCTTGTGTCAAGATACATTAAGCAGGTCAGGCTGAGAGCGGCACGATGCGAGCTAATTTAAGGCGCTAAACCAAACGAGGCTAAATGCTTTTGCCAAATAGCCTAAAGCTAGAGTCAAAGCAGATTAGAGGTGGGGGCTTACATCTAAAATTGAAATTTGGTGTCAGATGTTACACTGAGAGCAGAAATATTACACGCCACAAGATGCGGCTTGGTGAAGTCGGCCCATAATTGCCCTCCTTGTAAAAACCTGGTGCAAAAATTAACGGTTTGTGATTTCTGGCAGCCGTAATGGCCGTCATTAATTCTTGTCTGCTTTTCTGCTGTGGTCCTCCGGCTTCCTATTGTCCTTAAAGCTGGAGATAATACGAGTGTGGCGTACTGAGCTTTCATTCCTGCTCTGCTACCAATTAGAGCGACAGCAGCTCATCTATTTGGACCAGTGGAGCACGTCTCTGGTTATGTCCACAGCTGACCTCTCTGCTCCTCCCACTGAAAGCCTCCTTGGCAGCAGTACAGTGAATTACTGGCAGGTCACATTTGTGGGCAACTGTGTCAATTGTGAGAGGTCTTTGAGGCTTGTGTGATCTACCCTGCAGAGGATTTGCTCTGAGCTCTCCCGGTGAATAACATCAATGGCCAATTCAGCTATTGTGCCGTCGAAAGGTCGTACCATGCAGCGATTCCGTCTTATTCTTTTTTATGTTTTAGTCATTTTCTTGGATTGTCTTTTCCAGGGTGAAGCAATTTGTCTTCAATTAATTTCTAAAATAAGAGTAGTTTGCGGAAACGTGAATTTTGGTTCTTCATTCCTGACTGGCTCAAAATAACACTCACACCGTCGCTAACGTTTAATTAAACGTCCGTCAGCAAGTTGAAGTAAAATCCCATCAGAAACCACATCGGCATGGTTCGGGCGTAATTCTGATTGAGAATATGACCACGCTGTTCAGCAACATAAGTAAAATTAATTTAAAACTGTGTGTTTATTGGCACTTACCCATATTTTTAGACATGGTTCTTGAATATTTTGATTGAGTTAAGCCCAATGTTAATCCTCTCCATCCGTTCCAAAACCGGGTTTGATTTGTGTTTCTGAACAGACGAAGCAACTGATGGGACACCCAGTTGTGTACGTGCGTCAATGTCTCTTCAACGTTTGATTTGAAGTTGAAGAATTTGAAGTAAAGCTTCCTTCTTATTTGCACCAAATAAGAAGGTGCAAAAAGTGGAAAAGTGTTCCACAGCACCACACCATGACGCTGACGTCAACATGCTCATTCTAGCAGTTTTGAGTTTGAAAGCATCATTTTGGCCCCTCCAGACATTTTTTCTTGTAACTTGTAATCTTCTCTGGCTGAAGCTTCTCACCAGAAGACATTTAGCCTGACAATGCAGCACTTGCAAAACTTAAGTTGAAATTGAAGGTGTCAGTTTTGGGTGTCTTTTTCATTGGTCAGCGCTGTCTAAGTCCAAACCAAGTCTTACTGTGGACAGTGACACTAGTGCTCCTTTCAGGTTGTGGTAGACTTTACCCTTGGTGGTTCTTAGACATCCTAGCCAATGTCCTTTCATCTTTTCATATTTGGCTCAGATAGTTGACACTCGGATTCAGTTAAGTGTGAAAACAGGACAAATGAACCTGAAGAAACATCAAAACTGATAGGCTATGGACAAATTAGGCTTCAACGACTGGTAACACTCACCAGTGTTACCAGTCGTACAAAATTTTGCCTACAAAATTTGTAGATTTTGCCTCGTTGTATCTCAGCCTTTAATTTGGTCCAAGAAATTCGCAAAAAATGCAAACACGTTCTCCCATTTTGACTTTTGCACATTGTTTCACGATTACTCCACCCTGAAAAATGAACAGCTCAAATGGATCCACTGAGGAACAAACCTCTTTGTGAGTGTATGTAAGCTGTTCAGTAGCATCGTGTTTGTGCAGATGTACATGTTGGTTATTTTATTTCTCATCAACTAAAAAAAACTGTTATTTACCTACTTCAGCTAAATAAAATACACCAAGCATAAACTCATACCTTAATTTCTATAGTAGTTGAAACATGAGGGACAACAAATGCAAGATAAATTGAGTTTTCGTCCCTTCAGCTTTTGTAAGTCATGTAAACATGATCGAAAGGAAGGTAGAAGTTGGAGCATTTGATATCTTATGTACTGCGAAAACGTTAAACCTAAATTCTCTCAGGTTTGGTGTATTGATGTGGTTGTGGTTGATTTGATACACCAGCAGATGTGAGCTCCTTTTCATCCAGCAACACTGCAGGATCACAGGCCCAGACTCCCATGGGAGCCACGTGTTACCCACACACAACTCTGCTGTGAATCAAAATAGACGGTGGATGATTTTTTTATTTATTTTTTGTATTTTTCACTCTAAGGAAATACATATTAGTGCAGGTGACTTTTCTTGGCCATATATTAGATCAGTCCTGAATTACGCATCATTTCTTTGTGTGCAGAAGCCTGACTGACTTGTTCCTTTGGTCCAGTCGTTTTCGACTCAAATTCAACACACTGTGTAAACCAGCTCATGGTCAGACGTACAGGAGCACAATGCTGTAGGTCTGCGTGTATAGCCTGTGCTGTATTATAGCTGTCAGAGAACATGGGGAGCCCATGGGGAAAGCTCGCACCCACCCTCAATTACAGGCTCGCACTGACAGCCAGGCTTTTCTGTTCATCAGCCGGCCGACCCGGCTCGTCCTCAGCCAGGCCTTGCGCTCCCATCACCGCTGCTGCTTCAGATAACTTCTGCTTTTCATCCTTTTGCTCGTTTCTATGCAATCTTTACTAAGCTTTAACATGTCCCTTTTTTTAGGGTTAATTTATGTGTAATGTAAAAAAAAAAAAGTATCGATGACTCTTGTACTTTTTTAAAACTATTGTGTTTTTTTTGTGAAAACCAAGTAGTATGTAATGGAGAAGTGGAAGGAATACATGGGTCTCCTTATTTTTTCTAAACAGTGTGATTTGTGATCAGCAGTAAAAAACTGAAAGTCTTTAGGGGCTTTGATGCATTTCTGGGTAAGATCAGAATCGGCTTGATTCACCAAGGCCTGAAGCTTTCGCAGAACAGCTGAGATTAAATGACAAATGGATTCTATTTTAGTGATTCTGAATTTTATTGGAGGCATCATAATAAGGGGGGCTGAATACACATAAATGGCAGATAAATCCACACATAAACCCATCTTTATCTGAAAAGCATTTTGAACACCATATATCATTTTCCCTCCATTTTTTCTACTAACTTTATGATGATGATAAAGAAATCTGTGGATGTAGCTGTTCTCACTTCGTAATTGTGAGAATTACGAAGTGATCCTCACTTCGTGTGAGAATCAGACTAAAGCTGTCCAGAATCTGTGGACAGCTTTAGTCTGAAGTCCACACACTTTCATGAGTCTAAAGTGGAAGAGGATCAACATCAGGTGTAAATCACTGACTTTGATGAAACAGTATTTAACGTCCTTCAAATGAATGACGATTAACAAATGAAATTTGTTACAGCGAAATGTTTCTGTCTTTGTAACGTCTGCGCTCCTGCTTTTGGTCTGACAGTTCAACATCTATGCCTCTTCTTCAAATCCGCTTATTGATGCCATAAATTAAAACGTCGTATTAAAATATAAAACTTAAACGTTTAACATTTGCTTTGGTTTATTGTCTCTGTCTTCCTCCTTCTGGTATTTTCCTCTTTCTTGTCCCCATCTCCTTTTTTTTTTCTCCCGGCTTTTTTATTTTGTCTCCGCCTGTTGCCACGCTCTCTGTCTTCTGGTTCCCTGAAGTCCTAATCAAGGCTCTCACATGAGGCACACACAGAGACGGAGAGAAGAAAGCCCAGAGCTTCCCTGTTCACTAATAGGGCAGAGGTTGGAATCTGTCAGTTGTGCCCATAAAGACTTTGGTGCTTCGGCTCTGACAACACAAAGCCTTTTTTTTTTTTGTTTTTGTTCCCCCCAAGTAACCATGAGACCAAAGTGCTAATGCAGATGGCACTGTGCGGTCACAAGCTAACCGCTAGCAGCAATACTGTTTGCATTCAGTGAGGGGATCAGGACAACACAAAGGGAAGACAAGAAAAACATTGTTTTTAGAAATTACGCAAATAGCTGCCTTGTCTCCTTTTTTTTTTAACTCTGATTCCTCTGTTTTCCTTCTTGCATCTCCATTTCCTGTGGATCTCAGCTAATTTGAATATGCAGATAGGAATCATAAATGATTAATTAGGGTTATACTGGGGCATTTGAAACACAAAATTTCTTTCATCTGAATTTATAATAACTGAAACTAATTTGCATGGATTTTAACCTCATTACTCTTGAGCTATCGAAACCATATGTGTCCTTTCTGAGTAAATTCCCCTCCACTCCCCCCCCAAAAAAATGAAAACAGACAAATTAATCAATCTAAAATATTATGGTTTGTGCTTGTGTCATTGACGGTTTGCCTCCCCCCCCATCCAGCAAACAGCTTCAACGTTCAAGTCACGGTGGGATTGTCAGCGATTTTTGGGTCAACAAATGTGTTACTTAATGTGTTGGCCTGGCACATAACCTGACATGTTACATATATATGTTACACACACAGGGTCATTTTGATCAATATTTTTCCCTGCACTGACCACTTTGATTTTCTTTCTTCTCTAATTGGACTCTAGGGAACCGCAGAGCCAGAAAGGCCTGCGATATGATCAGATTGTCGTGTCACTCTGGCCTCAGGCCACTCCGTCCTTTCGCTCTGCGCCCATTCACTCGAGATTATTTACTGCAGATTAGTTTCATTTATTTGAAATGACCTGCAGGACACAAATGCCTTTACGTTAAGCATTTCTCCAAATGATCATTTTCTCATTGGGCTGAGGGTGTTTTGTGTGAATTAAGCAACAGCAATTTTAGTCAGAGACCAACTGGACGCTGGATGTCCAATTTCTGACCCACCTCTCATCTGATTCAGTGAAGCTACCAGGGGAAAAAAAATGCAAGGATTCAAATGTAGTCAGAAATGATTTTTTTTTTAATGTTAAGCTGAGTTTGATAACCTCCCAACTGTCTACATATTTGCATATTTTTAATTAAATATCTGTGCATTTTCCACAACCATCTAAACCTGCTTGCCATTACAGCAGTAACTAATTAATATTTGTTTTGCTCTGTCGGTATATGTTTGTGTTTACTCGTCATTTATGATGCAAAGATTTTGAAACCTTAAATTTTAACCTGAAAGATGAACTCTGTGTGTGTGTGTGTATGGCCCTGCAGTGCTCTTGTCAGCTGCAGGTTCACACTGTGTGCTAAATATTTACACACCTTCTCTGCAAACATCTTCATGCATGCCATTTTCTTGACCCAATCACACCTTTTTGTAGTGTTGTTGCCATGACATCCTCAGCTCCGAGGGACTGCCAGTAGTGCTTGTTTGCTTAGGTACGTTTATGTTTCTGCTATGAACACATTGCCAGAGAAAGGAATTGGGTAATGAGGTCAAATGGTGGTGGCTGTTTTCTTTTTTTAATCCTGTAGAGCCCGTTTCTATATGGGCTGTGACAGAAAATATTCTTTGGAGAATATCAACTGCCAGGCTTATTTTTGTAAAAGAAAAAAATGCTTAAAAAATTTTAAAAGAATGGCCACCATTATCTCTTTGTCACTTTATTATTTTTTTTATTATAGCTTTGTTAAAAAGGAATATTTTAGCCCTGGAAAAAAAAATGCCGGCATTCCCAATGCAAATTCCCTTTATGTTCCAGATTCGGATTTGTAGGACGCAAAGAAACGAAGAGTGGGAAACGGTTTAATACTAGGAATTCACAAAGTAGGAAGGATGGATTAACTTAACCAAGATGGACAAACTGGTACCAGTGCAGAGTCTTGCTGGTCCTCCAGTGCTGTGACTTGAAAAACGGTAACAAGTGAGTCAGCAACACAGAGGCGTTGCCCCGCTTTCATTTATGCATTTCCAAAAGTAGATGTTTCTTCTTCGCATCAACTTTGTCATCTGTGTGGGACCATTTGTGTTTTGCTTTTGCTCCTGCATTGTGCTCGAAAGACATTGAACTTTATACGGTCGAGTCTTGAAGGCACAGCCGGAGGATCAGAAAGGAAGATTTTCCTTTAATTCCGCTTTCTTACTCAGTGCTATAAATGGCGCCCATAAATTGAGGAAATGAGTGTTTAGATTATTCAAATCTGTCCCATATTTATTCCGTTAGTACTGCCGCTCTTCTCTGCAGCTCGATTCACAAATGCGCGCGCTCCGACTGCTCAGCGTGCACAACTCGTACATGTTTGCTCATAGAAAGTCGCACGTAATGGATGTCGAGAAGAATTGTTTGGCTTCCTCACCAAGACCTGGGGCGCATGGCAGCTGAGACGTGAATACTTAATCACTCGCACCCAAGCGCCGGCAAAGGCTCAGGCACAATGCACAGCCACCCACATACACTCAGAAGATTGAGCGTATGTGCGAAGAATGCTCGACGCCTCAAACGTCCGGTGAGAGTTTCAGAAGAGAGCGGGGAAGGCATCGGCGTAGGGGCAATCGCAGGTCAATTAGTATTCATAAAAGACAAATGAATCCATAGCTGCGGCCTAATTCCAATTACTTTTGATCACCTAATCAATTAGAGTTGGTTAGGGTTACTGTCGCTAAATAGAAAATTAACTGCGACATTAAATGTCGTTGTCGAGATGACTTTTCATCAGCCTCCATATCGGACCTATTAATTTCCTCATCAAGGTGGAAAACGGGGGGGATATTCTTCTGCCTGGTCAAAAGGGTGCACCCTGACACACGCATGGATACACACACACACACACACACACACACACACACACAGAGGTATTACAGTCCCTTTATTAAATATCCCTGTGGTCCCTGATAGACAAATAGCGTCTGATCCTATCAGGCAGTGTGTAGTGAGAGGGAGTGTGAGGGAGGAGAGAAAATTACCAGAGTCCTCGGTGGCAGAGAAAATACAGCACTGAAAGAAGGAATAAATGAGTAATTCAGAACTGATTGATTGTACAAGAGAGGATGAAAAATGGAGAATGAGCAAGAGTGCACAATTCTGAGAAATATAAAGAGAGGAGTGAAAGGACAAAAAAAAGTCAATTGGAAAGGAAGGGGAGGAACTGGAAGAGAGAGAGAGAAAATCAGAGATGGAGCTTTTGATAGATGGATACCAAGTGTGGAAGAGTAAGATGGAGATGTAGTCACTTTTTAAATCGTTCCTTGACGCTTATTAAGTTTACACTGCTCTACGCGCACAGGCTGATGTTGGTGGACGCTTTTTTCCCCCTTTCCGTTCCAACAGAGCTTAAGTTCAGGCATCGCCTCAGGCTCGTGGAAGAGGAGTGGCAGCAATATCAGTTCAGACCCAAGGAGGAGGTGAGCCTGGTGGGGAGGTTGTCAAAAGCCGACGGACCTGAGGGAGCTGGAAGAGAAGTGGGGCTGGTGGCAGCACAGAGGATATGTCTGACAGACATGCAGTGACTCACCTAAAATAAAAAAAAATTAAAAATGCAAGTAATGGAAAATTAAAGTTAATTTGTTTCAGATATAAATTGATGCACACATCTCTTAAGTTAACAAACCAATATAAAAGGATCAGCTTAGAAGAGAATCTTTTTTTTTACGTCTTTTTAAACATGTTGTATATAGAATGAATACTTATTAATCAGAGGAAAAGTTTGCGTTGGTCGCTAATCAAACCCTTCCTATAATTGCTGACCAGCTTTTTGTATGTTTCAGCTAATGTTTGACTATTTAGTTGAGGTGATGAGTCTTTTGAGGTTGGAAAGTCTCCTTCCCATCACCCTAATCTCTTTTAGGCCAGCCATTTTTATATCAGACATATGAAATAGATGTGCAGCATGAGTCACATGTGTACCTCCATCATGTGTAGTTGCTGGAGATCAGATATGTGCAAGCTGACCCTTGGGTCAATAGGGTCAGGGCCCACATTGCCACAGTAAGGATTGCATCACAATGAGCTTAAATTAATTTCCATTTCTGCAGCTTTATTCCTGTCTGCCCTCTTTGCCTTAACCTCGCTCTAATTTGCCTTTCTTTCCCTGCCCTCTCAATCTCGCGCTCCCTTTGTGTTTTCAAGGCCAGTGGCCGAGACGGGGCTGCACACTGCGGTATTGATGTGGACGGTTAGCTGGCTCTTCCTCCACATATAGTCCTCCCTGTCTAATTAGTGTCGATGGAGAGGAGTATGAGCCGTTCGTGTATGTGTGTACATGGGCGTCCTAGCCTCTGCTCTCTTATCTCAAGGCTCTCATTAACCAGGCTTTGTTTTCTTTACCTTCATTAGCATTCCCACAGCAGCAGCTTTTACCTCTGCACTGAGCTAAATGCTAGGCTAAACAGTAGCCAAAAGACGCCACTTTGCCCCTTTTCAGTAACATCTGTGTGTTTACGTTATCACTCTGTAAGTGCAGTGACACAGCTTTCCCTGAATCCCTTTGGCAGTGCTTCGGCATAAATAAATATCAGCTCTAACTCGGTGAGGCAAATCGTTTCCTTTTTTTTTCCTTTTCTTTTTTTTTTGTAATATTTTAAGCCCGTTTTCAACTCTGGAGGAATCTGGTTTGTGCAAGGAAGAACTTCAGACTGCTCTATCAACATGATGGCAGCACATATAGACAGAGCTATGGTTCTGTCAGGTGTTGCACCGTGTGTGCAATCTTTCATATCAGCCCTATCTCCAGAATGCAGAGAGGAAACAGGAAATAAGAAAAACAGGGAGAGCACAAGGAAGGTTGCTGATCCAGGCACTAGATGTCAGGGAAGGTGAAGGGGAGAAAAATGAAAAATTGGATAAGGGAAGCAGGAGAGGGTGAAGAGGGTGGAAGATATTCTTTCAGGGGTCTCCATGCATGTTCCTTGTTGAGATGGGGCCTTTTTTCTGGAGGGAGTGTTTCAATTCCAAGAGCAGATGTGTAAAATAGACCTGACAAGCAAGAGGTGCAGGTACTATTCATAAATATTGTCATATATATATAGAGAGAGGAGGTGATTGTCTGTTGAAAGGTGATGGAGTGATGTTTGTGTTGCATTTCCTTCAACAGTTCTTTATTTATTCAATTTAATCGGCCATAAGAAGTAAAGTGTATAGATTAGACCCTCGCATAAATCCCTAGAATCAAAAAATATCGCTTCTAGTTCTTAGAGACCCACTAGCCTACTTCTGATCTTTGGTTTTTCTAAAGCGTAACCTATCAATAGCAATGCTGTTCAATTGCCATTATATTTGCAATTAGCATGGTTAGTACATGTAAATATAAATTACTGTCTATTCCCAAGAAAATCTAGCGAAGAGGTCTTTAACTCTAGTCCACTGCTGTCTTGCAACTTTCTTGTTTTGCTTTTTAGCTTTTGATCACATCACTAAACTTTTACAGTCAGACCAGAGCATTAAAAATCTGTCCCACTTTACTGTACCACAACTTTGTTCTTAAAATACTTCCCCACAAACATCCTCAGATCATTCTAATAACATTCCTTTTTTTTTTTTTTAAAGTTTTAGTAAAGCTTATATTTTTGATTATTTCTTTTTTCCCTGTTAGGAGCTTTTTAATTGCTTTTCCTCACAAAATCCCAAGACTCACTGAAACAAATGGCGAAGGCTGTGTTTTGACTCAAAATCGCTGTGAGGTTGAAGAAAATTATTAGAGGGGAAGTTAGCTTTGTTCACAAACTCTATTAAAAGTGATCATCATGTCTCACTGCCACAAGAACAATAACATAAAAATCTATTATAGAGGAGAAAGAGGTTCTCCGGCTGACAGCTGACAAAATGATTGAAGGTGTGCACCGTGCAGCGTGTGTATTTTGAGTTAGAGCTGTCTTTTTCGTGTCAGATAAACACTGTCCGGGGATTGAAAGTGGCCAGACAGATGGGAGTTAATATGAAGAATGCTGTCACGCCTTTTATCCATCCCTTCTTCCCATCCTCTCCCTCATCCTATCATGTTTCACTTCTTCTCTTTCTAAACTAGCTCGTCTTTCAGAGGCCCGGGGGCTTTGGCGGCTCACGGGCCGAGCCTGCGTCCTGGGAAATGGCCAACCTGTGTTCAGAAACACAATTTAGCATAGCGATTAGCATGGCTGTTTCACATGTTAACCTCTCGGGACCCCCACAGTTAGACTTTACAAAAGCACACCTAATGAAATTACATGCATTTCCATCAGACACTCTTACCTCACAGAAGAAGGAGGCGAGTGCTAATAATAATTGGATGAAAATAAACAATATGTTCCCTGCTTTCTGTGTTCTTAAGCATAATTATTTTTTTCCCTTTGCTTCCTCCTTCAATCTCGACATCAGATTTTTTTGATTTTTTTTATTCCCATCTCTGGATCAGTTTAGCCTTTTTGTCCACAAAATCCCCTAAGGACCCTTTTTACTAAATGGAAAACTCTGCACTGATGGATTTACACACACTCACACACACACACGCGCACACACACACTGAGCACAAAGTGGCAATATCATAATGTTATTTTGTGGCCAGTGACCCCTCTAAAACCATCTTTGCTTTGGCTCTGTACACATAACCTCAGTAATACACTCACACCACACTCTCAGACATGCAGTCACACAATGAAAAGGTCTAAATAATTTACTGAGAGAGATGTATGGCCTCAGGCATGAATAAATAAATGGCGGCCCACTGGCCAATTGCATCCCTCTCATAGCTCGTCTTAGACTACGTACACAGTTTAATCAACTCATAAATGTTGCATTAGTTGCCTGCTCCATAGTCTCACTAATTCTGTATTCATTTTGTTGTCATTAACTACCACTTACTGGTTCTACAAATTGTGATGATCGGAGGCTTGGGATATTTTTTTCCTCGAGCCTTTTTTTCATCATTAACTGGAGTAAACATGCGCTTATATTGCTGCTGTTGTAATCAAATAGCATTAACCTGAAGTATGCCTCTCTAGACTTGTTTTGATTATTTAGGAAGTGCTCATTATTCCTCTGCACCTTGAAACAATATTTAGAAACATTATCTGAAGTTCAAACCAGTCCATGCTGAGTGTGTGTTTGCTGCCGAGAAGACTTGTTGTAAAGAATCGGACACAATGCGGCTTATTTTACCACAAATTTGTAAAGAAATCATTATGATTCTCAGGAGCTCAAATCATAAGGCGTGTAGATTTTCTCACCCTCAGCCTGTTGGGTCACAAGGATTCTGTTGCGTTTACGTTGTAGCCCAGATTTTAGTGATTCGGAGAATAATAGTCTGAATCAGAGAGAGGCGCCATGCATATAATAGAAAAACAACAATAAAGGTTGTTGCAAAGACATACAGTGGAGAAATATCTGCACTTTTCTGAGAGTAAATTATTTATCTCTCAGGGACAAAAGTGATACAGATCAGCTCTGATATTCTGGTGATAAAATCTCTTTGATCTTTTTTTTTTTCAAATTATTTTCTGAACACAGTAAAGCAGCACATTATTGCACCTCTAGAGGCTGTAGTGAGAAATGCATATCTAGTGTAACTGTAGTTCAACTAAGCTACAGAATTGTACAAATCTTGGCAGGTGTTCATCTGTGAGGTGTAAGGGATGTATGGACCCTGACATGTACATCCAGAATTATTTGGGACTGGAATTAATCTGCACTCTTATTTGAAATTTAATGTATAACTTGTATGAATGAACAAAGATTAAAAAAGAGGAATTACTGTGGACTAGAAATTGACTGACAAATTGGTTTTAATGACAATTGAAAACAGTCTGCATCTGTTGTTATGTTTCTCTGTTAAATTATGACAAGGTAAACATGATTGTGTTTAACACTTACATTTTTGAAGTGCTGGATAAAGTTCTGCCTCTGACCTTCAGTCACGAGGCTAGAATCAGTTCATCTGTTTACACAGCATCCCCGACTACCCAGTGAACAATTGTGCAGCAAACTGATACCAGCAGAGTGGTTCCTGCTGATCCAAGTAAGGCTAAACTACCAAGTAGTCAGAGCTTAAACATGGCCTGGAAGGTTCCTGATCAAATTGCTGCACAGAGACCACAGCAGCAGGATGGTAGCTCTCCAGGACTGGAGTTGAGCTCTGACTTTTCAAGATGGATTCTGTGATCTTTTATCTCCAACTTTCCCTGGGCAGCTCACAGCCGAGTATAAAATGTCCAGGATAACAGTGAGCACCTCCAGACATGAGACTATAGTCTCTGTAAGTGCAGGAGTTTAGTAATTTTTCTTACTTGTTCACAAATGAGGTAGCAGGAGGTTGACGGGCGGATTGGAGCGGCGTTTGATGTGAGGGATGTGCTGGTTTGTTGTGGTGAAGCTCTCCATTTGGGTGGGTTGATGGAAACTGTGACATAGCTGTCAGTACCATCTCTGGTGTAGAAAGAGGCCATGGCAAACTAAGGTTGAGGTATGAAAACAAACTGTTCCAACCTGTAGTAGCATCAGCTCTTGCAAGTTTACACTGAAAGCCTCTGTATGTGCTGCCAGTCAAATCAATGTGAATTTCTCAGTCTCTCCAAAGTGAGTTCTCCAAAACTTTTGTGTATTGCAGGTAAGTTGCCAAATACTTCAAAAGTTAAAAAACCCCACAAACAAATCAATAAATGATAAAAAAGAAAAGAAAAATATTACCTTTTAAGTCAAAAGCTCAAGGCAACCAGTGCCACAATAGCTCTGTTCAATTTGGTGCCACAGGCAAGATTTGGGTTCGGTGCCCTAGAACCACAGACTGGGCTGTAGTTCTTTTTCAGTTCTATAAAGTTGTTTTGACTGCATTTGACTGTCTCTAGCAAGAATACATAGAACATGGATTCTTCAAAGAACCATTTGAGTCATGAAATCTTTGTGAAAACACAAAAAAAGGAGCATTTGCAATGTTATTTTGACATCTAGACCATCTCAGCTTCAGGCAAGCATAATAATCACATCAGAAGGCATAACACTGACACGTGAATATATCACCGTCTCTTCATTGTGGCACTACTGAATTGGTGGGTTGTATTAGGTGGCAAGTGGAGATTTTGTCCTGAATGGATCTGCTAGAAGCAGGAAAGATAGACAGGAGTAAGGATTCGACTGATCTAATTTGGGCCAGATTGTGATGGCTGGGTCTGGCTCTCGGCATATTTAAAACTGCGGTTTTTGTGGACTGAACCGAGTCTGCAGCCAGGATCTGTCAAAACAGGTTCAAGAAGAGAAGAAGACAACAGGGCTCATTGATACAGGAAGACCAGTCCATGTGAGACAATCCAACGGAGGAGTTGCTGTCCTCCAAATGGTGAAGAAATTAATGATGATTCTGATAGAATATCATAATACGCAATGGATCATATTTTATTGCCATATTATCACATTTTGTTTATAATTCACATTCATAATGTTGGTTTTTCAGCCAGGGGTGAATTTTTTTTCTACATGTACTGCAGTTTTGTTTTTGTTTTTTTACAATCAGTTTGTGATTTGTGCAACTTTCAGTCTATGTTAGAAGAAAACTGGGGGATTTGAAGTTTTCCCAAAAATATTGTTACAATTTTCCCTTGTTTATTGCCTCATAAGTTGGATGTATTGTTAATTTTAACCTTAAATTACATGAACTTATGATGGAACGGCTTCGAAATCCAGTTAACCTTATTAAGACTGGAAAATATATTCTTGTCTATGCAACACAAAGGGAGAATAAAGGTGCAAGATTCAACAGTTCATCAAGACTCCCAAAGGAAAGGAAAGAGCGACACATCAGAATTAATCTGAATATTTTATCCATTTATTTCTTTCATACTCATGTTTATTTCCCTTACATTTAGTCTACCACAGCAGGTGGTTCTTCTGTTGTCCTGTGGTTCTCCTGAGTTTGTTGGTAATTAAACGAACTGGTTAAACAGATAAGCAGATAAAGGACACAGGCTCCTGTTTTATCCCAGGCTCCATTTTACAGCAGAAGCGTCTGTAGCATGAAATGTAATAAATCTGTCTCAGGACAGCCTCTGCAGATGGAATCTGCACTGTAGGCAGGCGACAGGTAAAGGCACAGCTGCTATAGAGAAGAGATGTATAAGAAGAGGAGAGTACGAATAATTATGTAAAGAGAAAAAAAATGACTAGAAAGGTGGAGGTAAAGGGCGACAGGAAGCAGCACAGCATAAACTGCTGTGTGCAGGGTGCTGCATGTCGGCTGGTATCAGGGGGAGTATTTGGTGGCTGGTAGCCAGTATGAGTGAGATGAGGGGAGGCGAGTCTGCAGAGCCAATAAATTACAGGCCTTCAAGCCCCACTTTACATTAATGGAATGTGCAGCGCTGCTCTCTCCAGTCGGCCGCTGAGATTAAAGAGTGGGGAAATGGCTGTGGACAGGCTATCCCCAGCCCGGGTCCCTGTGTCTGGTGGGACTTGAGCACAGAGTTGCCCCATGGTTTCACAGCCCCACAAAACAGTAAAGGCAGCATGCAAATCTTAACTAAGCATCTTAAAGGGGCTGTATCGTGTAAAGTTGACTTTGTTATAATGTTATTCCCTCATCAAAAACACGCGGGGAGTGTTACATTGACTCTTTAATGAATGTTTGAGAAATCTTTTAATCTCCCCTGGCAACCATTCAGCTGTGCAAAACGTCTGGGTGGACCTAGCTCCGCCTTTTGAGGACGAAGCTCCTCCTCAGAGCTGCAGTTTCATAGCATCCACCTCACAGAGCATCCTTCCCCCAATCAGCTCCTTCAGACTAGCCAGCAGCAATTAGCAAACATCTGGTGAAGCTGCACATCTGCTGATGATTATCAGCTCATTATAGGAGCTGATAAAAATGTTACAGGGTTAATAGAGAAGTGATGCGATGACTTCCTGAAGGCGGAGTTTCAGAAAGAGCAGGACATTCTTAAAAAGACAGACGCTCAATTTCAAGACCTTAAATAACAAAGTCAAATTTCTTTTAAGTCATATTTGATATCAATAGAATTTCTAAAACAACTGAATGTAACTCGGTTACTTGACGTGACTGGAAAATACACAATACTGCCACTTTAAGATTACATCCAAACAAAACTCTTAAGGCGGGAGCAACAAAGCCGACAGCTTCAGTCGCTTAAGGCCCCGACGTGGCTCTGGGACAATTAGCAATGATGAAGGGAAAACCAAACTTGGGCCATTCATAAGAAAAGCCACATCATAGATAAAGTCAACCTTGGTACCCAGCGTTACAGCACAGATTTCTAACAGATTATGTGGGATAAAGAGCGCGAGTACGAAAGAATGGCTGAAGCATATCCAGCTAAACCCTGCTCCTTTTCACAGCCTCTAAACCTATTATTCCACAATTCATCTCTCAATTGAACAGCTCTGCTGCCGTGTCGCTCTCTGTCTCCTGGTGGCTTTGCACTTGTTTGATGAAATCAGTCGCATCTCAAAAGATTCAATTAAAATGCTGTTGCCTTTCTAAACTACTTCTCATTGCTTGCTTGTCTCCTGCCAGTCTTTTAAAGTGATTACACAGAAAATTATTTCAATTAGTGGTCAGGAAGTGGTGCCATCATCATCAGAGTTTCCCACCGCTTCACCACAACTTGATTAGGTTTGTGGCGAAGCGGCGGGAGACGGACAGAAACAGCTCTGATCTGTCATTAAAGACAGAAAGAAAGCTTTTCTTTTCTTTTTTTTCGCATTTTTACTTAGTTTTTCTCTCAATGTGTAGCGCACTTTGAGTAAAATTGAAAAATGGGCACCATTTTTACCCCCTGCATTCTTCTATCATCTCTGCTAATGAATCAAATCCCTTTTTTGGATCCGTCTACGAGACCAGTAAAGATGAGGGATCGAGGGCGAAACAAAGAAACAGCGAACCTCCTGCTGTCTACTGAACAGAGTCCCATACTGGCAATTGAGAAAGATCTGATCTTTTAAAATCGAGGCAGATCCTGTAACTGTTCCCATTGTTTTACTGACAATTTCAAAAAGAATTGTTCCAATTTTGTAATGGGTGTCACAAACGCCTTGCTTCTATCTCCTCATACCTTTGTCTTCTTTCACAACCCTAAATATCAACGTTTTTTAAAGATTGAATTGAAAAGAAACAATAAAATCTTATTTTATTTAGATTGATGAGAAATTGAGCTATTGGTAAACAACATGACACAAGTTACTTTAATTAGATTATTACAGAATTTGAAGCATTTCAATTGCTACACGTTCAATCTTTTGACTTTGACGCCACGATGGATTCTGTCATTCTGTGACAAAAACAATGATCAGATGTTTTTTATATTTCATTATTCTTCTTGTATCACTTTAACAAGATGCAGCTTCCCAATACAGAGGCATCTCTACCAGTTTGAACCCATCCTACGTAAGCTTTGTGAAATGAAAGCTTATGTAGCTTTCATTTCATTTCTGGTGTTGGCTGGATTGATGACGGTGGTAAACGCTGCACTGAAAGCACATGCATGGCGATGCTCACTGCTGGTGCAGGGCTCGATATCAGTCTGCCTGGTGATCATTTTCATTGGAAGGACAGGCTGAGGCAGCAGTTCTGGAGAAAACATCAATGAGACCTGAAAATCATTTCCGAGGAGCGCACTGACCAGACCATGTGTGTTTTTTATAACACCGCCTGACAAGATCACCGAAGATGTGAGACAATGAAATCTGGCCGTTCCAGTCTGCCCTGGTCTGCTTCATGAACCTCTTCTGTGTTTTTTTGCTGTGGGATTTTCCTGAAATCTATTCATTGATCTCACATGTGGCTCTTTATTGGTTTTGCTTCAACTATGTAGAGGATTTTGATTAAACGAGATTTGATTAAAACTTGTTAAAGAGGATAAATAACAGGAAAAATACAAATGCAAATTAACTGATCAGTTGCCTTGTATGATGTCAACAGAGAAGCTTTGAAGAGGGAAGAGTTTATATTAATGGCTTCTTTTTTTAAGCTTAAATTACTTATGTACTTTAAACTGTTTAGCCCCTCAAATTTATATGTTCATGTTTTAATGTTTGTAGCACAGTGAAACTGGCTGGACAGCAAAACAAAACTTTGTTGTGGATTATAGGTACACTATAAATTATGTTAGTCTGACTGGTTTTATAGAAAAATCGTGTTTCACGATTTTCAAATGACATTTAGGAATATTTTCGGGGGTTTTAGGCAGGAAATTGCTATCTGTGTCTTAGTGGGAACAACAAGCTCCTCACAAAGAAGCCCCTGTGCTGAGCTGACAGTTATCATCACTTTCTCATTGTTGAGTGATTTACTCTTCTTTTTCTGCTTGCAAACAGATGTGCAGCAGTTTGTGTTTTTTTACAGGGATTTTGCACAATGCATGTAACCGTATTATTATTTGAATCTGAGGCTGCAGATTTTAAAGAGTGTTATGGTCACATTTACAAACTTTATTTATTTATTTTTTTGCTATAGTCATGAAAGGAACAAGTCTTCCTGTCACCTACCTGCAATAGTATGCATGTTGATATAAAAATAAGTATGGAGATTTGTATCAGTCATTGGTACATTATGGTTCCTATTTTCCTGTTTTTTGAATCCTTAAAATTTTCAAATGATATAAGATCATACCTATTTAAACTCAGCTTTGTTTTCCAGATCTTGTTTCAATCTTTTCAACATTTACTCATCTCACTCACCTTTACATGCTTCCATGTTGCATTGAAAGCTGTTTCAATCAGCATCAGTAGTGTCCATGTCTGATGCATGACACAGGAAATTACAAATCGTGCCAGGCTTTCCAGTAAGACGTAGTCATTGGTTATTTATTATCTCCACCATCGTGTTCACACAAACTTGGAAGATAATCCTCATCTAAGAGAGGCAAATGAACCAGCAGGTGAGATCAAAATCAGGACAGAGGCTTCCAACAATAAATATCTACATAACCATGATCCTGCTTGTTCATTAAACTGAATGCTTTGAGAGCTGCTTATGTCAGGAAAGGTGAAAATCATCAGACCAGAGCATCTCCTCTGCCTTACATGTCACAAACAGGAAATGGATCTTATTATAGTTTCTTTTAACAATGACTCCTTTGCTTTTTTTTTTTCTTGACACTCTTTCATAAAATATATATATTACATTTTATGATTTTTTCTCCAAGTGAACTGTGGATCTCTGAAGCTCCTCTAATCTTTAGGACCGACTGTTTCTCTCGAGTCCAATAATTTTCTCACGCTTTTGTTTTCAAACTGGAAATTGTTTGCCCATTATTTTCTCCTCAAAAGGCCTGAGCCAATTCTACTTCAGTACCAAATTATGATCACAATCTGTCGAAATTACTTTTCTGAACTCGATTCAACCACATTTCTTACACCGCATTGCTGCCGTTCTACCTTTTCTTTTTAGCTTTAGGTCCAAAGCAGAATAATGAAAAGTTGAATGAAACAGAGGAGAAAATATATACGGCTGTTTCAAAGAGACTCACAGTTTGCAATGAAATAAATAACATATTTTTAATTAGCTTTTTTTTAGTTTGGATCAAAACCTTTTTTGTTGCAAGCAATAAGTAAGCTGAAAAAGTCTAAATGCAATGTGTGCTGTTTGAATCCAAATGCCGATAGTTCCCTCTTTTCATACCAGTAACACACATGTTCAGCCTGTAGGATAGAGTCTCCCTGCAGTAGATGGTCATAGATTATGTCTACAGTAGCTCACAATATGCAAAAGGTTAAAAAGAGCGTAGAAGGCATCATAATGAGAAAGGGAGGAGTCAGGACATTTTTAACTAATATCGTCATCGGTGTATATCGGATTTAGTCATTTCTTATTTTTTTTTTAATCTAATATTGTATAAATGAATCTAATGCAACACTCAGGAAAAAACATGTAGCTGTGTTTTTGTTCAACAGATTGGTGTGTTGTTTCTGCAGGTGATCCTGTGAGCTCGTCTTGGAGAGCTGAATATGTAAAGGGAGTTCCCCTGAGACTGTAGGAGGAGAGCCTGCACAGGAGCTGCATGGGCTCCTTGTTGTGATAACAGAGGCTTCTGTAGAAAGAGACATGCAGCATAACGAACACCCCCCACCGCCGCAGCACACCACTATTTGCACGCACCTGTATGACCATATAACAATCAAACCGGACGCATTAATATGCAACATGCCCTCCTCTAATGTCCTCCTCCCTGATTTGTGTTCACCGTGTACCAAACGATCCACAGATGAAGGTGCGGTTACTGTACCGGGGAGGCAGCCCAGCCCAGCCCAGCCCTGCGTGGCACACGTGGGGCTGTCTAGCCAAGGCCACTCAGATTACATGCATGCCTTATAGCTGCATCAGTATGCTACAGGCACAGTCCTGTGTCTGCACCGCTCTCCACTCCCTCCTTTGGACCATCTCTTCTTTATGCCTCCCCTTCAGTTTGCTGTCTTGCCTCGATCACTTCCTCCATGCTCACTTGGCTCTGCTACTCCTTCTGTCCCTGATTGCTTCCTTCAATAGAGTGAAACAGAGTCAGTTTGGAACTTCTCGCTCTACGACAAAGACGATGATCATATTTCTCTGTTTATTTATTCATTGTTCTAGCTTGGCATAATGCGAATTTCATTTTTTCCTCCATTACAAATTAACAGATCTTCCCTCGTCTTTGTTCCAGTCTCTCTGCTGGCTGGGCCTCTAAGTTCTTTGGTGCAAGTGGAGGTCTAATTATGCCATTAGGATTCAGCTGTATTGGCTAATGTTGTTTTTCTGCTTCCTCTCAGTTTGTATTGTAACCAGGGGACAGGCCCATTAATTGCCCTGCTGATGGCTGTCATCATCCACACTGTTCTATGTCCAACACAGGAGGTGTGTGTGTGTGTGTGTGTGTGTGTGTGTGTGTGTGTGTGTGTTTGAGTCTCAGCAGTCATCAGATGGGAGGGTGCTCAAGTGTGGAGGACTCATCATAGGTTATTAGGAGCAGGCGGGGGGCCATCCAGTATGGGAAAGAGAGAGAGAATAGTTCCTCAAGCAAGCAATTGCTGGTCCTGAAGTCCTTCCTATAGCTGATTTTTCTTTTCTTTTTTTGCAGACATCTGTGCTCACACATTTATAAAGTCTTAATGTGGACTCGTTTTAGAAAAGATTGAATATCATGCCACAAAACGGTCACTGCAGCCAGTCTCAAACTCATGACCCTTTCATCGACTCCTGTGATTTTTATTTTTAATTTTTTTTTTACAGCCTCTACTCCTCCTCTGCCTTGGCAACATTCTGTCAGTAGCAGCTGGTATTTGAAAACTTTTTCTGCACTACTGACATTTTTCTTGGAACAATCTTAACCTCATCTCTGATTTCATGAAAGCGTCTTTCTGCCTATGCGCACCTTGAACAGTTCAGTTTTATTTTTCAGGTCACTCTGCATTAAAATGCATGTTTCTATCCATTACTTCTCGTCATATGTACCATTATGCTCCTAATTTTTCACCGCACTTTGATAATATTACCAAATTGTCAACAGGAGCTTGGATTAAATTCGTTTATAAAACGAGGTCAAATGATGCTGTCTTCATGCGTCTGCGTGCAAAAACGTTTGAAATTAAAGAAGAATGCATGCCAAATCTTTTTTAAAGGATTATTTTTGTTCTAGTGGCCTTTATTTCACAGTAGATCGACAGGAAAGTGGATTGCAAGAGCAGGGGAAGACGTGCGGCAAAGGTCAACAAGCTGGGACTCGAACCCGTGACGGCTGTGACGAGGAGTAAAGTCTCCGTTCATGAGTCGGACACTCCACCCCACGCGCCGCCACCGCCGTGCCCTGCATGTAAAATCATGAGAACTGTCAGTTGGGTTATCCAGAGTTCAGTGTTGTTTGTGCCTGCAGCCCCAATCTATTCTAAGATCGCTGTAGCATCATCAAAGTAGTATTTTCATTCATAGCTTGTTTTCATGGCACAAGCCGCATCAGACGACTGTTTGCATGAGATCAGCTCCCCACCAAGCCCCAAAATGGACTAATGGATAAAACATGGTTGGTCTTAACTGCACATAGACGACACATAAGATAAGCAGTAGACGTATAGACCTTAAATGGGGTGATCATTACACAAAGATACACTTGCGCGCGCGCGCGCACACACACACACAAAGTCACGTACATCTGTAATGGTCTTTCATAGGCCACTGTTAATTTCCTGCCAAGCATCCTCACATCACACAAAGGCAGATAAAGAAGGAAGGATAAAAATCTGGACAGCCAAGTACGCCATGATTAATTCATTTCATATTCTGCTTTCTCCATAATAAATGTGGGATTAATATTTCATATTTTTCTGCTTTTTTTTTTTTTACACAACTCTAAGATAATTATGTGAGAAACATGATGTGATTGTGCACGTTTGGACACGTCTGGGAAGTTCTGTATTTCCTAAATTGCTCCCTTTTTTTGCACTTACAACTAATTTTAATGTGGTGTTTAAGAAATGGGAATGAAGATGGTCTGTTACAACGACTGAACTACTGGGATAGCAGAGGGCTGTAACAGTCACTGCATCCTATATGCAGATTAATGTGGGGAATGAAAGGATTCCTGACACTTTTCTGCTGCACTTTATAGCAGCACATCAACAAAAGGACGAACCTCTGTTTATTTCATGATTTGTAGTGAACATTTATTTTAGTTACTTTATAGGTGCTGTAATAAATATGTTGCATCATGTTTATGGCTTTTAGCATGAAATAAAGTTGAACAGAAGAAATTAGAAATAATGACGGATATCCTAAACACAATACCCTTATGCACCACAGGATTAGCAAGAGCAATAAGTGTTAATAGTCATTTCTTATGTTTCTTCTGAAACAACTTCTATAAATGCCTTTCTGCTTTTCTGTGAACATTTGTACAATTAAACTTTTCTGAATCCATATACAACAGCCAGAAGCTGATAAAGTGCAGCAAACATCACATATTTTATGTTGTTGCACATCACAGGACGAGCTTCACTCATGTTTGTGTTGAATCTTGTCTTGTTCGGAGAGATGTGTTGGAACAGTGGACAGGTCTGTCTGAGACAGGGCCAAGACTGGGTCACTTCTTGTTCCTCAGATTCTGAGTTCATTGTGTCATTTTATAATTATAAATGGAGACCAACAAAGAGCTTCATTCTACAGCTGCTTTCACTCAACTTCTATATAATCACAGAGCTTCTGTTTGGAAGCACTACAGCATATCTGTGATGAGGACATTCAGCTTTACATTTCTGCGTCACCACTTGATTGTAGTCCACTATACTATGGCCATAACAAAAATTAAATTGGTTGGTCATAACTTCCACCAAGTTACTTCAGAAGAAAAACAAGACAAAATTAGAAAATATGGCTGGTGGTTTTTCTAGCTACAACAGTGAAGCAGAGGGCAGACACAGAGCGGCTAATAGATGGATTTGTGTTTACCAAGACAAAAAACAAAAAAAAACTATAGCTGAAATATTTTAAATCACAAGTTAAATCTATTTATAAAAAAAAGACCCTCCTGTTGTATGGATGTGAGGTTGGTGCATGAAGGGAAGCCTTGGTGTGCCTTTCTGCTTTGCACTTTGATGTAGCAGTAACATCTGCTAGGATTCAGCATGCAACATGAAATAAGAGCTGTGGGGCTGATGGTGAAGTTAATTAGCGCCCAGGTCAGTCACCTCCTGACCCACTTCCACCTTTCCTGCCTTTGCATACCCACTCCTCTTTCATACCAGCTCCCATGACTGCTAATAGCCACATTCTGAGCAACATCCTCTCTGCAGCTGTACTTTTTCCTTGTGTACTGCATGAGGACTTCTCCCCCCTACCCTCCGCACCCCGTCTGTCATAAAGAGAGAGGAGGCTATTTGTTCCCACCATGTCTCCAATTAGATACTCTTCTACTCATCCGTCTGTCATACCCCTCCTCTCTGCATCCTCCTGTTTCTCTCATCTGATGCTGTTGGAAGCGGGTTGTAAAACGGGCCGCCTTATCCAAATGGAGACGAGCCCTGCGGTCACCATAGTTTTGTTACTGAGGCAGAGCCACATTATTCTCTTTAGTCGGCCTGCGTGTATGCTTGCGTGTGTGTGTGTGTGTGTGTGTGTGTGTGCAAGTGTGTTTTTAGGCCGCGCTTGACATTAGCCTCGCAGTCACAGGTAATGATCTCATCTCCCCGCTGGTGACTAGAGGCACACCAAGAGAATTACACGCACACTGTGAAAAGGAAAGATGGGGAGCAGAGATTGGTATTGTAATGGTCCTCTAATGGGCCACCTGACAAGTGCTTTTTCTTAATGTTATACCTCCCTCTCTCCCTCCCCCCTCCCCCCCTCTCTCTCCCTCTCTCTCTACGTTTCTCTGTTTTAGGGGCTTTGTCCTTCTTTGAGGAACAACAACATGGACACCAGGTGTGGTGAAGACCAGGTAGGCATTCGCCTCTGATGGGTCGATGTCATGTCTCTTTTAGTTCTCAGCATTAAACAAATTGAGACAAAATGTTCTCCCACCAAATCCATGTTTTTATTCGTCCCCCACTGTAAGATGTTGCTTTGCTGTCCGATGTTCAGAGCAGAATAGTTCTGTCAGCCTCACACAAGCATCTGGTTTTCTCAGCTATTTATGAAACAAAATCCCTAAAGTAGATTTAATATCTCAATGAGTAAAGTTAGACTTTTGTCTACTTGAAGTAAGGTTACCCCAGATATTAAACGTAGTAATTTAGCTGTCGTTTAATGTTTGCAAAATGAAACAAATTGGTGCCTTCCTTGTTGAATCATTAAGTAATGTCTTACTTTAGTTATTAGGAGATCAGATGGTCTTTAGAAGTGGGGCAGCAACAGCTACTGTCACATTTCCTGATGCCTAAGCAGCAGGAGGACTTGTTGAAGAAATCATTGCGACTCCTCAGTCAGCAATGCGTCTCTACCAGCCCAGTTCAGTCCCAGAGGCAGCATTTTCACTGGCCAGAGCTCAGGTTTACACCACAGGATCACCATTAAGGTTCTGCAGCAGATCTACTGCTTTGTCATCTGGGCAGAGATATTTTAAATGCCAACACTGCCAGCATGTACAATTGGTTGATGAATGTGTCTCTGTCGGTGCATATTCTGCTTGTAAACTTACAGCTGTAAATAATTAATCCTGTTATCTAGAGGTCAAACATTAATAAGAAATTGGCGTGTTGTAGTTTGTTTTTTTGGGGTTTTTTTTCTCCTGCAGATCAATAATGGGTACAGTGCCCAGCAACTGTCTTGAAGCACAGAGTCTTATGCAGCTCTCATGCATGGTGTATAGCTGTTGTTTCTGTCCTCATGACCAGGATGAGGACAGAAAGCTTCTCTCAGGTGAAGCATACAGACAAACACTGTCTGTGTGAGGCACAGAGGGAATGATTATTTCAAAACGACACAGTGAAAACAGCTAAAAATTAACACTGTCATTGGTTGCTTTAAGATGTACCATATTTTCTTAAACATGCACTAACAAAATCAAAGCAACACTATGTATGTTTTTGAAGAGGGAATAAAATTATAACATGATATAAAGCTAAAATAAAAGTTTATTTTGCAAATACAATGCCACTAATTAGTTTAATNTACTCCTCCTCTGCCTTGGCAACATTCTGTCAGTAGCAGCTGGTATTTGAAAACTTTTTCTGCTCTACTGACATTTTTCTTGGAACAATCTTAACCTCATCTCTGATTTCATGAAAGCGTCTTTCTGCCTATGCGCACCTTGAACAGTTCAGTTTTATTTTTCAGGTCACTCTGCATTAAAATGCATGTTTCTATCCATTACTTCTCGTCATATGTACCATTATGCTCCTAATTTTTCACCGCACTTTGATAATATTACCAAATTGTCAACAGGAGCTTGGATTAAATTCGTTTATAAAACGAGGTCAAATGATGCTGTCTTCATGCGTCTGCGTGCAAAAACGTTTGAAATTAAAGAAGAATGCATGCCAAATCTTTTTTAAAGGATTATTTTGGTTCTAGTGGCCTTTATTTCACAGTAGATCGACAGGAAAGTGGATTGCAAGAGCAGGGGAAGACGTGCGGCAAAGGTCAACAAGCTGGGACTCGAACCCGTGACGGCTGTGACGAGAAGTAAAGTCTCCGTTCATGAGTCGGACACTCCACCCCACGCGCCGCCACCGCCGTGCCCTGCATGTAAAATCATGAGAACTGTCAGTTGGGTTATCCAGAGTTCAGTGTTGTTTGTGCCTGCAGCCCCAATCTATTCTAAGATCGCTGTAGCATCATCAAAGTAGTATTTTCATTCATAGCTTGTTTTCATGGCACAAGCCGCATCAGACGACTGTTTGCATGAGATCAGCTCCCCACCAAGCCCCAAAATGGACTAATGGATAAAACATGGTTGGTCTTAACTGCACATAGACGACACATAAGATAAGCAGTAGACGTATAGACCTTAAATGGGATGATCATTACACAAAGATACACTTGCGCGCGCGCGCGCACACACACACACAAAGTCACGTACATCTGTAATGGTCTTTCATAGGCCACTGTTAATTTCCTGCCAAGCATCCTCACATCACACAAAGGCAGATAAAGAAGGAAGGATAAAAATCTGGACAGCCAAGTACGCCATGATTAATTCATTTCATATTCTGCTTTCTCCATAATAAATGTGGGATTAATATTTCATATTTTTCTGCTTTTTTTTTTTTTACACAACTCTAAGATAATTATGTGAGAAACATGTTGTGATTTTGCACGTTTGGACACGTCTGGGAAGTTCTGTATTTCCTAAATTGCTCCCTTTTTTTGCACTTACAACTAATTTTAATGTGGTGTTTAAGAAATGGGAATGAAGATGGTCTGTTACAACGACTGAACTACTGGGATAGCAGAGGGCTGTAACAGTCACTGCATCCTATATGCAGATTAATGTGGGGAATGAAAGGATTCCTGACACTTTTCTGCTGCACATTATAGCAGCACATCAACAAAAGGACGAACCTCTGTTTATTTCATGATTTGTAGTGAACATTTATTTTAGTTACTTTATAGGTGCTGTAATAAATATGTTGCATCATGTTTATGGCTTTTAGCATGAAATAAAGTTGAACAGAAGAAATTAGAAATAATGACGGATATCCTAAACACAATACCCTTATGCACCACAGGATTAGCAAGAGCAATAAGTGTTAATAGTCATTTCTTATGTTTCTTCTGAAACAACTTCTATAAATGCCTTTCTGCTTTTCTGTGAACATTTGTACAATTAAACTTTTCTGAATCCATATACAACAGCCAGAAGCTGATAAAGTGCAGCAAACATCACATATTTTATGTTGTTGCACATCACAGGACGAGCTTCACTCATGTTTGTGTTGAATCTTGTCTTGTTCGGAGAGATGTGTTGGAACAGTGGACAGGTCTGTCTGAGACAGGGCCAAGACTGGGTCACTTCTTGTTCCTCAGATTCTGAGTTCATTGTGTCATTTTATAATTATAAATGGAGACCAACAAAGAGCTTCATTCTACAGCTGCTTTCACTCAACTTCTATATAATCACAGAGCTTCTGTTTGGAAGCACTACAGCATATCTGTGATGAGGACATTCAGCTTTACATTTCTGCGTCACCACTTGATTGTAGTCCACTATACTATGGCCATAACAAAAATTAAATTGGTTGGTCATAACTTCCACCAAGTTACTTCAGAAGAAAAACAAGACAAAATTAGAAAATATGGCTGGTGGTTTTTCTAGCTACAACAGTGAAGCAGAGGGCAGACACAGAGCGGCTAATAGATGGATTTGTGTTTACCAAGACAAAAAACAAAAAAAAACTATAGCTGAAATATTTTAAATCACAAGTTAAATCTATTTATAAAAAAAAGACCCTCCTGTTGTATGGATGTGAGGTTGGTGCATGAAGGGAAGCCTTGGTGTGCCTTTCTGCTTTGCACTTTGATGTAGCAGTAACATCTGCTAGGATTCAGCATGCAACATGAAATAAGAGCTGTGGGGCTGATGGTGAAGTTAATTAGCGCCCAGGTCAGTCACCTCCTGACCTACTTCCACCTTTCCTGCCTTTGCATACCCACTCCTCTTTCATACCAGCTCCCATGACTGCTAATAGCCACATTCTGAGCAACATCCTCTCTGCAGCTGTACTTTTTCCTTGTGTACTGCATGAGGACTTCTCCCCCCTACCCTCCGCACCCCGTCTGTCATAAAGAGAGAGGAGGCTATTTGTTCCCACCATGTCTCCAATTAGATACTCTTCTACTCATCCGTCTGTCATACCCCTCCTCTCTGCATCCTCCTGTTTCTCTCATCTGATGCTGTTGGAAGCGGGTTGTAAAACGGGCCGCCTTATCCAAATGGAGACGAGCCCTGCGGTCACCATAGTTTTGTTACTGAGGCAGAGCCACATTATTCTCTTTAGTCGGCCTGCGTGTATGCTTGCGTGTGTGTGTGTGTGTGTGTGTGTGTGTGCAAGTGTGTTTTTAGGCCGCGCTTGACATTAGCCTCGCAGTCACAGGTAATGATCTCATCTCCCCGCTGGTGACTAGAGGCACACCAAGAGAATTACACGCACACTGTGAAAAGGAAAGATGGGGAGCAGAGATTGGTATTGTAATGGTCCTCTAATGGGCCACCTGACAAGTGCTTTTTCTTAATGTTATACCTCCCTCTCTCCCTCCCCCCTCCCCCCCTCTCTCTCCCTCTCTCTCTACGTTTCTCTGTTTTAGGGGCTTTGTCCTTCTTTGAGGAACAACAACATGGACACCAGGTGTGGTGAAGACCAGGTAGGCATTCGCTTCTGATGGGTCGACGTCGTGTCTCTTTTAGTTCTCAGCATTAAACAAATTGAGACAAAACGTTCTCCCACCAAATCCATGTTTTTATTCGTCCCCCACTGTAAGATGTTGCTTTGCTGTCCGATGTTCAGAGCAGAATAGTTCTGTCAGCCTCACACAAGCATCTGGTTTTCTCAGCTATTTATGAAACAAAATCCCTAAAGTAGATTTAATATCTCAATGAGTAAAGTTAGACTTTTGTCTACTTGAAGTAAGGTTACCCCAGATATTAAACGTAGTAATTTAGCTGTCGTTTAATGTTTGCAAAATGAAACAAATTGGTGCCTTCCTTGTTGAATCATTAAGTAATGTCTTACTTTAGTTATTAGGAGATCAGATGGTCTTTAGAAGTGGGGCAGCAACAGCTACTGTCACATTTCCTGATGCCTAAGCAGCAGGAGGACTTGTTGAAGAAATCATTGCGACTCCTCAGTCAGCAATGCGTCTCTACCAGCCCAGTTCAGTCCCAGAGGCAGCATTTTCACTGGCCAGAGCTCAGGTTTACACCACAGGATCACCATTAAGGTGCTGCAGCAGATCTACTGCTTTGTCATCTGGGCAGAGATATTTTAAATGCCAACACTACCAGCATGTACAATTGGTTGATGAATGTGTCTCTGTCGGTGCATATTCTGCTTGTAAACTTACAGCTGTAAATAATTAATCCTGTTATCTAGAGGTCAAACATTAATAAGAAATTGGCGTGTTGTAGTTTGTTTTTTTGGGGTTTTTTTTCTCCTGCAGATCAATAATGGGTACAGTGCCCAGCAACTGTCTTGAAGCACAGAGTCTTATGCAGCTCTCATGCATGGTGTATAGCTGTTGTTTCTGTCCTCATGACCAGGATGAGGACAGAAAGCTTCTCTCAGGTGAAGCATACAGACAAACACTGTCTGTGTGAGGCACAGAGGGAATGATTATTGCAAAACGATGCACTGAAAACAGCTAAAAATTAACACTGTCATTGGTTGCTTTAAGATGTACCATATTTTCTTAAACATGCACTAACAAAATCAAAGCAACACTATGTATGTTTTTGAAGAGGGAATAAAATTATAACATGATATAAAGCTAAAATAAAAGTTTATTTTGCAAATACAATGCCACTAATTAGTTTAATTTTGTGGAGTAGTTATTCTGCATTGTGTATTTTACTTCCACCAGGTTCTTTCAGTTGTTGCAATTTACAGCTGCTCATAGATTGTAAGTAGTTGCCATATTTTCCATTCATTCTGTTTCCATCAAATACTCCTGGATTCTCTTTTTGATGACAAACTGTCAGATCCTCTCCTAATGTTGTTTGAGGGTTGTTTTTCTTTTTTGTAATATGTACTTTTTGTTAAATATAACTAATTAGATTTCAGTGCCTCCATTCTATCTGAGTGCTCAAATCACCAGCACTACAATAAATGTGTCAGACATCAGATACAAATCAATTTTACAAGAGTTTACTGAAAACAAGGAGTGTATTAGACAGATATTGTAACACCATAAAGGCAACCTTTGTGTCTACGTGGCCAAAAGACCACTAAAGAACTAGCGTTTCATGTTGTTTCCTTCAGAATCGCTGCAGCCTGTCATGCAGAGTCCAGAGCACCTTGACAGACGCTGCATTAAAACACATAACATGAAAGGATTTCCATAGCCTTGAATCCATCTGCTCTCAGATCTGATATTTTTTATTTTTTTTTTAGCTTTCTCTCTTTCTCTCAGACATGATGATGCCTGTACATTCCTGGCTTTCTATTTTTCTATTTATACCCACTGAGATGAACAATGAGCCTCGGGCTCCCCTCACTCACCCACCTAAGTGCACACAGACTCATGCTGGCATAAAAACACACTTTTCTCCCTGCAGCACAGGTATACATATGTGGCGAGTTCAGGCTGAGGTGGAGGCTAGAGGGTTTCATCAACTGGGTGCTGACCGTGTGTTCTTATTCAATGCAGTTAGCAGCTGCGTGAAGCACCAGAAAGCACACCGAGGACTGGAGTTCCTGCTGTGTCCTTGGTTGCAGCCTTGTGTTGCACGGCGTCAAAGGGGAAAGCAATTGTGAAAACCTAAGAACACCTTGTGTCATGATTTGGCAGACATGGGCTTGACTTTGTAAACAGGAAAATGTTATAAGCAAGAGAGACGAAAAGTTGAGGAAGAAGTTTGTTTTTAATATCCACAGAATTGCAAAGCACTGTATGACATGGATTAAATGAAAACCACAAACCTTTTTGTACAAGTGATTTAACGTTTGTCAGAAAACAATGATCACATAAAATCATTGTAAAACAAGGTTTCCAGCTTTTTCTTTTAAGGCATCCACAGAGTCAGCAATTTCTGTTCCACGTCTAATGAGGTGCACACTTTAAAGGCCTTACTTTAGTTTGTAACCTCGCATGAGGACCAGCTAACAGATTCAGAGTCTGTGGTGGAGGGCAACGAGCAGCAGCTTGTTAGATAAAAGCTGACATGAATAATCAGGATCCTGAGCATCTAGAGCTCTGAAATTGAGTGCAAGTAATTTAAAACGAATTCTAAATTTTGCCAGGAACCAGTACATGATAACTGCAATGTGAGTTTTTTTTTTATTTTTTTATTTTTTACTAGATTTAGTCAGGAGATCCATTGCTGCGTCCTGAGTGGCTTGGTACTGTGAGAGCATTGATCTCTCCAGACTGATGAATTTGCTGTTATAATAATTTAAGCTGTAACAGAACATTTATGGATTATTCCATGTTGTTCTAAAGGGAAAACCAGATCACATAGTTTAGAGATATTTCTTAAATAAAGGAAACGAGAACAAGAAGTGGAATTCTGTTGGTCAAAGCCTAAAGCTGAATCAAATCTCGCTTTTAGATTTTGTACACTGAACATATTGGCTGAATAAACAGAAACAACAACCTGCTTGACTTTAGAGTGTAGTTCTCCAGGGATCTCTGTCTTGTTAGTATTTAAAATAAGAAAATAGCTGTAGAGTCAGGCACTAACTTGGTTTACGCACCGGCTGGTAAAGCTTGAAAGAAATAAATCAAGTTTGTCAAGTTTATTTGAATAGCACATTTCACCGACAAAGCATGATAAAAAAAAAAAAAGCATTATGTAGCAGTGGGAAACTAAACAGAAGTACTGAAAAGTGTCAATCCAAGCTAGAATTAGTTTATGTTTCACTTATTATTATTTTATTGGCTAAACAGGTGGGTTATAAGGCTTGAAATGTTCAGTTTTGCACTTTTCTGGAAGTTTGCTCCAGATTAGTGGAGCAGAAAAAAAAACAAATGCTGCTTCTCCATGTTGGGTTCTGGTTCTGAGGGTGCAGAGTAGCCCAGACCCAGAAGACCTGAGAGGCTTGGAGGGTTGATGACAGCAGGTCTATTTTAGTACTAAGCCTTTCAGTGGTTTATAAACTAACAGAAGCATTTTAGTGTATATTTGTCTGAGCTACATGGAGTCAGGGTAAGTGAAACTGAAGTTTGTGTGCAGATGCAGCAGTGGAAACTTGTTAGAAACTCGCTAGTTTAGTTAGTGGAGATTCTTCATCCTCCAGCACCATTGATTAAAAACTGTGATGGTTTCATGAGTGACTTGTTTTTCTTGGACTAATTTTCTGTCAAAGCAAATTGTGTAAAAGTTTATATTTGTTAACCAAAGGACTTCTCGTTTTGAATTCCTTCTTTTTTAGTGTGGGCCTTAAAACTTTAATTAACTCCAGCAATCAAAAACCAATTAGCAGCAAGCCATTAACCTGCCTGTTCTTTGTGACCTCAACTAAAAGGTGTGTTTATCACGCAAAATACACACATTGGCATCGGCCCGTAAGCTCAAACACACATTTCCAACGCAGAGGGAGAGAAAGAAATCTGGACTACTGCTGTGTAACTGAACCTGTTAAAAATGAATGAAGACAACGTCCCTGAGACGCAGCTCATTCTGCATTATTTAAAATGTTGGGAATACAAGGAAACTACGAAACTTTGACTTCTTCCACCTCCACTGGGCTCCTTCCCTCTTCTTCAAGTTTAAGCCTCTTTGCTCCAAGCAATACTCACACACACACACACACACACACACACACACACACACACACACACACACACACACACACTACATGTACACACTTGATTTAATTCCCTTTACAATATGTATTTTCTGTGCAGGTTGTGTTCTCTGTAAATTTGGACAGACATTAATTTGCTACAGTGTCTTGTGAAAGTTATTTCTACTAAAAACAAATGAAATTTGAAAATTGTGCATGCATACGACTTCAGTCCACCTTGCTATAATCCCCCTGCATAAAATCCACCTGTCTAAATTGATACGAGTTTAAATCCAGCTCTTCTAGTTCATATAGAACATTATTAGTGAACAAGCAGCATCAGGAATGCAGCAGACGGCTATGGAGGAATTGGTAAAACAATTTCCCAAGCTTTGAACATCTAATTGACCTCTGTTAAATCCATCATCCAAAATTAGGAAAGCATAGTGTACAAGTGTAGCCCTGACATGGCTGCCCTCGTAGTTAAACGGGATGTGTAATTATTCAATAAATTAACCAAGAAGCTGTGGTCACTCTGGAGGGGAGTGCCCATGTCGCCCATATCAGAAACAGCCACTGTTGTGAGGTCGCTTATCGCCAGCCCCTGTATTTCTACACGATGCACAACACACAATCGCAGGAATTGTTGGATGACTGGAAACACGTCTGAAAATGGAACAAAAATCACGATGTGTATACGTCCATCCTAACAAAACAAAACTTGTTTCCTACATTGTCTCTCCGTAAAGCTAGCTGCCACATTACAGACGCCTCTAGCTGAAAATATTGATAGTGGGTTTTAAATGTGGATTTAGAAAATGCTTTCCCAATACTATCAAAAATTCTCCAGCTTGAGAAGAAAGCCCTCCAAACCATATTTAGTGCATGATATGACACAGCAGTGGTCAATACGGAGACGGGGATAAGCAGGTGTTAACTTAATGCAGCGTTAGAGGGGTGCTGGGTGTTATGGATTTGATTATCATGTTAATTCAAGTTGCGGGAGACGCGAGTCTTGACTCTGAATTGATGTGAAAGACTTGAAAGTTAAAATGACTCCTTAACTTTGCTGTTGGCCAGATTACGTTTCATCTAAAGACCTGTTTTGTGCTCATTAACAAATTAATAAAAGAAAACATATGGCTCATTGTTTGGTCTTGAATAACGCACCTTTCAAAAAATGTGGATGTTGCCTTTGTTGGTGGGGTTATTAAAACAATGGTCAGTGCTAATTACAGTGTTCCCAATTGTATTGATTTGCAGCATGTCTGCTGATCAGACAGTCCAAAACATAACAAATCTATTAGTATTTCTAATAGTTACGCAACTAAAGCAAAACCATTAATTACTTTTTCTGCGTTATGTATTGTCTGCAGCTGTAAAGTGAAAATGTTTCCCAGGAAAAAAGAAAAGAAAGCTTTGAAAAACAAAGCCTCATTAACACCTTTATTTCTTGGACAACAAATCGGCATTTACTCATGGTGCTGAGGTGAAAACGTTGCCTCATTCAACTTCGAGTGAAGCCCGCTATCTTTCTCTGCCACTAACCTTTTCTAATTACTTTTCAGACCTTAATTATGCTTCTGTTTTATTGCATGTGTACATTCATTACATTGGTACATAATTATTGTTTTTTATGCCTATTGGAAGAAAAAAAAATATGTTCACAATCCTCTTTTGTCTAAAACATTCACAACCCACCAGCGTCTGGAGTCAAGACCATAACGACTCGTGTTATGTAGATGTTAAATACGGTTTTCAAGAAAATGAAAGACATGAGACAGCGTCACATAAAGTAATAAAATATTAGTTTTAATTTTCTTTTTCAGTTGGATTCAGACTTGTGGCTCAAAGAACCTGTATCCATTTGCAAATGACAAATGTATAATAGCGCTTTTTTTTTCTTTCTTTTTTTTTTTTTACTTTAGCCAGTTTAAAAAAAAAAAACATTGAAAGTGCTCACAAGTCTTCAAAATTGAAACATTAGCATAATAAACTTTGTAAAAGAAAAAAAAAAGATACCGACTGAGACATCAAGGTGTAACAAAATATTTAAGTATTGACAAAATATCCAACAGTTCCTAATACAATAATTGTTTTGCAGCCTGTTCAGAGTGAGGGCAGTACCTTGAAATCTTACAAAACTGGCACCCTGCTCAGAGTTTTAAAAGCTCTTTCTGGTCAGCTGATCCACTTGTGATTCGCCACATTAATGAATGACTCTTACAACAGAAATTGTGAATAAACTACAATCCTGAAAGGCATTACTGAGTAACCACAATATTTCATACTAGGGGTTCCTGCACTAACTGTTTAAAACACATTTGCATTGAATGGAAGCAGCAGAAAGTCTACATGTAAAGGTTTTGCAGTACTTCAGTGATGTAACAAATATTATTCCAAGAACATCTTCAATTACATTACTAAAACTGTATGATCTATCCACAGTTTTCCCAGAATAACGTCGTTTGCCCCGATAAAGTCACCTCAGTGTTATGCTAAATGCGTAGTGATTGGAAAGGCTGATAAAATGCAGCTGTACAATCTATCAGCAATTTGGCTCAGAGAATGCATAAAAATGAGTCTTTGTCTGCAGATAATTATCATCAGCAAACATTCATGAGGTCAGTTAGGACAGACGGGTTATTGGTTATTTAGTATGTTCCTGACAGAGGACACATAAACAGTAAAAACGCTAAAACAACATTTCTTTCACCCGAGGAAATTCATTGTCACAAATAATCCGACTGGTTGCTGACTATGCCAGCCATATCTTACATCGCCAATGTCTAAACTGCGCTGCTCTCTCAACTATGTCAAGAAGTAAATTGTCATAATTCTGAGGCAAAAAATGTTTTGGACAGGAAGAACATTTTTAGTTTAGGATGAGAAATGTGACTTTTATTGTTCATCTACTTTAATAAATGTCACTCACTTTTTTATGTGGATTTTGGAGGAAAGTGTTGGTGGGCTTGTAAAAACAGTTTGTTTTATTTTTTCAAGAAAAATCACTTTTACAAATTTAATGAAGACTTCACAGTTGCTTCATCAGATTTTGATGAAGCAAGAATTTTGCGCTGGGTTCATCTGCCAACACAATTCCCAAAGAATTGTGGCACCTCTGCCATCCCGTACTAATGTTGAAACATCCCTATATACAGGTTTGCAATTAAGAATCAGTCTGAAAAACTAGATTTTTTTTCTGGATCTAATATCTTATTGAAAGGAGCTGAACATTATGGTGCATAATAGCCTCCCTGTTGTTTGAATAATGCTATGTGAAGCTATTTTTTTTTCTTTTGCCAACTTTGTACACGTGTGCTGATGAAAGGACTTCTTTGCCATCATTGTAGGATACTTGAGAAAAGCAGGTGAACATTACAATAGGCGCATCGTGTTTGTTGTAGCAACAAAAGAAGAAAAAGAGTGCATGAAGTGGCTGAAGCACCCAGCTGGCATGACTCCATTGTTGTACGCCTAGCACTTTTTCTTTTTATCACACTTTTGTGTATGATATCAAGTTTGCCTTTAGCTGTTGAAGGAATTGAGTTGAGAAATCATTAAAGTTGTTCAAGTTTGAGTCCAAAGGAGCACAGAGGAGGATACAAAAGGAGAAGAGAGGCGAAGGAAATGTATGCATCTAATCAGTATAATGGGTCAATAAAGTTTTTTTATAATTTCATCTGGTCATTAAATTTGAGACACATGACTGAAATTCACAACTCTGGTTCAGTTAGTTCATAATACTAGAAGACTTCTTAGTGGTTCTGACTTTTAGGTGCCATTGAATGAAGAAGATATTGGTGCATATTTGTGCCGAAGCAAGGAGTAGTGAGTTCACTCTATCATGATGTCTATTGAGTATGAAGCCTGGCAGACAGTCGGCCATAAATTAATAGTAACCGGAGTCGGGAACAAGAAGCCTGTCTGCATAAACTTCATCACATCAGCCCTTAGTGATATCGACACAAGGCAGCAAAGAAGTCAAAAGTAATTAGAATAATACCAGGCGGTATAGTTCCTCAAATTTACGTTTCTTCGCAAGTCCAACCATAAACTTTGCAACACTGGAAAAGATTGTTTTTTTCCACACTTCCTGCTAAAAGAAAAAGTCAATCCTTTGGGCTCATATCTTGGAAAGCTGTGGGTTGATGTAAGAATTCATGCTAATAAATACAACCAGCAACTGAACATTTCCACAAGTGAAGCATGCTTGGTTGTTCTATTACATAGAATGAAAGAGAATATTCAGGGCGGACCTCAAAGGGTCGACCTCAAGCAGTGGGTGGAGATGAAGACGTGCAGGCAGAATAATTCAGCTCCGACTTTGTAAAGACGCTTATTTTTCACACGCTCTCACTGAACGGCACACTTTTTGAACCAAGGCGGACCTGAACAAAGTCGCAGCACTGAGTTTATTTTTTTTCTGTTGGTATCACGACTTGTTATCGACTGCAGATACCGAATGATGTGAAGAAAAAAAAAGGGATTTTTTTTTTTTTCCATAAGACATCCCCATTAATGAAACATGATTAGGAGTGATGGATCCTCCCAAAAGGCAGAAGCCCTGAAAGATGCACAGATAAAAATCATAAACATTTGAGACACTTCAGCAGAGCACATCTTCATATCTTGCCCTCTGCGAGTTCAAGTGCACGCATGCACACCAACTCCTTCTCCTGTACGTTAATCAGCATCACACAAGTCAATCTGTCACCTCTGATTTTTTTTATTTGTTCCTAGCTACTTCCCTGCCACTATTTTCCATTTCTAACTGTATTTACATATAAAGAGTTCAGCTCGAACAACCTGTCATGATGTCTGAAGTCACTCTTCATGCGTGCACATCCATCGTTTTAAATCTGCCTCGCTTCCCTCTCGTGAACCTTCTCTCTTCTTCACGTGCTTTTTTTTTCTCTTCACATGTGTCAACCCTCTTGATATGCTGATGTATCTGAGTTGCTCTCGCACACATCAGTAGTGTCGTGCTTTGATAGCTGTGGGTGTGCTGTGATGTCTTGTCTTCTGTTATGTCTGCTTCTTGCGCTACCTTTTTTCCTCCTATATTCTTCAAGTGTGACACTCACACACACACACACACACACACACACACGCACACCCTTCCAACCCCTCACCGTAAATAAATGTATAAGTCTGTGGAACGCTTTGCAAAAAATATTCATACAAGTTGAACATCTTCTTTAGAACCACAAATTTCAAAATACGTTGTCAGGATCATAGACTAGCGTATATTGGTGAAGTGTAAACAGTTTTTGGAAATGTCCTCCTTTTTATCAAGTCTTCCTTCATGACTTGGCTCTTAGCTCTTTCTGTCTTCCCATCAACTCTGATCAGCTTCCTTGTGCTTTCTCAAATAAGGATTCCCCCAGGGCATGATGCTGCTGCCACTGTGTTCCACATTGTACATGGGTGACTTGCAGTGTTGGTTTTCCTCCACACATAGTGTTTTACATGTGGGCTGAAAAGCTTAATTTCAGAGGTGCCATGTGGCGTAGCTGCAGAGCAGCGCCCCCGTATACACAGGCTATTAGTGCCGTAAACGGCCATCTGGGGTCCAATTCCCAACCTTGAGACTCTTGCAGCATGTCATCCACTCTTCTCTCTCTGCTTGCTTCCTGTCGGATTACTGTAAATAAAGACGACTATCACCAGAAAAACTTAAACTTCTCATCCTTTTTCCACGTCTGCTACGAAGTAATCAGGTGTTCTCATGACTTTCTTCTCGCTGGTTGTCGATAAACTCTAGATTTGCAAAGTGCAAAGCCAAAAGTGGATTTTTAGCATCTTTCATGGGTCTCTCAGCTTCATTTCTGATCCATTCTCTTGCCCATCAGGTGTACGACTATATCTTAGTAGATTTTTAGTTGTTTACATTTGTGGATAAAGGATTAAAACATGCTTGGAACACAAAACACATTGTTATACATTTCCACTTCACTGCACTACTTTGTGTTGGTCTATTACATAAAATCTACATAAAATGTGTAATGTGGAACTTCTTGGGGTAAGAATACTTTTCCAAGTTTAATTTCATCGTGAAGACAATAGATAGGTCGTTGCATTGTTGGGTCAAAGTGAATCTTAATCTCGTCAACAAGGTTTCCCAAATTCACCTCCAGACGTATTGACATCTGTGAAGAGGTGACCGTCTCATTCCCAGCCATCAACTGATTGCAGTTGTTTAATTGCAATGTCATCCAGCCGCTGCAGGCTATTTCTGAATATAACAAGGCTGGTTAAGAACAGGAGCACACAGCCTCGATTAGAGCTTTAATAAGGTGTAGCAGCTAATGTCCCATGCTGCGTCCCATGGGTGTTTTCCTGTGGCTGTTGCTTCAGTCCAGCCGGATGATAATTTGTCTAACTTTGACATCACCAGCTCAGGAGTAATCCACCAATATTTTGTTTTTGTTTTGTTTTGTTTTGTAAACAACAATTACGCCTCCATAAATGTGAAATATGAAAAAAAAACTGCATTATAACCACCTCTTTGAATTTCCATTAAAATCAACTTATTTTTCCAATATGTTTTAAAATAGGCATCTTTAAACAAAAAAAAAAATGAATTAAACAGTAAATTTATTTGCTTCAATGATTAATTGTCAGCAGGTCTTTTCTAAACTAGGACATAAAATGCTTTAAGTGATGATTTATTTTGCATAGGTCAGAATTCACTGTCATTTACACTCGAGAAGTTAAAATGTAACAGATTTGGATTTACATTACAACATGACTTCAAATTAATTTAAACTGAATGACTGTGTGGTTATGGCACTGGTAAAATGTGTTTGCCATCTAATATGGGAGTCTTGGCCTGTTAAACTTATTAGAAATGCTGCCAGTGCTTTTCACTGCAGCATGCTGTACAGATCTTCTCATCATTAATTTGCTGATCCACTTGTTTGATGTCTGATTTCGCCGCTTCGATGTCCTCATCTATATTTAAACACGTTTTACATTAAATCTGATGGCTGTGCATTCTGCATGATTGCAGGTCAACATGTTAGACAGTTTAAGATTTATTTCAGACTCTGATAATCTAACTGGTGTAAACCCAAGGTGTCACTGCACTGCAACGTTTTGCGGAGCAACGTTCAGGCAATTAGAGTTGGTTTTAACGAGTTTGACCCGTTTTGCTGATTAGATGCGTACATCTCCTTCCCCTCTCTTCCCGTTTTGTATCCGTCTCTCTGCTCCTGTCTTTCTCTTCCTCCTTCTCACTTTTTCCATCACTTTTGCAGATGTGTGGAAATTAGACGAACTTTCATCCTGTACAATGCAGAGTCTTTATCCATCTGGATATTCACCAGCAGATCTTGTGTTTGCGTGCCTTTGCAAATGTGATTGCATCATCCCATTCCCAGGTGTGTGTGTGTGTGTGTGTTCGTATAACAGGAAAGAGAGGAAACGGAGAAAGCTAGCTGCTGGCTTGCCTTCATGAACGTCTCGGCTTTATCTGCTCAGCCAAGCTGAGCCAGAGCGACAGAGACTGAGAGCAGAAGAAGGTAAGCAAGGGAGGCAGATATGCACGGAGGGAGATACGGCAGAAAAGGCAAAGATACTGGAGTGTGGGAGGGAGCCGGAGTGGAGGGCTTTACACAGATAGAGAAGGTAAACTACAGCCAGAACTGTGAGGGACAAGATGACTTAAGGACAGAGAGAGCTGGAAAACTGCACAAGGTTGTCTGGTTTCAAGAATGAAGGTTTTGAGCAAATCAGAGGAGCAGTGGGTGGGTTAATGATGAATGTTTAAAACAGGTTTTTGCAATTGTAGGAGTGGATCTGTGCAGGAAGGATGTAGAGACACTGCATGCCTTCAAATATAATGTTGGTCACATTTTATTATTGGCTCCCCTGGTAAGATGAGTGGAAGCCTTGAAATAATAATAATAACCTCTTATTAAAGTAGGTTATTACACATATGACCTACTCATTTCTACATATTTCACACTAAAAGATGTACGACGGCATGTTTACGCTACTTAAAAGTGTAAAGTCGTACTGATGTCAACAAGAGACGAAAGCAAGTTTACTGGCCTCAAGAAGCAATAAATAAAAATAACTTGTCTTTTGTAATTTCACATTGGATATCAGGGAATAAATTCTCTACTGATAGTTTTTGCACTGACAGACTGAGGTCTGAGCAAGGTTTGCTGTGTTTCACTTTCACTCCACCACATACGGTAAGCAGTCTCCTCAATTCGGAAGAAGTAGCTTTCCATTCATCCGACACACTTTGTGGAGGAAAATTCCCACTGTGGCCGGATAATGAGCCATAACACAAAGAAGACCGTTATCTAACCTTGTCAGACTGGAAGAATGGTGTGACTATGCACATTATGGTCTCTGGCTCACAGTAAGAAAAAGCTCCGGCTTTTTATTTTTATTTTTTTTGGATTTCCTTAAAGCTACCACAATTATCCTGAATTGCACTATGCCTTAAATGCAGCAACTAAACCCTTTGGCTGTTTTGTGCCTGCAACACAGCCAAAGGGTAAATATGTACAAATGCCCCAGGAAATGTAAAAAAAAAAAAAAAAAAAAAGAAATATCTCCTGGCTCCTTACCATTTACTAACAGTTACAAGAGCGCTGAAAATATTGCCTGATGCACATTTTCTGTTCAAGGAGCAATTCTTACATCTACCTGCAAAATCCATCTAGAGCAGTTAGTTACCCCAAACAAACACTCACGGACCACCTAATTTGAAATTGCCACTCAAAATCACATCTTACTATATACAACCTGATATGAAGATATGAGTCTCTGAACTCATTGTCTTTGTTCCTCCTAATGTGAAGGGTGGCTTTGTGAGTGTGACTGGCCACAATAAAACCACAAACGAGTTTTTGAGTTATTTACAGCATGGATTCTAAGCTTCCCAATGATAAAAAAAAACACATGGAAATCAAAAATGTGTTGTGTGGACCAATAACTTTTGAGAGCTATTTATAATTTAGAAGCATAATAAAAGAAAAAAATTGCATTTGCAAAAACAAACATTTACTTTCAGCCTGTACATAGCCCAGATTAAATCATTTTATTTTGGGTGTTAAGATGCGGTTAGTCGGCGTGGGGCGCAGCAGAGCATTATTAAGAGAAGAGGCCAAGAGGCCCATGATGAGCTGCAAAGATCCACAGCCTACGTGCGTTGATCAGTGGACAAGACGGCAATTAGTCTTGCAATTCGTCTCCACAAATCTGGCCTTCATGAAAGACTTTCAAGAATCCAAACCTTTTTTTAAAAAAAAAAAAAAAAATCCATAAGACGTTCTGTGCAGTTTGTCACAAGCTATAAAAGCGAAAGGGTAAACATTCTGGAAGAATGTGCTGTGGACAAATGAGGCCAGACTGAAACCAGAACAGTGTGGCAAAAGAGTAACACAACCCATCACTGCGGACACCCCATCACTATGGCGATATGTGGCATAAGCAGGATCATGCAGATTATGTTTTTCTTAAACTGGAAGAAAAGTTGGTTGAAACACAGATGCAGCTGAACACGGGACGATCCTGTAAGAAAACTTGGAAGCTGGAAAAGACTTGAGACTTAGGTGGAAGTTTGTTTTCCGATCAGACAGTTACCTGAAACATTCAGCCAGAGGAAAATAATGATCTAAATCATTATTTTAGATCAAAGCATATTCATGTGTTCAGTGACCCAGTCAGTCCAGACCTGAATCAAGTTGAGAACCAGTGATAAAGTTGTACATTGCAGTTCACTTAGCAAAAGAATGGGCAAACATTTCAGTTTCTCGATATGCAAAGCTGTTATATTTAAAATAAACAGATCAAAAAAAAAAAGATGCTGTAATTGCAGTGAAAAATTGTTCGACTGACTCGAGATGTACAGCAAACGTTTATTTTTATTTGTAAGAACAAAATGTACCGCTTTCACTTTCCAATTACTTGTCACTTTGTGTTAGGTTGTTACATAAAGTTCTAGTAAAATACACTGATATTTGCAGCTGTACGAAGTTCAAAGGAATTGATGATCTCCCCCCAAACTATGAATAAATTACATTGTTGACAGCATTAGTCTTTGTGTTTCCCCTTTGTTGCTCTGACTTTTTCATAGTTTAGGATCTGGAAAATGTGTTGGTACAAAGGTCAGAAGTGATTTTTCCCAAACTCATGACTTACCTCTGACTGCATGATTGCACCGTGGGTGGTGATCCAATCAATAGTGTTAGCTGAATGAGTGGATGAAGGCTGCATCACGACTGGTTATTTGGCGTCTCTGTCAGCGTGTAGTACTATGAATGTGTAGTGAAGGAGTGGGCGTGTGATGACGGTGAAGTCTGGACAGTACACTCATCTTCCAAAGTACAGTCCAGACTCAAAGATCTGATGGTTCCCATCTCTTCATCTGCACCTCCCTCTCAATTCTTCCTCATTATATGTCTCATATGTTTTCTAAACCTTTGATTCCCTCCTCCTCCTCTTCCACCCTTGAAAGATGGAAATCAGGACAGTTCAGCAGCGGAGGGGTTAAGATGAACCCAGCTTTGTGATTGGCTGCCGGCCGGCGGTCTGATCCAGCCTACAGAGAGAGGTAACCAGGCAACCTCAGAGAGGGAGAGGAGAGAAGAGGGGGCAGAGGACCGGGGAGTTAGAGCAAGAGAGGGAAAAAAAAGAAGAAGCGCTGAAAGAAGCCTGACATAGTTTTGTAAGAAAATGTGGAAAAAGATGTAAGGGAGCTTGGGAGCGCTCTCCCCGGGATGGAAGACGGGATTACTGGCCCTGCTGAAACACACTGTGGATGTCTGAGGAACGCAGCAGGAGATAACGCGGGGATGACTGGATTCTTACAGCCTTTTTCTCGAAATGGGAACTAACTGTGCCCAGTTTCGCTGTAGTGCAAAGGTAAGTGCGCAAACGGCCGGGAGTGACGCGGAGCCGCTGAAAGACGGCTGTGCAAGAAAGTGTGCGCACTTTAGACGCCTGTGGATTCAGTGTGCGGGGCTCCTCTCTATCTGCAATGAATTATCCACTACTACTGCTGGTGCAACGGGATTCTACTGCGCTCATCTGTGTATGTGTGTGTGTGTGAGTGTGTGTGTTTGGCGGTTAAAGAGGAGTGACCCCCACCACTCCCTCCCACTGGCACAGTGGTCAGAGTCGTTTGTGTGTCTTTCGGCGGGAGAAAAGCTGCATTTTGGCGTGTGTGGTTACGGGACGCCCCCTCCCCTTCTCCTGCAGATCCAGCCGCACTTCCTGCGTAATAATTTATAATCCGGCGAGATAATCTTAACTTTGTACCCCCCCTTCTCCTCTCAGAGACCCAGCTTTACTGATTACCAGGCTCTTCAATGTGCTTCACTGTTGGATGCTGCCACTGCCTCCAGTAGGGGAAGAAAAAAAAATCTTCGGGGCCAGGGCAGCCTGTGTGTGACTTTACAGTAACCTATTAGACCTCGTGGCCTTTCTTTATTATATTTCATACACGAGTTCACCCTTAATCCTGGTTATTGCATTATGTGGCCATACTGCGCCTACAACTTGCAGTGGGAAAAACTTCCTTTACGCGCCCATCGGTTCGGTTCCTGCCCGTCGCACAATGGGAGCAAGGTGAAATTGACCGAAACGCGGAGGTTACGTTGATGAAGTTTTAGTGCAGAAATGTAGTCAATGGGCTGTGGGCCGCAGCTGCCTCTCAGCCACCGGGTCTTGGTTGATGGAGTAAAGAGGGGTCGGGGATGAATGAGCGCAGCCCCGACCAGTTTGCTTTGAGGGGGGCCCATGCAGGCTCCGCTGCAGCTAAAAGCCGCATTAATCATGAGGCTGTGGCGCTCTGCAGACCCTCACTCTCCTTTCTGCCTCTGCCTGCAAGGCACACGACCCGCATCAGCTGCAGATGCAGCATGTACCTGCTGTCTGCACACCGCTGAACACAGAATCCCCGTTTAAAGTCCTTATTGTGAATTCCTCTCTGAGAAGCACTTTTTTTTTCTTTTTGTATTGAAATAGTTTTATTTTTCAGAAAGTTAAATTGTTGCTACTGCTGCCACTACCGATGATCAGTTTTACATTCATCCAAATCAACAAAATAATTGGACGCTTGTAGTTTAAAACACGTGAACATTTATCATAATTTTCTTCTTGCGAAAACATTCAATTAATGCTGTTAATTGGCCTTAATGTTTACATTTGTGTTCAAAAAGGTTAATTAGGATCAAGTAGCTAACTAAAAAAAAGGAAGAGCTTTTACTTTGAAAGACCGGAAGTGTTTGTAGTGACGTTAGCTTAACATTGTGAATTTAAAAGAATTGGAGCGAAGACGTCCCGTGGATATTATTATGAAACATCGAACATGAACAGGTTGTAAAATAAAGTAGTCATAGTCTGAGAATATCCCTGGCTTATGAATCAAATCTTAAATTTGAAGGTTACTGTCAAACATTTTTGTCAAGATTCTAGTGCAAATATCTTAGCAAACGTAAAATAAGACAAAACTAATTTACAAGTAACTTTTTAGCAAGATATAGAAGCATATGTTAAGTAAATAATTCCTTAATATTGATGAATAATATAACAAGACATTTTTCCCACATTATAAGTTAAATTGTGTGCCAATAGAACTAGTACATTTTCATCAATATTAAGAAATTATTTACTTGAAACAAACCTCTATATCTTGCTGAAAAGCTACTTTAAAATCAATTAGTCATATTTCATGTGTAATAAGGTATTTGCTCTAGAAACTAGACCAAAATTACTTGGTAAGATTTTTTTTTTTTTTTTTTTTTTTTTGCACAGTGTTTCTCACTGTTTCCATGACAACCAGTCATTTGTGTACACTGTGGTAAATCAGGGGACATGAATTGTTTACTCAGCTGTTCTATATTAACTAGATAACATAAAAAAAATCAACTTCCTTTATGACACTAAAGTCTTTCCAGCTCAAATTGGTTTTGTGACTTCATTGTGACATGCGTCTAAGTTGCAGACTCAAATCACCATCTCTGATTACACACTATTGATCGTAGTTAGAGTAACCATGGCTGAATCACTTACTTGCAGGAATTGTTCTTTTATGAGGTAGCCTTCAATGACCATTCCCTCATAAATCAAAGCCTAATTACAGTAGACTAATAATTTGTATCGTTTTCATTTTTGCAATAAAAATGATTTCATTTACTGCCGTCAGTGCGCTGACATGTTTTACTGCCAGCTACATATCAGGGTTTGTTGCCCTATTGTTTCAGCAGATTTTCAGTAAAACAAAAAACAAAAAGACATTCATTCTCCTTATTTTTTTCCAATAAGCATCAGAGTTTAGAAATGGATACAACTATGGTGAAGTAAAAAGTCAGCAGTAAAATTAAGACATTCGGAGCATTTTATATATAGGCTTTTGTTTAAGGCACAAGACCAGAGTCCACATTACATAAGTGTGTGTTCATGTGTCACAACCCCAATCCAATGGTAACTATTCTCAACTGAGTTCATGAGAAACATTTTGTCAGCTTCTACATGGCAGTAAAAACTGATTCAAAGTGTGTTTACAACACACTAAGCTGAATATAATCCCAACAAGGTAGTTGTGAATACCTCATTAATGTTTTACTGTGAAATACATTTCAGGGATGTTTTTTTTTTTTTTTTTTTTAGTAGCAAAAGTGAAAAAAGTCAACCTGTTGCTCAGAAGCATTTCACTAAGTCTGTTATGTATATAATTGTTGCATTCTACACTAAACTGATTAAAACCTGGAAAGATTAAGTATTTCTCTACTGCAGTGGTGCTACTTTGGAACGAAGAAGAGGAGCAGATTACTTATTCCAGTTCTTCCAAACAAACCTCTTACTTCTGCCTGTATGGGCCCAGCTGGCGACTCCAAGTTGTCATAGAAACCCACAGAGTATTGTGAGGAAACTCTCAAAGAAAACACTGGTGCAGACCCTCTTTCTCTTCCTCCTTCAGTTCTCCTCTTGGTTTTGCTCCATCCACAGCCGGCGGTTTTTCATTTTCAGACCAGTTGAAGTTTTCAGATTAGCCTGCACTTACAAAGCAAACTGTTGCAATTTAGCCATTGAAGTTTGTGTAGCAAATTGTACACATTTTATTTACTGTTTCAGAGTAGAAATTATGCAAGTTTGACAACCAAAGGTTAGACTACTAAATAAGTTACATTTCAGCTAATTATTAAACTCATCTTTATCAACTTGGCATGTAAATCTTTTCCCAGGCAGTCACAGCTAGAGTTAGGTCCACAGAATGTGTGAAAAGTATCAGTCTGCCAAATCTATATCAAGAACTACTTGAACTGGAATAAATATCTGCTATATTATTTCAGTCTCACATTTTCACTTTGTAAATGTAAAATTGTTGGATGTCAAATGTTTTCCTTGTAGCTAGCAACTTTATTTCACTTGAAAATCTGTTTCAAAAGTGTGTTGCTATCTGTCAAATATACAAGCTAGCACTGTTGCTAAGCTAATTAAAGTCCAAGCTACGAGTAAGTTGACCCATTTATTCATAATACAAGCCCCATAAACATATCAGCAACACTGTGCTTGACTCTAATGTTGGTCAACTTAATTGCTGAAACATATTTATCTTGAAATTTTGTTTTATATTGCGTATCTTTGCTATCTCAGACTGCACAGAAACTTCTCTGACGGTCTTTGAGTGTTCAGGCCTTTTAATGAGCTTCATTCACTTAAATCCTGACCATCCTGTGGGCGTGTGTGGCTGCTTTCTTTCTAGTTCAGTTTAATTGGCTCCGATTCTTTAGTTTGCAGAACACAGACCAAGGAAATATGCAGGACAATACATGCTGAATGAATTTTTAACTAGACAACACCCACTGATTTTATTTTGTTGTAGCACAAATGGAAGATAATAAAGGGCAGAGTGGTGCAATTCTTCTCGTAACAAAACACAAGTTTGACTGCAGTCTCATAATTGTAGCCCGGCTGCCTTTCTTTTTTTTCTTTTTTTTTGGCTCTGGCACCCTAGTGACACTTGTTGCTATGGATACAATTCAACACTAAAATAAATTGACAGCCTATTCAAGTCACCTGCACAATGTGACGGCGGCTGTGTCTCAGCGGCGTTTCTTCAAAAACACTGCGGTGAAAACAATGAGCAGGGAGCTGCAGTCAAATTAAAATGTGGAAGTTAAGCTAACGATTACAAATGTTATGATCTTGAGGTGGAGAAACAAAGTTGTAATTTTTCTTTTAGTCAGCCAGTTCAAGAAGTATTCTGAATCTAGAAGTCTAGAAGTGAGTCTTTTTAGGTTCAAAGTTGCTGTAAATTCATCTTTGACTTTCTCCGCTTCACTTTTATGCAAAACTATCCTCCGTATTTGCAGAAGAACATGTGTGAAAACGCCTGCCTGCCCACCTGTGGCCTCAGCGTTCGGTCCAGTGCATGGCAGGTGACCCAGTGATGCTCTGACCCTCGACTGAGCCGCGCTGAATTCACCTCTGCATGGAGGACAATTTCATACAAGCAGTTTTGTGTTCTCCTTCAATGTGCAGCACTGCTGAAATGTTGGATTTTTACACTTAAGAGACACTAGCAGACAGTAGAACAACGCGGTGCACTTTTGCTTTGCTGTCTGCTGTATTCTAAACTTGCTGTAACAAGAAAAGTATCTGTATTTTTCAGAAATTCCTCTGTTAAACACAGAGGGAATAGGAAGAATTGAGTGGCCCTTGGCTGGCTGCCCTTTCCATTGATCCACTTCCTCTGCAAGTTTGTGTGTCTGTGCTTATAGCTGACATTTTCTTAGATATAATTGGCATCAGGAATAACTTCACAGACTGCTGGGACTACGTCAGTGTATATCGAATACCTTATTATTTACTGTGATGGAAATTAAGCGTTTCTTGGACTAAATAATCACTCAACTAAACATGGATAAATTTGTTAAACCTTAGCTATGATGTATTTGCACCTTTGAAGCCAGTAATCATGATTACCTGTTGATGATTACCAGGAATGTATGTTGAACCTTCATAAAGGAGCTAATATCTCTTTAGAGTTTTCATCTTTTTAGAAAACCTAATCTGTTCAGACTTGGATTAGGATCTGTTGACATTAGTATTTTGCAAAGACATGTTTTATTGAATTTTTTCAAACTTAAAACAAAAATATCTAACAAAAACTCGTAAAAACAAAACAAAAAAAAAATCTGTATATTTTCTTGTCAATTTAAGTGATAAACCAGGAATCAAAACTATGCATAGTTTTCAGACTTTCTACCTTCCAAAAATGTGGCATGCATTTGTGTTTAAGTCCACCTGACCTGCAGCCATAAATGCAGCTGGTTCTGCAGAGCGTTAGCTTAAGGGAACTGAATTCACATTACTGACACACTTCTCACATTTCCATTGGTAAAACATTTTGAAAAGCTTTTACAATTTCTTCAAATTCCACTTCAAAAGGACCAAAACATCAAACAGGTTAGTAGATATTTGACTCTGCAGCTTCAGAGATGTGGAAAGATTAGTATGCTTACTAAAATTATAATGGTGCATGTAGAGTCAGCTGTAGAACATGCAAAAGGATACAGATCTTAAATGTCACCTGGCAAGATACATTTTTTGTTACAAAGTTGGATTCATAATCTCATTTTTTTAGAGCCCCTTTCTTTCCTGTACATCATCTTCATGATTTCTGTGTTTTATTATAAATTTATTCCCATTTTTTTTGTCATCTTGACTGTGCTGAACTTTCTTTAATCGCCCACCAACCCTCCAACTCTCTCCACTTGTTGGTCTTGCAGCTGCAAGTTTTGATGCTCCACCTTCTCCCCTCAACCCACCACCATGTTCGCTGCTACATCTCCAGTTTTACACTACGCCACAATCACTCATAATCCCACATAATCCTACCATCCACCTACCCAGCAAACCCGCGCGTCTTCCAGCGAGTGCCACTTTGGGGCGAAACCACAGAGGTCTTCACACCGTTAATGAGTTTTCACAGTAAACAAAAGCACTCTAGTCGAGGCATTTTCAGGAGGCAGAAATGTATGCGCATGCAGAAACGAGCGCGGCACATTAACACTTCAATTAATTCAACGCTTCACATTCTAATTTCCCCAGAAGTCAAGAAGTCAGACCACCCTCCTCTTTCGAACCACACACACACACACACCCACACACACACGTACGCTGCTCAGCGTCCTGTGTCGTTCTTCAGCACATCTCAGCAGTATTACACGCTCCTTGTGACATTTTCGATGCCTGAGAGAGAATGACAAACAAAGCTTTACAAATGACATTTTAATATGTTTTCTTTGTCTTTCGTGGGGTGATGATCAAAGAAGCAGAGCTGTCTCCTTTCACACAGTATTCTTTTGTCAAACACAATAGATATTGGATATGTATATAAGTCGGAGGCAGAATGAGATTGGGCCGACTCTTTTATTATTTTTTTCCCTCTTCTTCTGGTGGTTGTAAGCCGCTCCTCCCTGTGGAGCAGCTCGTCTGATTTCCACCCTCACTGTGAGACGCCAACAAAGTAAGAGAAAGAAACGGATGAAGACGGGAACGGATAGATGTTTTCCTCAGAGGATTTCGTCGTCTTTTATTTTTCCCAAACTTTTTCTCCCTCGGGAATTTTCCCAGCCTTTGCTTCTTTGTTGCTTTCTAATGTGTTCTTAACGTTCTGTGATTCTTTCCTTTTTCCCCCTCTGTCTCTCTTTGTTACTTTCAGAATGAGCAACCGAACGCACCGAAATCAAGCCTGTTGAGTTTAGAAAAGGAGTCAAAGGGGCTCGTCTCCCTAAGCATGCCCACGCACAGGGGTGGCAGCATCATGCTGTGGGGTCAGATTTGGTTGGAAAATTGTTAGGGATATGGAAAAAAAAAACTTTTGGAGTGGCACAGATCTCAGGTTTTTATTTGTGCAAAAAAAAGTGGAGTCATACGTGTGAGCTTGTTTGTCCAGGACTGAGGACACGAATGCTTGAGTTGAACCGTGGCATACGCTGCCTTCTTTTGAGCACCTGACCCATGACTTTTGTTTTATTTATTTATTTATTTTTATTTTTTTTTTGGAGTTTTTCTTATCTGGCTCACAGGAGCGGCTGGATGTTCAAATGCGGCCTGGAAAGGTCAGACCCTCAAACACACTCATCCATGAGGCACATGCGGTGTGTCTCCGCAGAGACGCTCCTGTGCATTCTCAAACGTTTGTGCTCAGAGCGCCACGGTGCCTCGGTGTCGCACAAGCCACTTTCGAGATCACAGAAGTTTATGCGGTTTCACGGGTCATGAAATCCGCTCAGCCCATAAAGCAAGTTGAAGTTCAATTAAAGTGGAAACATAAAAATGATAAAAGCAGGAATCTTTTTTTTTCATTATTTTCTTTTCTTTTCATGCAAAACAGATGCAGCTCGGCTGAGGTGAGTGATAACTGAAGCCTCTCAGGGTGGCAGAGCTCTGAGTGGCCATTTCGCTGCTCAGCCTGAATCGTTTGTCCTCCATACTGAGTCGTCACGTTTAAGAACACGCTCGCACACATACATGCAGACCTGTGTGTCGGGGTGGGGAATAAAAATGGACGCTGGCTTTCTTTTCACATTGTGCCGTGGTTGTGCTCACGCCACACACAGGCCCGCACACACTCACATCACCACGCATCCAGAGAGGTGAGAGGAGCAGATTTGAAAGCAGGCCTTCATATTTTCAGTCAGCATCTCTGTAAGCCATTTCCTGGACCTGCTGTGCAGAACTGAATAGGTTTGGCTGCAGCAGCAACCAGAGGCGGAGAGAGGGTGTGTGTGTGCATGTGTGTGTGTGTGTGTGTGTGTGTGGTGGGACTTAAGATAATCAACAAGCTGCTGGAATTCATTTAAAAATAGGTGGGTCTAAATAAAGACCCATTATGTATGGAGAGCTGTCACTGTGAAGCTTGTCAATATTTATCTTCATGATGTGAATTGGCCGGTTTCATAGTGCATACAGAAATTTCAGGAATGTATAACATGCTTTAATGTAGAGCAGAAAGGAAGTCATTATGTTTCCCCCAGGGTATTATAAGCCTGGCGGGGCACCGGGCTTTACTTGACCCCCCACCAGGCTAAGCAATGCTTATTTATTTAAGTTTTCATTAAATATTTGCATTTTTTAAGACTTTATAGTTAGTGTTCAGATATTAATCTTCCAATAACGCATTGCGATATTCAAATTCAAGTGATATTTTCAAATTTCCTGTCAATTTTTTTTAACTCAAAAACATGGTGGGCCGCTGGATGAATGACTGCTGGGAGCCCAACCAACAGGTTTAGCAAGTTTTCCGAGGGAAACCTTGTAATATATTGACTGTTTTAGTTCTAACATGTTTGAAACTTTTTAGCGATTTAAGTTTCATTCATAGATGCTAAATATAGCACTAGTTTTCAGGTGGTGTGAAAAATCTTCCACCTTCTCACCATTTCTCTCTAAAATAGCAACAGTATAGCAACCTGACCGTATGGCTGCCATCTGTGCCGATATCCAGCCTGTAGTTTGCTGCTTTACACACATGCAGCTTTTAGTTTGCCGACTGTAGCTATAAAACTTTTATCAGACTGATAATTGGCCCGTCTTTAGTTGTGAAGCCATGACAAATTTTTCCATTTTGACCAAATTTGTCCGGGTGACCTTCCACTAATTTTCACTTTTGGGTTAATAAAGTACTTGTTAAATTGAATGTACCATTGTTTGAGTTTTAATTTAACTAATGGCCTTTAAAACCACTTCAACCTGAAACACTTTATGATAAATGCTTCATTTACATTTTATTTAACAACCAGAATCTGAGCTGCTCAAAATTTGAGATGATGGGCTCGATTCTCAAAATAATTCAGAAAGTAGAAACGGCCTCGACAAGTGGCTGTCTTAAGTCCTTAAATCGATTGCTACATTTAATTTCCCGACAGTGTTTTTTTCTCAGTGTGTTGAGTGGTTACAACACATTTAAATTGGAAAGGGGCTCAAACTTCACTGGGCGTGTAATGAACAGATTGCGCTCTTATTGCAGTCTGAAAGCAAAGGCTCATAATTAAGAAGATTGTAATATTTTGGTGAGATATGTCTCTTGTCACCCCCCAGACTGTGCTTTGCTCATTATACGCGCACATTATGTGCTTCTTAAAAAAAAAAAGTCTTTAAACAGTTTCAATGTAAATTTGAAGTTTGTTTTCTTTTTTTCGAAGTTGTTGAGCATTCCCTTGCATCAGATAAACAGTCATCATCTTGATCCAGGCCCGTTTGAACTGTCTGCTCGGGTTGTCTTGGAGCTCAGGTTGGGTGAAGATATAGTTTGGGCTTTGACTGCTGCTGCAGTTTGATCCAAAGTGCTCCAGATATCCACAACTACTGCCTGCAGCGCCTCATGACAGACGTGCGACCATCACACCGCGGGCGCTCAGGAATATGACGGCTTCGGGACAATAGTCATAGACAGCAGAGCAGCCACAACAGGAGCTGGCACACACACACACACACACACACACACACACCTACACACACACACACACACACACACTGCATGCAGTTAGTGTTGCAACCGTAGAAAATGCATGTGTCACAGAGAGATGTGGGGAGCACAGCCAGGGGCGCACGGCCCGGTGGAGAGGCTAAAGACGGTGCAGTTGAAGGTGCAGACTTTCACTGTAACATACCAATAATAAAAAAAAAACATGATATAGGTTACAGTTCTGCTTTAATCTCTGGCCTCAAGCAAATTTAAATAAAGTAAGAGCCCAGAAGCAAATTCCTACCACCACACTATCAAAGACTCCATTTCTTCTTTTGCAGTATTCGATCATTTTCTACCAGTTTTACAGCCTCGGATTAAATGTTAAAAGTTAATTTATTGCCAGGGTTTTGGCCTGGAGAGATGTCTCCACTGCTTTCACGCACCTTGTCTAAAGCTCTGCTTAGGACAATAAAAAGGGTTTTATAACGAAAGCTTGTTAATGCTGTAAATATACAATGATGTTCTTCTACAGCACCTCCCCAGAGTCGTCCTTCCACTTGTTAATGTTGTTTACAGGCAGGCGTGTAAGAGGATTTGACCAGCAGATGCATAAATACACATTAGAAATAGAGATCAAATGCAGAAGTCCTCTCTGACTCTGAACTGCTCCGAATTTCCAGCTCAGATCATCCCAGAGCCACTTAATGTGGCTTTGTGTGCTAGATTTGGCTTTAGAGATTTAAAGTTTAAGTATGTATTTAGTTGAGAGGCATTTACAGGAAATGAAAATTTGCCTCAGCTATTTATTCATGTAAAGCAAAAGCAGCTTAAAGCTACATTAGGTTATTCTGACTGCAAATGTGAACGAGAGAGGATGTTTGATGCCAGGGCCTTTTGGGTGCTTGGGACCGGCTGTTTTTGTAAGGCAGCGAATTTCACTAAAATATTTGTGGTTGTTTTTGTTTTTTTCTTTTAGAGTCCAGTACGCACTTGTCAGGATCATTTAAGCTGAAAATCAACCAAATTTCCCTCACTAGTCCATTTCTAACCATTTACTGTTAGCAACTAAACTTTATGCCTAATTATTATAGCCTTCAAGACTTTTTCAAGCTTAGCTTCTTTAAACTGTTGTTTTATTCCATAAAACATCTCTTATGAATGCAAGTGATCCATGGGTAGAACGTAAAAGCACCAATAAAAGAGCGAGACGTCATGTGAAAATAAAAAAAATATATATTCTATTTCAATGTGGCTTAGAGAGAGAGAGAGAGAAATGAAGGCGCAGCAGGAAGTGGGAGATGGAGAGAAGTGAGGTGAGAAATGGTTGTGATTGCCTGGTGAGCTTCACTGAGTCCGGCTGTGTTATTATGTGATCTGCTCTGCTCACCCAGCCCAGTCTTCACCTGCAGCCTCGTTTGTGCAGCGTTTGTGCGAGCTCTGAATGGGTTCTTAAGCCGCTGATGAGACTTTTGTCTCACCTTTCTCTGGCCGCTGTCTCTAGAGAGACTCTGGTCGCCCAGAGAAAACGGACTCGTACTTTGGCCTTTGCTGCGAATCGCCGCCTCGAGTGACTTCTTACTGCAGCTCATTCGCGCTGCCTTGAGCCGCAGCTCTCACGGGAGAACAATTTAGGAATCGCCTCTCTGATAAACAGAGGCCCGAGGGGATGAATGGGAATTTGGACTAAAAAGAGAATTTGAAGCTCATGTTATCTGTCGACCCTGCTCCCAAACCTCCTCGTGAGAGTTGATCGACCTCTGCGATTTATTACCCACGCTGGTGATTTTCATCAAACGTCAGCCCTCAGGAACACAAACGCTGTAATAAAATCCCTGCAGAAGCATGCTCCTGACCATACGACTGCCCTGCTGCTGCCTACATGGTTTATTAAATAAGAGAGAAGGTGATCCTGTTTTTCCTCTGTGGGTTTTCTGCACAACATGCAGTCTCATACTGTGACTTTAGGTGTTAAATTGATTACATGCTTGGGTACCTCTAGCTTTATGTTTGAGAGTAACATGGGCAATAATGCCATTCCTCCAAACCTATAACCCCAGCATTCTCCCAGAGGACTTACTCTTTCCTTTCCTCACAGTCACACGTTTTTTTCCCCGTTAAAAGTAAATCCTTGTATTTAATGTTCCAGTAAGTTTCTTAATCTTCCAAATGTGGTGCCATTTTGCATCCCAACAGATGCTAATCCTATCACGTGCTAATTGCTATTAAAAGATGCTAAGATAAAACGGGAAAAACGTGAACTCTTTAATCATTTTGTCTTTGTTTTAAACACATTTTTTTCCCAGATCTTATATCTTTTATACTATATTTTATACTATAAATTATATTTAATTTTAAACGTCTTACGGTTACTGAAAAAAATAGTTAACTTTGAATCCTCTTCAGCTAGCCATAACATCTGTACTACTGATTGTTGTTGTTTTCTGACTTAAAAAAAAAAAAATCTAAACTGATCATCTCTTATCAAAGCCAGTTATCCTGAAAATTGGCTGGTTTGTTTCTTTATTGAGTTTTAAAGAGATTCTTCTTTGCACTTCGCGTGTTCAAAAGGATAAAATAATCCTATGAAAACCTCAGTTAAGATCAAACAATTTCTTTCAATTTATTTTGAAAATCTTCCGTGCGGCTTGCTTCCTGCACAGACAGCAAAGCCATTTATATTCAACTTGTGAGCAAATGAGATCAGAGCCTGCTTAGCACCATTTAAAACAGGAAGGTGATAAATTATGAAATGACGAGAACCGATGAGAACATTTATTAGAGAACCGTCTCGTGAGAACTAGCGAGCATACCTAGTTGTGCACAGTGAGTATTAATTAAAGCTTCTATTGCAAACCGAGTCTGAGGTGCACAAATGAGCATTGAGTTAGGAAAATGAAAACACTCCCAGGTGTGTTTCTGAAGCTGCAGGTGCCACCGCTTATTCTTGGTCGCCTGAGATTATTACTTTATCGTTATGACTCGAAACTTTCCTCACAGTCGTTATAGACTTTATATTAAACAAACCATCTGGCCCTCATTTATCTTCCTAACACACACACACACACATAGAGAGAGAGGGAGAGAGAGAGAGAGATAAAAAATGAGCTAAAATGCTATTTTGACCACTGGGAGTAGCCAGAAGTCACCGTTTAGTGCAAGGACTCTGACATATACGAACAACTGAGGTTAAGGGTTAAAGTGCTTTCTTGTTAGCCATTTTTCCAAGCCACAGCTGACACACCCATATTATATTTATTGGCACTATTAGAGTCCGTAATAACTTATGAAACCAAGAATTTATATTTCAAACATCCTCTGTCTGGTCAAGCTGTAATATCTTCATGTAGACCAAGTTAATGGAGAATTGTAGTTGCACTTGCTCATGGTTCTGTGTTTCCTGGTTAAAATGCTGATGAGAAGGAACTGGACACGAGTCTTTTACGAGCACAAGTAGTGCTCTAAAGACCAAGTTTCTCCATTAGCCCATCAGTTCTATAAGTAGAGCAGATGTAGCGCTAAGCAGAACACAGCAGCTGCATTTTATCAACATTTTATATGTGAAAAATGTTAAAACTGCAGAAGTAACAATCCCAATGAGTTTTGTCACTTTTGGGTTTACAAATATCATTAAGTATATTGTGCATCTTGTCATGATTTTTTTCTTTTTTTAATGAAAATGACTTTTTAACCTGATATCGAGAAATGGTATAGCAACGACTGTTTTTCTGAAGACATCTTTATGACTTTGACCTGGCCTGAATTGTTAGTTGGAGGCTCTTTGGCAGCTGAGTTACTTTGTCTTTGCTGTCCAGACTGTTTGGATTTCATTTGCTACTTTTTCAAACTTACACTTAGTTTTACACTTTAGCTCTGCACATCAGCTTTCCTTTTCTTGCAAAGACTCCAGTTTTACTCTGAAATGTCTGCGCTGAAAATATACAGAGTGAGTACAGGTGGTGCTGCACCACTGCTTCTGTTTTCAACAGCATTGCTAAATCATTCACCGACTGCAGTGGAACAATCTGTTGTGTTTTTCTGTTTTCTTACCTGCTTGTTTATCTAAAAGATGCAGCATTGGATGGATATATGATGTCTGATGTAGATCTAGGGCTGCTCCGATCACAGTTTTCTGGTTGATCACTGAACTTTAAAAAAATCTGACACCAATTTTTTCTTAATATGTACAGTAACTGCCACCGTCATGTATTATAATGTCACAGTACACTTTCATTGTGCCACTCATATTTTACTGAAAAACATAGAAGACAGTTTCAAAAGGGACAGTGGCTGATTTTGTGAAGGGAGATGAGATCAGTGGATGTGGTTGGGTTCACATTAAGCGTCGGCCAATCACAATCACTCAAAAATATGAAAATTGGAGCAGATCGATCTGTGCATCCCTAGTTAATGTTCTGCCTTCATGTAACTTTATGCACAGGGCCACAGATTACTTCCCACTTCGCCAGCTGATCTTGATATGATAAAGTACCAGATAATGTTTTTTTTAATACAAATACAATAACAAATGCTGGTTTTTGCCGTTTTTTTGTTTTTTTCATGGTGTTGAAATTTCCCAACAGAATGACACTAAATGTACCAGTAATATTTAGATCTGTCACCATGTTGAAAGTGATACTTTATTATTTTCCAAAAATATCAACATTAAAGAAAATGTATTCAAAAACCTAAAAATAGAAATAAAATAGTCTCTTCTCCAAAAGTAATGTACTATTTGTGATTTTAAATTAGTTTTATTGAGTTGGACTGAAGGGAAAATGGCTTTTTTTTTCCTTTTTTTTTTTTGTAAATGTTGCAGGGCTCTACTGTAGATTTTTAGTAGATTATAGAAATTTACTTCATTCAATTGTCTGTGACAGAAGAAATGAAGTATGTCACTGCTGGGTATAAATGAACCCATGGTTGGCGTCCAGCATCCCATGATATGCACAAAAAATGCAGATATAAACAGGATTCATCTGCTTGGGAACTGCAAAAGACTGACATGGCAAAGGGGCAAAATGACCTGCCATATTGCCCCTTCGTCGTCTGTGAGCGGAAGGGTCATCATGATGTGGGGAAACAGGGCTGGGATTATTCCGTCACGTTTTGGGTCTTAATTACTGAAACATGTTCTCCCTGACAAGGACATATACACAGTAGAGGAGCCAGTAGAAATTCCCCATCAGAAAGTTTCCCGACATGCAGCCTCGGTGTTTGTATGTGGGGATTGATCCGGAAAAGTACTCAGGTGTGTGTAGCGGTGAATATTTACAATCCTCAGAAACGGAAGGAGGAACACTTCCAGGTGTTGACGAGCATTTAATCACTCACCTGTGAGACTAATAAGACGGGCCATCGGGCCACACACACACACACACACACACACGCACCCATATGGCCTAATGTGTGTATGCGCACTCGTAGGCTGGTGGGACTAATTAGCCAAACTGAAAACACAGCCCCAGCACGGCTGGTAAAGGCTCATTCAGACGCAGTACAAATGCATAACAGCTTGCTTGCCGCTTCCCTAAAACACTCCGCCGCTACTCTTCTTCTCTCTCGTTGGCATCTGAAACAGTCAACGGGGGAAGGAGGACGAGGAGACGGGAGCAGTAGCGAGTAAGTCGGGAGCCAGATAGGCAGAAGTAGCTATTCTCAGTGCAGACTGTGGCTGCAGGCAGCGCTACAGGTAACAAACACATCAGTCATATACACAGCACACCTGTTACGGTACAGATGGGAAGCCCTGGGAGAGAGGCAAGGCAGAGCAATGAAGAAAGATGAGCAATCAGAGAAAGCAACACAGAAGTGGGGAGGGGAAGGGAGACAAAGGAAAGCGGGTGGAATCCCATTTTTCATGGAGACGCAAAGGGAGAGATTGGGGTGGGGAGTTTGAGGTCAGAGGTGCTGCACCTGTTTGCTTTATTCCGCGACGATGGCAGAGCTGCTGAGAAAGAAGTAGGGCAGAGGAAAAAAAGGAGGACTTCCTCTCGCCCGCGCCTTCTCCCTTGAGAAGACACTACTCCCTCGTTGTACAACTTCAGACATATCCACATCTTTTTTTTTTTTATTTGATCTCACTGTCAAATTCATAAGAAGTAATTTTCCCCCAATGCCCGTCTCATCAAGACATGGTGAGGTTCTCCAAAGCCCTCTCTGCTCTGGAGATCCACCATCATCATTTTGTCCTCTGTAATCACTGAATAAAAGGCTTCAGTGTGTGGGAGTGAGTGAAGCTGGTTAGGTGCCCCAAGCTATAAATCATTATCTGATGTCTATTAGCATATAATTCAGAATTTTCCCTTAGCCATTGGAGGCATCTGATAGGCTAATTTAAACGCTCAGCTGGCCCTCGTCTTGCTCGAGGAATTCAAATATAAAATTGTGGCGTATAATGAGAAGACCCTCTCCAGGTTTTTCCTCTCATGCTGGAGGTCTGGGTTGAAGATGTTTCCTTAATGAGACTACGACAATAATACTACTCTCTCTTTTTTTTGCACGTGTGATTGTAGTCATTGGCTTACCAACAGTGAACGGTGTTCAATAAAGAGGGTGGAAGATATTGTTGCGAGTAAGTAGAGCTTCAGCGTCGCCTTTTTCTCACCATCTGATGCTGCAGCATTCACAGTGCCACCTCCAGCAAAAACAAGATTTTATCATTGAAAAATATTCTGCTACATTTCATGTGTTGTATTCTTAAACCATGATGTAACAAAATCCCTATTTAAGAATGTTAATATTTGATGTTTCAGATGCTTTTTTTGTTTTTAAATAAACGCATTCAAAGTAATTCCTCAGCCCAGATATTTCCTCCTGTAAGTTACTCCCATACTGACACATTTATTTCCTCTCCTGTATCTCCTCTTGCAGTAGTTGAATATGAATTAGGCATGTTTTATGTTTGACCACATTCAAGCAGATAAAAAGCTCGTTTTAGAGCTGCTGTTTTATAAATATTAACTCCTCTCTCTACTGTTCCTGCTAAATGTTATCCTCTCTTCATCTTGCTGACTGAAGACTTTAAGAATTAGTGTGGCCGTGATGAGATGAAAGGACTTCAATGTTCACATGTTGCACAATTGTGCCTCATCACTTTTGGCGACTGGAAATTGTGTTTAAAGTCGCCGGTCGTGGCAGCAGGCTCTTTGCTCCAGGACTGCAAAAATAGTTCACTCAGATACTCTTAGATTTTAGTGCATTTATTCATTAGTTTGCAGTGTGCGTTTTTGTGAGCTTGCATTCGCTGTGTGCTTGGAGTAAAGAACCAGGAAATCAGATTGCCCATTCCAGTCACAGCGTCACATTTCCACTCAGCTTGTGACGGTGCATTTCCTTTCCTCTTCATGCTGGTTGCGTTCGGTCTTTCATTCGGTATTTCAGCCCTTTCACACCTCTCCCAGGGCTTCTCTCTCTCTCTCTCTCTCTCCCTCTTTCTCTCTCTCTCTTTCCTGTCCAAATGCATATTGATGTTGGTGTTAGAGATCCAGTGATCAGAAATTTTGTTGCTGATACCGTTGATTGATTTTGCAGTGATTTTATTGATTCTTAAACTGTTATAAATGTTCATTATTTTTTCTTATCAGCAAAAGAGAGAGTGAGCAGTCAGTGTTACACAGCTCTGCACCTAAACATGATCTGACTAGTGTTCCAAAACAAGCAGGAGTTTACATTTTAAGTTCTTTGATGCCTTATTTCTTGTAGAACATAGTTAGCAGTATGTAAGTATGAATTAAAAAGACCCTTACCTTAACTTTGTTATTTTCAAAAGCCTCACATTTCCTAATTCAGCATGCTCCATGACAGACAGACTTGAAAAAGAGGTGAAACTGGCTAACTAATGTTAGCTTCCTGACATCATCTCAAATTTAGTCCCTCCAAACATTTTTCATCACATGAGGGACGCATCTAATTCTTTGACTGACTTTAAAACACTGAAACCGATGATGGCTTCCCAAGTCTTCCTCATTCAGTAAGCACTTCAACACAGAAGAGAGTTTTCAGCAAAAACCTGAAAGTGCTCGTCATGGTGCGTTCACCCATTTTGTAGCTCTGACTAGACAATTACAGACAAAGGCTGGCCATACTTAAAAAAAACCAATTTGGGTTATCAGCTGATTTTTTATTTTTATTTTTTATTTTTATTTTCTTGGTGCATTTCTAGTTGCACGACACGGCAAGTAATCGTTCTAAAAAACTAAAACATGTTAAACCTTACATACTGGAGTTTATTTTTCTCAGCTCCTGTTTCCAGTTATCTGCTGTACCTTTCTCTAAACTCTTTTTTTCTCCCCCTCATCCTCTGTGCTCCTCATTTTTTCTTCCCTTTCCACACACCTCTCCCCTGGTTTTCAGTCGCTGTGTGCTGCTGTATGTATTGGTATCATTAGCAGCCACACTATGATGGATGGTGCTGAGAGGCTGGGCCCTGACGGGGTGGGACTCTGCCTAAGCACACCATGATTACCTTCAGCACACACACACACACACACACACACACGCATGCATGCGTGCACCTGCGAGGCTGTTTCACTCTAATGCTATGCTCCTACCTGTGTACGCATTTCTAACTAATGCTTCTCAGAATAACACGATATCATGTAGATAACTACCCAGAGATGGATAAAATTGCTATTGAATTGTGGCAGCCACCCTCCCCTTACTTTCCCATCTGGAACACACACGAGCGGGCGCATACGAAGAAACACACACAGCATTTGGAGTTTTAAGAGGTTTGTATTGACTCAGATCCCCACAGGGAAGCGAATGCCAATAGCCCCGCCACTCTGTGTGAGAGTTCTGACAGACCAGCAGCCCAACAGACCGCAGGGTGCTAAAAGGGTTTATTTCAAGAACTGGCAGAAAGTTTCACCTCCGGGAAGTTTTTCAGACTCTTCATGCGGCACAAGATTTCTACACATTACCATGTTGTGTGTATCGCATATGTGTGTGGAAAGTTCAGAGTTTCAAAGCGAAAAAAAAAAAGAAAAACTGAAAGCATGCAAATTGTGTGTCTGACAGTCCCATGATGATTCAGTCAGATGTTTGCTCTCGCTGCTTACCGAAGCTGTCTGTGTGCGTTTGTGTGTGTGTGTGCGTGTGTGTGTGTGTGTGTGTGGAGATGGACTTGAAGCCGGGCTTACCTCTATGTGAAATTGTGTGGCAGCTGATCATGTCAGAGTCAATAAGAAACAACAGGCTTTATTAAAGCTGGAGACTGAGTAAAGATTGATTTTGTTTGGCTGTCTGCGTTTTAACTGGAACAGCGAGCGGCTGTGTGACGGGGTGTGTGGGTGGTTAGGCACACCGGCAAGGAGCAGGAGCTGCGACTGACTGATGGGTACTTGTGGCAGAAGACATTATGGGGAAAAGCAGGGTAGATGATGCTCTTGTGCCCCTTTTGGGAGTCTCCCCCCAGGGTGCTGGTTTGCAGCGCAGTTGGACAGAGTTTCTACTTATTGTGTCTCGGTTCGACTTGCTGTCAGTGGGGTGTTTGGTTGGGGATCGCTGGCGGCTTGCGAGCCGAGAGGTTTTTAGTCTGTCTCTGTGCAAGATTTAGCCCTGAAGCAACTTTAGCTCCTCTTAGTCACTTCAGTCTCGTCTCTGCTGCCATCAAATCCTTCCCCTTCTTGATTACTGCCTTATTCTTTGCCACTAAAAGCCTGTGGAGAAACGACAACAACGAAAAAATTAAATAAAATCTGTCCTACAATCTTTTGAGCAGCAAGGTTTTCCAAATAGGCACTGCATGCAATTCCTGAGTCTTTTCATTTGGGTGAATAAGCAGTTTGATTGAAACAGCTCTAACACCCAGAGGCAGAAAAGCTGCAAGGTTTTAAAAGCTGTTATTTAGTAGCGCATACCGAGATACATATGACAGATGCTTAAGGGTTTTTCTAACAGTCAATTTGAGCCAAAAGAAAACCTTAAGTCACTCCATAAATAAAAGATACAATCTCAAGCAGAAGAAAATCTAGAATGATCTGTTGAACAAAATAAGATGTTTTGTTTTTCTTACAGGTTGATTAACTTTTTGTGTTGAATTTTCCGTGTTTTTTAAAGGCACACACAAACTAATTTGTGTAAACCTTGTCTTAATTCAGCAGTTAAATATAAACACTTACAATATAACATAAACTGTGCCAAAGGAAGTGAAGGAGTTGGAAATCTCTCCCCATTTTTTCATCGATGCATAGCTGTGTGAGTGGTGAATCATTTGAAGACAGAACAATAAAGGAAAAAAAAAGAAACCTCACTAAGAACAGGAACTATAGAGTGAGGGATTCTTTAGATTAGAGAAATATGACAGAGAAATAAATCAGTGGCAGGATAGTGAGGAGGACAGGCTGAATAGTATCAATAGTAGTAGTATTCAATCACCTACTGTAGTCTTAGTAAGCCACAAAAAAATTAAATCTGTCAGGTTTTGTTGGGAAAAATTTCATGGCGTTATTCAAACAGGATATTAACATCGGATCTGTTTTTTTCACAACTTCCAACAATATGGAAAGACTTCGTTTGTGGCTTTATTTTATGACGCAGTGTTTAATTTATCATTTCCTGGGTTTCCCCCAGAAAACTTGCTAAGCCTGGTGCTCAGGGCGCTACGGCATTCATCCAGCCACCTGCCATGTTTTTGAGTTAAAAAATGTTTAAAGTTGACAGAAAATTTGAAAATGTCATCTGATAGTTATGCATTTTTGGAAGACTAATATTAATACCTTTGCCCAGGCAAACTATAAAGTCTTAGAAAAAGCAGTCATTAAAAGAAGTCTAATAAACCAACAATGGTAGGCCTGGTGGGGACACAGGTCAAGCCTGGTGGCCCGCCAGGCTTATGATACACTGAGGGAAACCCTGATTTCTGATAACAGTATGTTTCAAATGTGATTTCCAACAACCTGCCAGTTTGGATTTTGAGAAAACTGAAGCCGAGTTTATAAGCTCACTGAGTTTGTAGGATTATGTCAGTGTGACATAGTAACCGTGTTGGCAGTCCAATCAAATGTATAAAGTATAACACTTCAAGTAGCTGCACTATATAAGGAGACGGATTAGATCACATTTCATTTGTGGACACATCAGACTTGGTTTACATTTTCCTTTGTCACACGAGTAAAAGCTTTTATCTGTAATTTATTAAATCTCATGTATTTCTTCTCTCTGTGTTTATTGCTCTTATTGAGTGCATTGCTTTATGCTGAGGGTTGAGTCCTCGCTGTTGTCTACTATAGCTGATGTAAAGCCAGCTGCTGAAAACATCTGTTTAGCTTGAGCAGATGTCCGCAGGTGCTGCCGCTTGAACTTTGTCAATCAGTCATGTTCTGACACCGTTAACATGTATTTATGTTGAAAGCAGGTGTCTGACAGAAACCTGCTGCTCATGAAATTTCATGATGTGGGATTATACCTGGTCTTACTCCAGTATGGGATCACCTTTATTCTGTTATTACAACATGTTAGTTAGCAGGTATTGAAGCTTGTATTAATTAACTGAGTATGATCTGCTGTAGAAGTATCAGATCATAGTTTCATGCTGTATCAGAGCCTGGCTCTGGCTGTTATATGCCACCTTCCTGCGCTGGTCAGGCTGACCAAAGACAGAGATTATGTAGGTTTCAGGTTTTCACCACCTGGACTGGAAGTAACAACTCCTTATTAGGAAGTATGATTCATAGAACTGAAACTGTTAAATGTAACCTAAAATCATGAGTTATGCAGTCAGGGGTGGCGGTAATGTTCCAGAAGAAGGTTGTTTTGCAGCTTAAGGGTGTGGCTGGAACTATATCACTGTGAGTAATCAGAACAAATACCAAATCTGACTGAATCCTTGCATGCATCTTTTCTGTCTGATCCCCAAATTATTATTAAAGTTTGGTGGATTTAACTGTGGACTAGTTTTTGATCTCTCATGTCACGAACTTCAGAAAAAGACATTTGCGTATCTTTAATAGTAGTAACCGGTAGGATCTCTGACTGCTAGTACACACACACACACACACACACACACACACACACACACACACACAGATATATATATGTGCCTTTGTTTGCAGCTGAGTTTCTGTGCAAGTATGCCTGGGTTTTTCTTCAGTGAAACTTAGCTGCATTTTAAGTTATTTTATTAAATACTTTAGCATAGAAACCAAAATCTAATTGTAATAATGATATTTTTCTGCATGATTGAGATTTTAATGAGAGTTGCCAATTTAATAACATACCGAATAATAAATTAGGACTTTTGAAACAGCCTGAAAATATTTATTTATTTATTTATTTTTTTGTCCAATTGCATTCAAATTGTCACATAAATCACAGTTAAGTGTCAATGGCAGGAAGAGGCAATTTAGAACCCGATCTGAGGCAGAACATTTAAAAACCAAAGTATGGAGCAGATACGAGGGGCTGGGGAGTAATGGAAGAGAAGAACAAGGGAGAAGATTAATCATGTCTTTGAATTGTAAATATTCATTAATTTTCTACTAGTTACAGAAAGCTGTGCGCCGTATAAGTTTATCGTTTTCCTTGGGCAGGCCAAGCTGTGAGCTGGCCTGCCTTGGTGCGATGTGGTCTTTTCTGATGAATCATGTTTATGTTTGCATCATGTGGCTGTTACCTGGTGAGCACATAGACGGTGAAGTAGATGCCGAATCAGACCTCCAGTAGTCTAGTGGACTCCATATCTCAGTGGGTTCGGCCTATTTTGACAGCAAACGGGTAAAAAAAACCCAACTCTGATAGGCAAGTGGTCATAATTTTACACCTGATTGATGTGTTTTACCTTTGATTAAGAAAGTTTATACAAACTGAAATGACAGAGGAGCATTATGTTTTAAAAGTCTGGTTGTGTTCATTTGAATTGGGTGACAAAATCAGAGTTAAAGAGGTAAAGAAAGTGTTTTTTGTTCCAGTTGCTCAAAATCCACAGTCTTTGCTTTCCACATGCCTTTATAAGACATGGTGTGTGTTTGTTTTGTGTGCGCATGTTGTGTTTTCGCGCAGCAACGCTTTGCAGCGGTCATGATTAAGTGTTTTGAATAATTGATGATTGCATCCCTCATTAAGTCTCAGTCTTGTGCTCCGGTAGACTCCGACTCTATTTTTATGCTTCAGAGTCCTCGTATTTTCTCCTCCTCTCCACAGATGGGGCGAATTCATCGCTCATTTAGGGCTCAGCGATGGGGCCGTGAGGGATCTAAATCATGTTGAGTGGATATTTTTACCTGGCAACTATCATAGTGCGCAAAATTTGGAACGACTGCTTCTCCTGATGAGCAGAACGCTTTTACTGACGGCTTGTTATGAATGCAACAGGTAAAAAAATTAAAAGTCTGTTTTTTCTTTAGTCATTTTTGGGGGACCTTTCAGTCTGTCTCCGTTGGAGCAAAAGCTACTGAATATTTCAGCAAACATGTATTTTATCAAATAATAAGTTATCGAGTAATGGGAAAGACTTGCAACTCACCAGACGTTCCCAGGATTTTTTTTTTTTTTAGGCCTCCTTCTCAAGTCCACAGCAACAGCTGTGCCTCCTTCTTTCCTCCATGACAAATGTGCTCACATGCACACACACATTCCTGCCAACCATCTATAGTCAATGCTGTGTTTTCATCTCAGAATTGAAAAAAAAAAAAAGATGTTTATTTATGTAAAAAGTTGACTGAATTCCTTTGATTACACTAGTGGGCTCATTTATAATACAGAACATGTTTGTGTTTTGACAGTATTTGTCTTCAGTTGATCTGAAGCCATGGCAGCTCCTTGTAGCTGTTGGAAGATGAAATTGTCCTCCAATTCATAATTTTCTTCTTGTATCAGGATGTTGTCAGCATAATTAAAGCGTGGACCTAATTTTCATTTGGACGTTTGTGAAAATCTGTGCATAAAACAAGAGCTTGGAAAAATGAACTGCTTCATCATTAAAGTTATTTTGACTCGTCTTTTGACACTTTCTTTTTTCCCTACGGTCCAGGATAATGCCTCGTTATTGCTTTAATAGAAAAGATTTTAAAAGTCTCCAGGTGAATCACTTTAACATAGGTCAAAACCAGTAAAGTTTTATCCCAATATTTGTTGTGATAACAATGAAAGTGATGATAAAAGACGCTTACAACGCCTTTGCAGTTTTTCTTTATTGGAAGCTTTATGACTTTAACTGCATGTCACTGCAGTCAAAAAATCCATGTGCACAAATGTTGATTCTTACAAAAAGCATCATCATTTTTACAATGGCTTTCATCAGGTCCCCAGTTGCAGATAGCAGTAAAAGTACTGGGATTTTTTTTATGACAAAATAACACACACTAAATGTATTTAATCATACTTTAAAATGTATTGATCCTGTCATGGCACCAACGGTGGAGAAAATAGTGTAAGTAATTGTGACTAAGCAGTCAGTTATTGGGGATTTTCAAACATTACTTGAAAGTTATTGTTGTCACGATAAATCTAATTTATTATCAAGATTGGAACATTTTCACTAAACAAAATGCCCATTCCTACCATCAGAATTACGTCTTCCATCTCTCTGTTGTTTCCTGATTTTCACAGCTTGAACTGCAGTCGTTTTCCTCAGATTTTTGTTCTTTTTCCATCTCTTTTAAATATGAAGCATGTTGTCTGATGCGATACATGCACACATGAAATGCATGATCCTCTAGCTAGTATAGCAGTTTTGGGTGAAAAAATTAAGCATCAAGTTTTTGAGCTTTGAGATTTTTCTTTTTTAAATCAAGTCCCTTCAGCCACTAGAGGAAATGATTTCACCCTGAGATGGAAATGCTGAAGTGCGTCAGCATTGTTGAATCTGGCCTCGAGTTTCCATCTGAGGTTGTTGAAAATCAGTGCATGAAGATGCACACTCACAACTGGATCTGTGGAGTGTTTATTTGATAAATTACACTGAATGTTGAAATCAAGATTGGGAAACTTTTTTCTGATCTTTTCCTATTAAACCTGTGCAAATTGTAGCATCAGCGATTGCATTCTACAGACCTTGATTGTAATAAGGAGTTACTTGAACTACATTTGCCTTTACAGCATCTCATATCAGATTGCCCATTCTTCTCCAACATCAACAAGCCATTTTTGCTCTCATATCTGCTGCTCTTTGGGTATTTTTTTTCTTTTCAGTCCATTCTGTGTGTATCTGGGAGGCATTTGTTCATGAAAATCTCAGTGGATCAACAGTTTCTGAACCACTAAAACCATCATGTCTGGTAGCAACAAGCACGCCGCGTTCAAAGTCCCTTAAATCCACTTTCTTCCCAACTGGGAGGCGAGATTTGAACTTCAGCAAGTCATTGTCACCGAAAGTTGCTGCCGTGTGATTGGCTGGTGAGCTACTGGTGTTAACAAGCAGTTGAACGGACGTGCCTGATAACGTGGCTGGGGAGCAGATTTGTTCACTTTTCTGCATTTCAAAATATGACGAATAGCCATTATTGTGTATTGGTTAATGGTGAGTTTGCACTACCGACTGGTGAAGTGGCCTTTATGGTGATGGTAGGTTAGATTTATACAGCAGTGTTTGTGTTTGAGGCGCTGAATGTATGGAGTGATAGATTTGTAGCCCAAAAAAATTCATTTTTCTTCTGTTTTATTGCCACTTTAAACATTATAATAAATGCCACAGAAAGGCAGTGATAGCATTTTAACTCCACATTACTCAGCCCCCATCAGTCATGCGTTCGTCCTCTGCTCAACCATAAAATTAAACCCTTTAAAACTCCATCAAAATATCTAAAATTGTACTAATGTGCATCTGAAGGCATGAGGAAGCGGTGTTGATGGCTGCAGCTCCTGGTATGTGTTTATAATGGGCTCTGGCGGTCATGAAAATCAATTTCCATATTGCTTATGTGGCCCGTTTCTGCTTACTACAAGCAGCCACAAATCACTGAATAATTCCCAGTGGGGGATGGAGGCAAACCTCCGGCTCTACAAGATGCTTCATGTCGAGGAAGATGAGTAACACGCAGGCGTCTGTGGCAGAACGAAGGGACATCTGAATTGAAAACTTTAAGAAACGAGGAGAAAGAAAAGGCCCCATCTGAATAAAACCTCACTGCTTATGCTATCAGTTAGACCCCAAATTGAGTCCTAAGCCCCAGCAGGTGTGTTTTGCTGGCGTTAATCGCCGGGGTGAGTGGCGTAGATCTGAAGGACGTAGAGACGCAGTCAGAGAGGTGGAATCAGAGTGTAGCTTTATTAATAAAGGCATAACCACAATCTGTCAGCAAAGCTCCTGCTTCCTCTTTGCATAAAAAAGACTGCCTCACACACACGTCTGAATAGGAACCGATTTACATTTTAGCACATTAACAAGGCAGAAGATACACGCACGCACACACCGTCATACACTGGGGAGGTGCAGGGAAAACGAGATTCGTTTTCATCTATTTCCCCTTAAAACATGAAAAAGGAGGAATTCCCCATAGACAGAGCAGCTCTTTGATATCTACAGCCTGGTGTCTGTAAATAGGTTAGGTGAAGATGATGATGTGTGTGTGTGTGTATTTTTGTTAGATTGGGTTCAGCACAAGTGTCTGTCATCCTATTCCTGGCATGTCATTGTGGGTGGGGAAGTGTATGTGAGCGTGGACGCGTGTTTACCTTTTCCTGCTGAGGCCTCTGCTGACTGCTCCCTCTTGTCATTCATGCAGGTGGAGAGTCATGTGGGGCTCTCGAAGCGGCTCGGCGCCTCGTGTTTCTACGTTTGCGTTACAGCGTGTTGTCATCCCGACTGGTGGCCACTTTTAATTGCATGCTGAACACTCGTGATCGTGGCACTGGTGTATTTGTCTAATGGAAAGCAGCAAAAAGTGGCAAAAAGGCCATTAAAGGGCAACCCAGAGACACATAGGACCACAACCAATCACTCAAAAACGTTTGAGTGCGGGATTAGTACATGCACGAAATATTCATACGTTGGCTCGTCTCAATAAGCAATTATTAAATTAATTGGATAGTAAATTAAAACGAGCTCAATGACTTCCATTTGCATGATTTATCATTTTTCTCTTTTCGCTCTCTATCTGCCAAAAGGTGGATGACAAAAGCTTTTAGTCTAGTGCTTTGGTCACAACTATCCCTATGTTTGGCGACTTAATAGTTCATGTTATTTGTTGTTTCTGTTGTTTTGTGGAGGTTTTTTAATATTTAAATTATTTTCCAGTTCCAGGGTTCAGTAGTCATTAGAATTTATTGATCTTTCATTTCATTATTATGCCATCACCATTAAATTACTTGAAAATGGTCTCAAAACAGCAAAATCATATTAACATCATATTTACCATCCAGCTAAATGTGTTACTGTCACAGGTCTATTAGAGAGACCAGTTCATCTGACTACCATGTTGTCTCCCATATACCTAAAGGAGGAAGTCCCCAGAAAATCAAACCCAGGACTACCTTGTTGCTAGGCAACCATGCTAACATCATCTCCACTGTGCAAGAAAAATCCAACCAATTTCTTCCATAAACCACCTAATTAGTTGATCCACTATTTTCCCATCTAATCTTAGTGTAAATGCAGGTGATCTGTGAAGGCCTCAGAGGTTCGCTGGAGAATATTAATGAATAAATGGGATAAAAAAGAACAAAGAGCCACGCAGACCTGTCAGCGATAAAGTCTTGTTTAGGTGATAAAACATTGACCAAAGAGCTCTGTGTTCAATCCATCATCTGAAAATGGTAACTCTGGAGGAGCTGCAGAAAATCTATCAAATCCACAAATCTGGGTTTGACTGAAGAGTGACCAGAAGACATTGATGAATAAAAATAATTTACAGTTTGCCACAAGCCAAGGAGGAAACAGAGCAAGCTTGTTGAATAAGATGGCTTACAGGAGAGCAAAACTCAAATTATTTACCTTTTCCCCTCAGTACACATTCAAACTTTTGACTGGCAGAGTCATAGTCCAGACCTAAATCCAATTGATAATAAGCAAGGCATGAAAATTGCTACTCCCAGACATTCTCCTTCTAGTCTGACTGAGCTTTAAAAGAAAAAAAAAACAGCTTTTGCAAAGTAAAAAGGGAAACATTTTCACTCTCTACATGTACAGGGCTGGAATTACAGCAAATGGTTTCTCTGCAGAGTATAAACTCAATACAAATGCACTAATTTGAGTCCCATGAAATGCACATAAAATGCATTGCAGTGTGTGGCTGGAATGTGAATACAAGTTTAAAAGTTTGTGGGATTAGGGTTACTTTTTCAAGGTACCGTATATGACTTCCTCTGTGGTGCTTTAAGGCGTTGTTGGTATGAGGCACATTTGTAATTGTTGCCTCCTCCTTACAGGGAATCATTTCAAATCCAGATATGCGAATGGAGTGAATTCCACTATTTATATGCGTGTCAAACATTCGCCGGTATGTCAAACTAGTTGGACTTCGGTTTGTAGAACTTTGAATGTCTGCATTTGGACAGCTCCCTCTCAGCTGGTGATGGCTGCACTGACCCACGTTGCTGCGTCTTTGCTCGCCGTCCAGAGGTCAACAACCTCTTTCTTTGGCAAGAGCTGCACGAGTCAGTCGCTGAGCCCCTGACCAGGTTCGTCAGGTTTTCATCTCCATCGGCCATGACAGGTGACGGCCAGCCAGCCCTGAATCTGTCGCACACTGTGCTGGTCAGATTTCACCTGCATGAGCTGCTGGCTGCTTCGGGTCGTGCGAGCAGTGACACGGACTTAAACGTCAGAACAAGATACGTGCTAACGTGTCATCGGAGTGAAGGGGTTTTTTTTGTTTTTTTTTTACTTTAAAACAACTAGATCTGAAAACCTTGGGCGAAAATGTAACAGTTTGAGTAGATTTGTGGGAGGGAAATGTTTCTTAGTCTATCAATATGACATAATTATTATAGCTTTAGTCTTATGGGTTGTATTTATTTATTCTACTGTAAAATCAGTGTCAGGTGGCATGTCTGACACCGGCTTTAAAGGAATAGTTTAGATTTTTGCTAGCGAGATTCTGTGAAGTTATTTTTACCCACAGCCTTGTTGAAAGTAAAGTTTTGGAAATCCTCATTTACAAAAGGTTGAATGTTTCTCTTTGCATCTAGTGTCCTAATTTTTCAAATAGAGTTTACGTCAGCGATATGAGCTAACCTCATTAGCTGCTCTGGCGGCTCATTACTATGTAGACTGTTGGCGTACATGCTAACTCTGTCTCTGTTGCAAACAGTCGTTCCAAAACAGCAAAGTGTTGAATGATCAATGGGCAACAGGACTGAACAATATATTGGCAAAATATAGTCATCAGTAACTATATCAAAGGACTGTTTGGGATGCTTTCGCTTCTGGCTAATATGTTACAAGTGTCATGAGTTCACACTTTTAGCGTCACCCTGCAGTAACACTAAATCTGTGTCAGCACACCTGACACAGATTACGCTGCACCAAGTGAAACCAAAGGTTACAAAGAGCTGGGACCATAGACGGCTGGGAGAAGAGGGACAAAAATGTGGATTTATTTACCAGATATTGTAAATATATTTTCTAACATTATGAAACAAATTTAGTTTATTAAAACACATTTAAATAAAAAAAAACCTTGACTTTCAGTGTGGAATGTTTTTTGATGCCAGACAGGACTGGTCTGATCATTTCAAAACGTTACTATTCTGTGGTTTATGTGCAAAATCGTCTCTCAGAAACTATATTGAGTCAACAGTCCGGAAAAAGATTCTGGACAGGCTGGTTTGAGATACTAGAAAGGAATGAGTAGTTCAATTATTCATCTGTTGTAACTGAGGAATCCCTTCAACAGCAGCAGACGACCTCATCGGATGCTAACTAAGAACAGGAAACTGCGGCTGCAGTTCACACAGTCAGCATGTGAGTTACAAATTACCTTTTGCCTTAATGAGCTAATGAAGACTGAAAACATTGGTTAAGTTTTTAAATCTGTTTAGGCTTAAGTTGTTTAAAAGAAGATGGCAGACTTTAGCTATCAAGTCCTCAAAAACATACTTTCTGCTCCTATCGTCAGATAGATGTTTGGTTTGGATGAAGGACATGGAAAGAAACAAAGTACGGCGATTAGTAACAGATGTCTCTGGGTGTGACACTGAACTTTGATCCACTCTGCATGCGTCTCTTTTTTCTATATATATATATCTCCATTTGTCCTGGTGATTTTTATATCTCACCCACCCATAACACGTCACGTCCTCCAACCTCCATTAGCTGATCTTTTGCCCCTGTTCCTCACTTTTCTTCTTTTACGCTCTGTTTCATTCCCCTCTGCTGTGTGTCTCCTGAGCTGGACGTATTTCATCTTCTGCTGCCCATAAGCGGGTAGGTTTTACATCCCTGGTTTCTTGTCCTGTTTTTTGGGTAAAGCAAACATTAATTGACATTATTCCTCTTCTTGACTTGTGTGGGCGCGTGTCTGTGTGGTCGGCCTGTTGATATTTAACGGCTTTTAACCACTTGAGTTTTGATTAAGGCTGCGTTACTGTGAAATAGTTAAGCACCTGATGTGTTTCAGAACAGAACATATGCTAACCTTTAAAAAGGGCTATCACGGTTGCTCACCAGCGAGCGGAGCTCAAAGGTGGAATGAGATAAGGACTTGATGCGGCGGTGTCAGGGTACAAAGGTTCGACGGCTTCGGAGAGACAGACGGCGCACATGTGCAGAGAAAACCGGCATAGAGGCAGTCTCTATGATTATTCATTATTGAGATGGCAGGAGAGCTGAATGAGTGGAGCCACTAATTTAACTGAGTCTGATGGACAGAATGCAATTACTCTGAGAGTAGAAGGTGGAAGAAAGGGGAGCAGCGTACAGAGCTGGTGCCCCCTTTCCTTTCTCTTCTATCTTTCCTTTTTCTCTTGACTTGGCTGGCAGGCTTTCTGTATAGCTACAGATGATTTCTGGGCTCTGAGCTCCTGTTGGCAGCATTTAGTTTGTGGAGTCGCACACACACACATACAGTAGCGCACAAGGGAGGGAGGAAGAGAGGGATGTTCACACGCGCATATGCAGATCTTCACATCGCCCTCCCGCCCGCCGCCTGCTGGCAGCTCACCAGTTACGGCCGTCCAATTTAGCGCTCACTCCTCCTCTCCTCCCCTCTGCGCCTCCGCTGGTTCGGCTTCAGATTGCCGTCTAAATCCAGACCCGCTAAGCCGTGTTCACTTCCTGCTCCGCTGCCACATTTAGCTCATGAGCTGATTCCAGGTCAAACCACCACCACCACCACGCTGTTCATAGTAACTTTGATAAGATCCTTAACGTGTGTTTTGGCATGAATTTGCAGAGGTCTTCCACTCTTCTTCCCCCTCAGTTTTAGTCTCACGTTTCAGCCTTAAATTGAAGTCNGTGTGTAGCGGTGAATATTTACAATCCTCAGAAACGGAAGGAGGAACACTTCCAGGTGTTGACGAGCATTTAATCACTCACCTGTGAGACTAATAAGACGGGCCATCGGGCCACACACACACACACACACACACACGCACCCATATGGCCTAATGTGTGTATGCGCACTCGTAGGCTGGTGGGACTAATTAGCCAAACTGAAAACACAGCCCCAGCACGGCTGGTAAAGGCTCATTCAGACGCAGTACAAATGCATAACAGCTTGCTTGCCGCTTCCCTAAAACACTCCGCCGCTACTCTTCTTCTCTCTCGTTGGCATCTGAAACAGTCAACGGGGAAGGAGGACGAGGAGACGGGAGCAGTAGCGAGTAAGTCGGGAGCCAGAAAGGCAGAAGTAGCTATTCTCAGTGCAGACTGTGGCTGCAGGCAGCGCTACAGGTAACAAACACATCAGTCATATACACAGCACACCTGTTACGGTACAGATGGGAAGCCCTGGGAGAGAGGCAAGGCAGAGCAATGAAGAAAGATGAGCAATCAGAGAAAGCAACACAGAAGTGGGGAGGGGAAGGGAGACAAAGGAAAGCGGGTGGAATCCCATTTTTCATGGAGACGCAAAGGGAGAGATTGGGGTGGGGAGTTTGAGGTCAGAGGTGCTGCACCTGTTTGCTTTATTCCGCGACGATGGCAGAGCTGCTGAGAAAGAAGTAGGGCAGAGGAAAAAAAGGAGGACTTCCTCTCGCCCGCGCCTTCTCCCTTGAGAAGACACTACTCCCTCGTTGTACAACTTCAGACATATCCACATCTTTTTTTTTTTTATTTGATCTCACTGTCAAATTCATAAGAAGTAATTTTCCCCCAATGCCCGTCTCATCAAGACATGGTGAGGTTCTCCAAAGCCCTCTCTGCTCTGGAGATCCACCATCATCATTTTGTCCTCTGTAATCACTGAATAAAAGGCTTCAGTGTGTGGGAGTGAGTGAAGCTGGTTAGGTGCCCCAAGCTATAAATCATTATCTGATGTCTATTAGCATATAATTCAAAATTTTCCCTTAGCCATTGGAGGCATCTGATAGGCTAATTTAAACGCTCAGCTGGCCCTCGTCTTGCTCGAGGAATTCAAATATAAAATTGTGGCGTATAATGAGAAGACCCTCTCCAGGTTTTTCCTCTCATGCTGGAGGTCTGGGTTGAAGATGTTTCCTTAATGAGACTACGACAATAATACTACTCTCTCTTTTTTTTGCACGTGTGATTGTAGTCATTGGCTTACCAACAGTGAACGGTGTTCAATAAAGAGGGTGGAAGATATTGTTGCGAGTAAGTAGAGCTTCAGCGTCGCCTTTTTCTCACCATCTGACGCTGCAGCATTCACAGTGCCACCTCCAGCAAAAACAAGATTTTATCATTGAAAAATATTCTGCTACATTTCATGTGTTGTATTCTTAAACCATGATGTAACAAAATCCCTATTTAAGAATGTTAATATTTGATGTTTCAGATGCTTTTTTTGTTTTTAAATAAACGCATTCAAAGTAATTCCTCAGCCCAGATATTTCCTCCTGTAAGTTACTCCCATACTGACACATTTATTTCCTCTCCTGTATCTCCTCTTGCAGTAGTTGAATATGAATTAGGCATGTTTTATGTTTGACCACATTCAAGCAGATAAAAAGCTCGTTTTAGAGCTGCTGTTTTATAAATATTAACTCCTCTCTCTACTGTTCCTGCTAAATGTTATCCTCTCTTCATCTTGCTGACTGAAGACTTTAAGAATTAGTGTGGCCGTCATGAGATGAAAAGACTTCAATGTTCACATGTTGCACAATTGTGCCTCATCACTTTTGGCGACTGGACATTGTGTTTAAAGTCGCCGGTCGTGGCAGCAGGCTCTTTGCTCCAGGACTGCAAAAATAGTTCACTCAGATACTCTTAGATTTTAGTGCATTTATTCATTAGTTTGCAGTGTGCGTTTTTGTGAGCTTGCGATTCGCTGTGTGCTTGGAGTAAAGAACCAGGAAATCAGATTGCCCATTCCAGTCACAGCGTCACATTTCCACTCAGCTTGTGACGGTGCATTTCCTTTCCTCTTCATGCTGGTTGCGTTCGGTCTTTCATTCGGTATTTCAGCCCTTTCACACCTCTCCCAGGGCTTCTCTCTCTCTCTCTCTCTCTCCCTCTTTCTCTCTCTCTCTTTCCTGTCCAAATGCATATTGATGTTGGTGTTAGAGATCCAGTGATCAGAAATTTTGTTGCTGATACCGTTGATTGATTTTGCAGTGATTTTATTGATTCTTAAACTGTTATAAATGTTCATTATTTTTTCTTATCAGCAAAAGAGAGAGTGAGCAGTCAGTGTTACACAGCTCTGCACCTAAACATGATCTGACTAGTGTTCCAAAACAAGCAGGAGTTTACATTTTAAGTTCTTTGATGCCTTATTTCTTGTAGAACATAGTTAGCAGTATGTAAGTATGAATTAAAAAGACCCTTACCTTAACTTTGTTATTTTCAAAAGCCTCACATTTCCTAATTCAGCATGCTCCATGACAGACAGACTTGAAAAAGAGGTGAAACTGGCTAACTAATGTTAGCTTCCTGACATCATCTCAAATTTAGTCCCTCCAAACATTTTTCATCACATGAGGGACGCATCTAATTCTTTGACTGACTTTAAAACACTGAAACCGATGATGGCTTCCCAAGTCTTCCTCATTCAGTAAGCACTTCAACACAGAAGAGAGTTTTCAGCAAAAACCTGAAAGTGCTCGTCATGGTGCGTTCACCCATTTTGTAGCTCTGACTAGACAATTACAGACAAAGGCTGGCCATACTTAAAAAAAACCAATTTGGGTTATCAGCTGATTTTTTATTTTTATTTTTTATTTTTATTTTCTTGGTGCATTTCTAGTTGCACGACACGGCAAGTAATCGTTCTAAAAAACTAAAACATGTTAAACCTTACATACTGGAGTTTATTTTTCTCAGCTCCTGTTTCCAGTTATCTGCTGTACCTTTCTCTAAACTCTTTTTTTCTCCCCCTCATCCTCTGTGCTCCTCATTTTTTCTTCCCTTTCCACACACCTCTCCCCTGGTTTTCAGTCGCTGTGTGCTGCTGTATGTATTGGTATCATTAGCAGCCACACTATGATGGATGGTGCTGAGAGGCTGGGCCCTGACGGGGTGGGACTCTGCCTAAGCACACCATGATTACCTTCAGCACACACACACACACACACACACACACGCATGCATGCGTGCACCTGCGAGGCTGTTTCACTCTAATGCTATGCTCCTACCTGTGTACGCATTTCTAACTAATGCTTCTCAGAATAACACGATATCATGTAGATAACTACCCAGAGATGGATAAAATTGCTATTGAATTGTGGCAGCCACCCTCCCCTTACTTTCCCATCTGGAACACACACGAGCGGGCGCATACGAAGAAACACACACAGCATTTGGAGTTTTAAGAGGTTTGTATTGACTCAGATCCCCACAGGGAAGCGAATGCCAATAGCCCCGCCACTCTGTGTGAGAGTTCTGACAGACCAGCAGCCCAACAGACCGCAGGGTGCTAAAAGGGTTTATTTCAAGAACTGGCAGAAAGTTTCACCTCCGGGAAGTTTTTCAGACTCTTCATGCGGCACAAGATTTCTACACATTACCATGTTGTGTGTATCGCATATGTGTGTGGAAAGTTCAGAGTTTCAAAGCGAAAAAAAAAAAGAAAAACTGAAAGCATGCAAATTGTGTGTCTGACAGTCCCATGATGATTCAGTCAGATGTTTGCTCTCGCTGCTTACCGAAGCTGTCTGTGTGCGTTTGTGTGTGTGTGTGCGTGTGTGTGTGTGTGTGTGTGGAGATGGACTTGAAGCCGGGCTTACCTCTATGTGAAATTGTGTGGCAGCTGATCATGTCAGAGTCAATAAGAAACAACAGGCTTTATTAAAGCTGGAGACTGAGTAAAGATTGATTTTGTTTGGCTGTCTGCGTTTTAACTGGAACAGCGAGCGGCTGTGTGACGGGGTGTGTGGGTGGTTAGGCACACCGGCAAGGAGCAGGAGCTGCGACTGACTGATGGGTACTTGTGGCAGAAGACATTATGGGGAAAAGCAGGGTAGATGATGCTCTTGTGCCCCTTTTGGGAGTCTCCCCCCAGGGTGCTGGTTTGCAGCGCAGTTGGACAGAGTTTCTACTTATTGTGTCTCGGTTCGACTTGCTGTCAGTGGGGTGTTTGGTTGGGGATCGCTGGCGGCTTGCGAGCCGAGAGGTTTTTAGTCTGTCTCTGTGCAAGATTTAGCCCTGAAGCAACTTTAGCTCCTCTTAGTCACTTCAGTCTCGTCTCTGCTGCCATCAAATCCTTCCCCTTCTTGATTACTGCCTTATTCTTTGCCACTAAAAGCCTGTGGAGAAACGACAACAACGAAAAAATTAAATAAAATCTGTCCTACAATCTTTTGAGCAGCAAGGTTTTCCAAATAGGCACTGCATGCAATTCCTGAGTCTTTTCATTTGGGTGAATAAGCAGTTTGATTGAAACAGCTCTAACACCCAGAGGCAGAAAAGCTGCAAGGTTTTAAAAGCTGTTATTTAGTAGCGCATACCGAGATACATATGACAGATGCTTAAGGGTTTTTCTAACAGTCAATTTGAGCCAAAAGAAAACCTTAAGTCACTCCATAAATAAAAGATACAATCTCAAGCAGAAGAAAATCTAGAATGATCTGTTGAACAAAATAAGATGTTTTGTTTTTCTTACAGGTTGATTAACTTTTTGTGTTGAATTTTCCGTGTTTTTTAAAGGCACACACAAACTAATTTGTGTAAACCTTGTCTTAATTCAGCAGTTAAATATAAACACTTACAATATAACATAAACTGTGCCAAAGGAAGTGAAGGAGTTGGAAATCTCTCCCCATTTTTTCATCGATGCATAGCTGTGTGAGTGGTGAATCATTTGAAGACAGAACAATAAAGGAAAAAAAAAGAAACCTCACTAAGAACAGGAACTATAGAGTGAGGGATTCTTTAGATTAGAGAAATATGACAGAGAAATAAATCAGTGGCAGGATAGTGAGGAGGACAGGCTGAATAGTATCAATAGTAGTAGTATTCAATCACCTACTGTAGTCTTAGTAAGCCACAAAAAAATTAAATCTGTCAGGTTTTGTTGGGAAAAATTTCATGGCGTTATTCAAACAGGATATTAACATCGGATCTGTTTTTTTCACAACTTCCAACAATATGGAAAGACTTCGTTTGTGGCTTTATTTTATGACGCAGTGTTTAATTTATCATTTCCTGGGTTTCCCCCAGAAAACTTGCTAAGCCTGGTGCTCAGGGCGCTACGGCATTCATCCAGCCACCTGCCATGTTTTTGAGTTAAAAAATGTTTAAAGTTGACAGAAAATTTGAAAATGTCATCTGATAGTTATGCATTTTTGGAAGACTAATATTAATACCTTTGCCCAGGCAAACTATAAAGTCTTAGAAAAAGCAGTCATTAAAAGAAGTCTAATAAACCAACAATGGTAGGCCTGGTGGGGACACAGGTCAAGCCTGGTGGCCCGCCAGGCTTATGATACACTGAGGGAAACCCTGATTTCTGATAACAGTATGTTTCAAATGTGATTTCCAACAACCTGCCAGTTTGGATTTTGAGAAAACTGAAGCCGAGTTTATAAGCTCACTGAGTTTGTAGGATTATGTCAGTGTGACATAGTAACCGTGTTGGCAGTCCAATCAAATGTATAAAGTATAACACTTCAAGTAGCTGCACTATATAAGGAGACGGATTAGATCACATTTCATTTGTGGACACATCAGACTTGGTTTACATTTTCCTTTGTCACACGAGTAAAAGCTTTTATCTGTAATTTATTAAATCTCATGTATTTCTTCTCTCTGTGTTTATTGCTCTTATTGAGTGCATTGCTTTATGCTGAGGGTTGAGTCCTCGCTGTTGTCTACTATAGCTGATGTAAAGCCAGCTGCTGAAAACATCTGTTTAGCTTGAGCAGATGTCCGCAGGTGCTGCCGCTTGAACTTTGTCAATCAGTCATGTTCTGACACCGTTAACATGTATTTATGTTGAAAGCAGGTGTCTGACAGAAACCTGCTGCTCATGAAATTTCATGATGTGGGATTATACCTGGTCTTACTCCAGTATGGGATCACCTTTATTCTGTTATTACAACATGTTAGTTAGCAGGTATTGAAGCTTGTATTAATTAACTGAGTATGATCTGCTGTAGAAGTATCAGATCATAGTTTCATGCTGTATCAGAGCCTGGCTCTGGCTGTTATATGCCACCTTCCTGCGCTGGTCAGGCTGACCAAAGACAGAGATTATGTAGGTTTCAGGTTTTCACCACCTGGACTGGAAGTAACAACTCCTTATTAGGAAGTATGATTCATAGAACTGAAACTGTTAAATGTAACCTAAAATCATGAGTTATGCAGTCAGGGGTGGCGGTAATGTTCCAGAAGAAGGTTGTTTTGCAGCTTAAGGGTGTGGCTGGAACTATATCACTGTGAGTAATCAGAACAAATACCAAATCTGACTGAATCCTTGCATGCATCTTTTCTGTCTGATCCCCAAATTATTATTAAAGTTTGGTGGATTTAACTGTGGACTAGTTTTTGATCTCTCATGTCACGAACTTCAGAAAAAGACATTTGCGTATCTTTAATAGTAGTAACCGGTAGGATCTCTGACTGCTAGTACACACACACACACACACACACACACACACACACACACACACACAGATATATATATGTGCCTTTGTTTGCAGCTGAGTTTCTGTGCAAGTATGCCTGGGTTTTTCTTCAGTGAAACTTAGCTGCATTTTAAGTTATTTTATTAAATACTTTAGCATAGAAACCAAAATCTAATTGTAATAATGATATTTTTCTGCATGATTGAGATTTTAATGAGAGTTGCCAATTTAATAACATACCGAATAATAAATTAGGACTTTTGAAACAGCCTGAAAATATTTATTTATTTATTTATTTTTTTGTCCAATTGCATTCAAATTGTCACATAAATCACAGTTAAGTGTCAATGGCAGGAAGAGGCAATTTAGAACCCGATCTGAGGCAGAACATTTAAAAACCAAAGTATGGAGCAGATACGAGGGGCTGGGGAGTAATGGAAGAGAAGAACAAGGGAGAAGATTAATCATGTCTTTGAATTGTAAATATTCATTAATTTTCTACTAGTTACAGAAAGCTGTGCGCCGTATAAGTTTATCGTTTTCCTTGGGCAGGCCAAGCTGTGAGCTGGCCTGCCTTGGTGCGATGTGGTCTTTTCTGATGAATCATGTTTATGTTTGCATCATGTGGCTGTTACCTGGTGAGCACATAGACGGTGAAGTAGATGCCGAATCAGACCTCCAGTAGTCTAGTGGACTCCATATCTCAGTGGGTTCGGCCTATTTTGACAGCAAACGGGTAAAAAAAACCCAACTCTGATAGGCAAGTGGTCATAATTTTACACCTGATTGATGTGTTTTACCTTTGATTAAGAAAGTTTATACAAACTGAAATGACAGAGGAGCATTATGTTTTAAAAGTCTGGTTGTGTTCATTTGAATTGGGTGACAAAATCAGAGTTAAAGAGGTAAAGAAAGTGTTTTTTGTTCCAGTTGCTCAAAATCCACAGTCTTTGCTTTCCACATGCCTTTATAAGACATGGTGTGTGTTTGTTTTGTGTGCGCATGTTGTGTTTTCGCGCAGCAACGCTTTGCAGCGGTCATGATTAAGTGTTTTGAATAATTGATGATTGCATCCCTCATTAAGTCTCAGTCTTGTGCTCCGGTAGACTCCGACTCTATTTTTATGCTTCAGAGTCCTCGTATTTTCTCCTCCTCTCCACAGATGGGGCGAATTCATCGCTCATTTAGGGCTCAGCGATGGGGCCGTGAGGGATCTAAATCATGTTGAGTGGATATTTTTACCTGGCAACTATCATAGTGCGCAAAATTTGGAACGACTGCTTCTCCTGATGAGCAGAACGCTTTTACTGACGGCTTGTTATGAATGCAACAGGTAAAAAAATTAAAAGTCTGTTTTTTCTTTAGTCATTTTTGGGGGACCTTTCAGTCTGTCTCCGTTGGAGCAAAAGCTACTGAATATTTCAGCAAACATGTATTTTATCAAATAATAAGTTATCGAGTAATGGGAAAGACTTGCAACTCACCAGACGTTCCCAGGATTTTTTTTTTTTTTAGGCCTCCTTCTCAAGTCCACAGCAACAGCTGTGCCTCCTTCTTTCCTCCATGACAAATGTGCTCACATGCACACACACATTCCTGCCAACCATCTATAGTCAATGCTGTGTTTTCATCTCAGAATTGAAAAAAAAAAAAAGATGTTTATTTATGTAAAAAGTTGACTGAATTCCTTTGATTACACTAGTGGGCTCATTTATAATACAGAACATGTTTGTGTTTTGACAGTATTTGTCTTCAGTTGATCTGAAGCCATGGCAGCTCCTTGTAGCTGTTGGAAGATGAAATTGTCCTCCAATTCATAATTTTCTTCTTGTATCAGGATGTTGTCAGCATAATTAAAGCGTGGACCTAATTTTCATTTGGACGTTTGTGAAAATCTGTGCATAAAACAAGAGCTTGGAAAAATGAACTGCTTCATCATTAAAGTTATTTTGACTCGTCTTTTGACACTTTCTTTTTTCCCTACGGTCCAGGATAATGCCTCGTTATTGCTTTAATAGAAAAGATTTTAAAAGTCTCCAGGTGAATCACTTTAACATAGGTCAAAACCAGTAAAGTTTTATCCCAATATTTGTTGTGATAACAATGAAAGTGATGATAAAAGACGCTTACAACGCCTTTGCAGTTTTTCTTTATTGGAAGCTTTATGACTTTAACTGCATGTCACTGCAGTCAAAAAATCCATGTGCACAAATGTTGATTCTTACAAAAAGCATCATCATTTTTACAATGGCTTTCATCAGGTCCCCAGTTGCAGATAGCAGTAAAAGTACTGGGATTTTTTTTATGACAAAATAACACACACTAAATGTATTTAATCATACTTTAAAATGTATTGATCCTGTCATGGCACCAACGGTGGAGAAAATAGTGTAAGTAATTGTGACTAAGCAGTCAGTTATTGGGGATTTTCAAACATTACTTGAAAGTTATTGTTGTCACGATAAATCTAATTTATTATCAAGATTGGAACATTTTCACTAAACAAAATGCCCATTCCTACCATCAGAATTACGTCTTCCATCTCTCTGTTGTTTCCTGATTTTCACAGCTTGAACTGCAGTCGTTTTCCTCAGATTTTTGTTCTTTTTCCATCTCTTTTAAATATGAAGCATGTTGTCTGATGCGATACATGCACACATGAAATGCATGATCCTCTAGCTAGTATAGCAGTTTTGGGTGAAAAAATTAAGCATCAAGTTTTTGAGCTTTGAGATTTTTCTTTTTTAAATCAAGTCCCTTCAGCCACTAGAGGAAATGATTTCACCCTGAGATGGAAATGCTGAAGTGCGTCAGCATTGTTGAATCTGGCCTCGAGTTTCCATCTGAGGTTGTTGAAAATCAGTGCATGAAGATGCACACTCACAACTGGATCTGTGGAGTGTTTATTTGATAAATTACACTGAATGTTGAAATCAAGATTGGGAAACTTTTTTCTGATCTTTTCCTATTAAACCTGTGCAAATTGTAGCATCAGCGATTGCATTCTACAGACCTTGATTGTAATAAGGAGTTACTTGAACTACATTTGCCTTTACAGCATCTCATATCAGATTGCCCATTCTTCTCCAACATCAACAAGCCATTTTTGCTCTCATATCTGCTGCTCTTTGGGTATTTTTTTTCTTTTCAGTCCATTCTGTGTGTATCTGGGAGGCATTTGTTCATGAAAATCTCAGTGGATCAACAGTTTCTGAACCACTAAAACCATCATGTCTGGTAGCAACAAGCACGCCGCGTTCAAAGTCCCTTAAATCCACTTTCTTCCCAACTGGGAGGCGAGATTTGAACTTCAGCAAGTCATTGTCACCGAAAGTTGCTGCCGTGTGATTGGCTGGTGAGCTACTGGTGTTAACAAGCAGTTGAACGGACGTGCCTGATAACGTGGCTGGGGAGCAGATTTGTTCACTTTTCTGCATTTCAAAATATGACGAATAGCCATTATTGTGTATTGGTTAATGGTGAGTTTGCACTACCGACTGGTGAAGTGGCCTTTATGGTGATGGTAGGTTAGATTTATACAGCAGTGTTTGTGTTTGAGGCGCTGAATGTATGGAGTGATAGATTTGTAGCCCAAAAAAATTCATTTTTCTTCTGTTTTATTGCCACTTTAAACATTATAATAAATGCCACAGAAAGGCAGTGATAGCATTTTAACTCCACATTACTCAGCCCCCATCAGTCATGCGTTCGTCCTCTGCTCAACCATAAAATTAAACCCTTTAAAACTCCATCAAAATATCTAAAATTGTACTAATGTGCATCTGAAGGCATGAGGAAGCGGTGTTGATGGCTGCAGCTCCTGGTATGTGTTTATAATGGGCTCTGGCGGTCATGAAAATCAATTTCCATATTGCTTATGTGGCCCGTTTCTGCTTACTACAAGCAGCCACAAATCACTGAATAATTCCCAGTGGGGGATGGAGGCAAACCTCCGGCTCTACAAGATGCTTCATGTCGAGGAAGATGAGTAACACGCAGGCGTCTGTGGCAGAACGAAGGGACATCTGAATTGAAAACTTTAAGAAACGAGGAGAAAGAAAAGGCCCCATCTGAATAAAACCTCACTGCTTATGCTATCAGTTAGACCCCAAATTGAGTCCTAAGCCCCAGCAGGTGTGTTTTGCTGGCGTTAATCGCCGGGGTGAGTGGCGTAGATCTGAAGGACGTAGAGACGCAGTCAGAGAGGTGGAATCAGAGTGTAGCTTTATTAATAAAGGCATAACCACAATCTGTCAGCAAAGCTCCTGCTTCCTCTTTGCATAAAAAAGACTGCCTCACACACACGTCTGAATAGGAACCGATTTACATTTTAGCACATTAACAAGGCAGAAGATACACGCACGCACACACCGTCATACACTGGGGAGGTGCAGGGAAAACGAGATTCGTTTTCATCTATTTCCCCTTAAAACATGAAAAAGGAGGAATTCCCCATAGACAGAGCAGCTCTTTGATATCTACAGCCTGGTGTCTGTAAATAGGTTAGGTGAAGATGATGATGTGTGTGTGTGTGTATTTTTGTTAGATTGGGTTCAGCACAAGTGTCTGTCATCCTATTCCTGGCATGTCATTGTGGGTGGGGAAGTGTATGTGAGCGTGGACGCGTGTTTACCTTTTCCTGCTGAGGCCTCTGCTGACTGCTCCCTCTTGTCATTCATGCAGGTGGAGAGTCATGTGGGGCTCTCGAAGCGGCTCGGCGCCTCGTGTTTCTACGTTTGCGTTACAGCGTGTTGTCATCCCGACTGGTGGCCACTTTTAATTGCATGCTGAACACTCGTGATCGTGGCACTGGTGTATTTGTCTAATGGAAAGCAGCAAAAAGTGGCAAAAAGGCCATTAAAGGGCAACCCAGAGACACATAGGACCACAACCAATCACTCAAAAACGTTTGAGTGCGGGATTAGTACATGCACGAAATATTCATACGTTGGCTCGTCTCAATAAGCAATTATTAAATTAATTGGATAGTAAATTAAAACGAGCTCAATGACTTCCATTTGCATGATTTATCATTTTTCTCTTTTCGCTCTCTATCTGCCAAAAGGTGGATGACAAAAGCTTTTAGTCTAGTGCTTTGGTCACAACTATCCCTATGTTTGGCGACTTAATAGTTCATGTTATTTGTTGTTTCTGTTGTTTTGTGGAGGTTTTTTAATATTTAAATTATTTTCCAGTTCCAGGGTTCAGTAGTCATTAGAATTTATTGATCTTTCATTTCATTATTATGCCATCACCATTAAATTACTTGAAAATGGTCTCAAAACAGCAAAATCATATTAACATCATATTTACCATCCAGCTAAATGTGTTACTGTCACAGGTCTATTAGAGAGACCAGTTCATCTGACTACCATGTTGTCTCCCATATACCTAAAGGAGGAAGTCCCCAGAAAATCAAACCCAGGACTACCTTGTTGCTAGGCAACCATGCTAACATCATCTCCACTGTGCAAGAAAAATCCAACCAATTTCTTCCATAAACCACCTAATTAGTTGATCCACTATTTTCCCATCTAATCTTAGTGTAAATGCAGGTGATCTGTGAAGGCCTCAGAGGTTCGCTGGAGAATATTAATGAATAAATGGGATAAAAAAGAACAAAGAGCCACGCAGACCTGTCAGCGATAAAGTCTTGTTTAGGTGATAAAACATTGACCAAAGAGCTCTGTGTTCAATCCATCATCTGAAAATGGTAACTCTGGAGGAGCTGCAGAAAATCTATCAAATCCACAAATCTGGGTTTGACTGAAGAGTGACCAGAAGACATTGATGAATAAAAATAATTTACAGTTTGCCACAAGCCAAGGAGGAAACAGAGCAAGCTTGTTGAATAAGATGGCTTACAGGAGAGCAAAACTCAAATTATTTACCTTTTCCCCTCAGTACACATTCAAACTTTTGACTGGCAGAGTCATAGTCCAGACCTAAATCCAATTGATAATAAGCAAGGCATGAAAATTGCTACTCCCAGACATTCTCCTTCTAGTCTGACTGAGCTTTAAAAGAAAAAAAAAACAGCTTTTGCAAAGTAAAAAGGGAAACATTTTCACTCTCTACATGTACAGGGCTGGAATTACAGCAAATGGTTTCTCTGCAGAGTATAAACTCAATACAAATGCACTAATTTGAGTCCCATGAAATGCACATAAAATGCATTGCAGTGTGTGGCTGGAATGTGAATACAAGTTTAAAAGTTTGTGGGATTAGGGTTACTTTTTCAAGGTACCGTATATGACTTCCTCTGTGGTGCTTTAAGGCGTTGTTGGTATGAGGCACATTTGTAATTGTTGCCTCCTCCTTACAGGGAATCATTTCAAATCCAGATATGCGAATGGAGTGAATTCCACTATTTATATGCGTGTCAAACATTCGCCGGTATGTCAAACTAGTTGGACTTCGGTTTGTAGAACTTTGAATGTCTGCATTTGGACAGCTCCCTCTCAGCTGGTGATGGCTGCACTGACCCACGTTGCTGCGTCTTTGCTCGCCGTCCAGAGGTCAACAACCTCTTTCTTTGGCAAGAGCTGCACGAGTCAGTCGCTGAGCCCCTGACCAGGTTCGTCAGGTTTTCATCTCCATCGGCCATGACAGGTGACGGCCAGCCAGCCCTGAATCTGTCGCACACTGTGCTGGTCAGATTTCACCTGCATGAGCTGCTGGCTGCTTCGGGTCGTGCGAGCAGTGACACGGACTTAAACGTCAGAACAAGATACGTGCTAACGTGTCATCGGAGTGAAGGGGTTTTTTTTGTTTTTTTTTTACTTTAAAACAACTAGATCTGAAAACCTTGGGCGAAAATGTAACAGTTTGAGTAGATTTGTGGGAGGGAAATGTTTCTTAGTCTATCAATATGACATAATTATTATAGCTTTAGTCTTATGGGTTGTATTTATTTATTCTACTGTAAAATCAGTGTCAGGTGGCATGTCTGACACCGGCTTTAAAGGAATAGTTTAGATTTTTGCTAGCGAGATTCTGTGAAGTTATTTTTACCCACAGCCTTGTTGAAAGTAAAGTTTTGGAAATCCTCATTTACAAAAGGTTGAATGTTTCTCTTTGCATCTAGTGTCCTAATTTTTCAAATAGAGTTTACGTCAGCGATATGAGCTAACCTCATTAGCTGCTCTGGCGGCTCATTACTATGTAGACTGTTGGCGTACATGCTAACTCTGTCTCTGTTGCAAACAGTCGTTCCAAAACAGCAAAGTGTTGAATGATCAATGGGCAACAGGACTGAACAATATATTGGCAAAATATAGTCATCAGTAACTATATCAAAGGACTGTTTGGGATGCTTTCGCTTCTGGCTAATATGTTACAAGTGTCATGAGTTCACACTTTTAGCGTCACCCTGCAGTAACACTAAATCTGTGTCAGCACACCTGACACAGATTACGCTGCACCAAGTAAAACCAAAGGTTACAAAGAGCTGGGACCATAGACGGCTGGGAGAAGAGGGACAAAAATGTGGATTTATTTACCAGATATTGTAAATATATTTTCTAACATTATGAAACAAATTTAGTTTATTAAAACACATTTAAATAAAAAAAAACCTTGACTTTCAGTGTGGAATGTTTTTTGATGCCAGACAGGACTGGTCTGATCATTTCAAAACGTTACTATTCTGTGGTTTATGTGCAAAATCGTCTCTCAGAAACTATATTGAGTCAACAGTCCGGAAAAAGATTCTGGACAGGCTGGTTTGAGATACTAGAAAGGAATGAGTAGTTCAATTATTCATCTGTTGTAACTGAGGAATCCCATCAACAGCAGCAGACGACCTCATCGGATGCTAACTAAGAACAGGAAACTGCGGCTGCAGTTCACACAGTCAGCATGTGAGTTACAAATTACCTTTTGCCTTAATGAGCTAATGAAGACTGAAAACATTGGTTAAGTTTTTAAATCTGTTTAGGCTTAAATTGTTTAAAAGAAGATGGCAGACTTTAGCTATCAAGTCCTCAAAAACGTACTTTCTGCTCCTATCGTCAGATAGATGTTTGGTTTGGATGAAGGACATGGAAAGAAACAAAGTACGGCGATTAGTAACAGATGTCTCTGGGTGTGACACTGAACTTTGATCCACTCTGCATGCGTCTCTTTTTTCTATATATATATATCTCCATTTGTCCTGGTGATTTTTATATCTCACCCACCCATAACACGTCACGTCCTCCAACCTCCATTAGCTGATCTTTTGCCCCTCTTCCTCACTTTTCTTCTTTTACGCTCTGTTTCATTCCCCTCTGCTGTGTGTCTCCTGAGCTGGACGTATTTCATCTTCTGCTGCCCATAAGCGGGTAGGTTTTACATCCCTGGTTTCTTGTCCTGTTTTTTGGGTAAAGCAAACATTAATTGACATTATTCCTCTTCTTGACTTGTGTGGGCGCGTGACTCTGTGTGGTCGGCCTGTTGATATTTAACGGCTTTTAACCACTTGAGTTTTGATTAAGGCTGCGTTACTGTGAAATAGTTAAGCACCTGATGTGTTTCAGAACAGAACATATGCTAACCTTTAAAAAGGGCTATCACGGTTGCTCACCAGCGAGCGGAGCTCAAAGGTGGAATGAGATAAGGACTTGATGCGGCGGTGTCAGGGTACAAAGGTTCGACGGCTTCGGAGAGACAGACGGCGCACATGTGCAGAGAAAACCGGCATAGAGGCAGTCTCTATGATTATTCATTATTGAGATGGCAGGAGAGCTGAATGAGTGGAGCCACTAATTTAACTGAGTCTGATGGACAGAATGCAATTACTCTGAGAGTAGAAGGTGGAAGAAAGGGGAGCAGCGTACAGAGCTGGTGCCCCCTTTCCTTTCTCTTCTATCTTTCCTTTTTCTCTTGACTTGGCTGAGAAAGTCAGGCTTTCCCTATAGCTACAGATGATTTCTGGGCTCTGAGCTCCTGTTGGCAGCATTTAGTTTGTGGAGTCGCACACACACATACAGTAGCGCACAAGGGAGGGAGGAAGAGAGGGATGTTCACACGCGCATATGCAGATCTTCACATCGCCCTCCCGCCCGGCGCCTGCTGGCAGCTCACCAGTTACGGCCGTCCAATTTAGCGCTCACTCCTCCTCTCCTCCCCTCTGCGCCTCCGCTGGTTCGGCTTCAGATTGCCGTCTAAATCCAGACCCGCTAAGCCGTGTTCACTTCCTGCTCCGCTGCCACATTTAGCTCATGAGCTGATTCCAGGTCAAACCACCACCACCACCACGCTGTTCATAGTAACTTTGATAAGATCCTTAACGTGTGTTTTGGCACGAACTTGCAGAGGTCTTCCACTCTTCTTCCCCCTCAGTTTTAGTCTCACGTTTCAGCCTTAAATTGAAGTCAGGTCTGGAGTCTGTGACGACTGGGACGTTTTTATCATATTGATGCCATCTGGCCTTTAGGTAAGACTGTTCAGCTTTAGGTTAGGAATTCAAACCTGTGATCTTTAGCATCACTCTAAAATTATGGATCATGTTTAGGCATTAAGGTTAGTTAAAAGTCTGTCCGACTCCGACTGGACTGATAAATCATAAATATATGTTAGAAAACAATGTCTGACACTAAAACTATTAGTAAGAGACAATGTTCTATTGTGTCCAACTAGTCCTTTGGGATTCCTATGTTTAGCACACAAATATGACCAGGATTTATTTTGCAACCTTAATATGCTTTTGTGTTCACAGAAAAATAATAAAAAAACGATAAATTCCTGTCAAATTTTGAATTTCTGATTGAATTAAAAGAGCTTTTTATTTTATTTTCAATATCAGTTGGATCCGATTTGTCAAAATTGTTTAATTTGAAGAATTTATAATGCCATAAATGTCATATTCTAAATGTTCAGCACCTGAAACGCATCCAAAAACCTGGTAAACTTTGCTTTAGTTTGACGATAAAATGTTGCAAACATTTGACTGTAAAAGAAAACATTTGCTCCAGTCTGTTTCCTTGATGATCATTTCTCAAATTAACGGATTACAAAATATTTCATTTTATGCATCAAAACATCTGCTTCTGATCTTTCATTTTTACAACATTTGAAACAATGCGCTTAAGGCAGCATCCAGGGGAGTTTGCATTTTATGTTAGGAAGAATTTATAAAATATATCAAATTCAGCTTGTTCAATATTTCATCAACTACTCCCAGGTCAAAACCAATCTAGTGAATTAACAACAGAGGTAAACAGCAAAGCCAGTCGATTGGTAAATTACTCCGGTGCTTTTTTAATTCTAATAAATTCCTTAGTTTTTTTCTCTTCCGGTTAGATTTAGATGTCTGGATTTTGGACTAACGAGCTGCTTTTCTTTAACTCCACATGGTGTCTTAAAAACTTAACACCTAGAAAATAAAAAAAAAAAAAAAAACGGTAAGGCAGAGCCTGGAAAGGCAGGAACAGATGGGGACTTGCTCAGGGGTGAAAGCTGAGGCTCCTCAAACTCCATCCTTTCTATTCTGAATTTACTTCTTCTTGCTTTTTTTCTTCTCTCTCTCCCCTTTTACCCCTTTGCTCATTATCTTACTCACCCACTCTATGTTCCCTCACTCCTCATTTTCTTTCCACTCTGTTCATTTCTCTTCCCACTAACCCCTCTCTCTTCATACTCGCTCTCTCGCCATCCATTTGGTGGAACAGTGCTGCTGATAATGCCTGTAATTGGAGTGACTCACACTTTTCCAGTGTGTTTGGACCAGATAAAGAATATTGTCAGCATTTTGCCGACATGGCCTCTGCTGGCAGAATTAAATGGACTCTGTTCTGTTCTGTCTGCAGCAAATTAAAAGCCTCTCAATTCATCTGTTCTCGCCCGAGGCTTACAGGGGCCTCCTATTCACGCTGAAACGCCGTGGAGAGGGGGCGGCACAGAATGAGAGAGATTTCCTTCTTCCCCAAGAAACACCAGCCGTTTGGTTTTGTTCTACCCTGCACCCGGTCTCCGTTTGCCGGAGAACGAGAGAGGAGGAGAGAGAGAGAAAGAGAGAGAGAGAGAGGGGTCAAGACCGGTAGTCTTAAGAAGTGGGGACGAACATCTCAGAGAGTAGTCAACTTCATTATGTGGCTTGTCACCTTGCAGCTGTCCCTCGCCGTTTTTGTTTCTCGGTATCTCTCGCCAAAGAAAGGAGCTTTTCTTCGAGTGTGCGTGCTCGTAAATGCGCATGTTTGTGAAAAGGAGAACAAACTGTGAGTTTGAGTGCCTTTGGCTGCCGGGTTGTGCAGTCACTGCCAGTCAACACTTCAGATTAGAGTAGAGGCAGATGGGCTCCCAAAGGGGCCGAGGGACGGGGCTTCAGGGCTCACCAGGCTCAGAAAGTTCAACCGGTGTCGGTGTTGAAGAAATAGGCGTCTAATTTTGCCTTCTGGCATTTCTGGTTTCTGCTCAGGGTCTTTAGCAAAGATTATACGGGAAATTACAACGTGCAGCCAGAGTTTTGAGAAATGAGAAAGGTAAAAATGAATATTTTTGTAATCTTCCTTCACCATTAAATATTTGTATTTTCATCCTTAATATACTGCATTTATTGAGATTAGAACTTGTGGATTAGTTTTTTTATTTTTTATAAATGGTGATATTTGATTGACTTCAGAGTTTTGATCATATTTTGCTGTCATCCTGGTGTGTAAACAAACATAATCCTTGACAAATATATGTTACCACCATGCCAACCTGTCAAAACCTACAAAGAAAAAAGTTAATTTATGAAGAAAACAGGAAACAAACTGATGTGTGTGTGAGCAGAAGCAAAGAGCTGAAGTTTGCCACCGTGACCATCACTGCTTTGGCAGGGACTAACCCACCCCAATATTACTCACCCCTACTCACAATTTACCCCTGACAGCAGCATATTTTTTACCCCAAACAAAGTTTCTACAGATTGACCTTGCTGTGATGTTCCAACATAAGATTAACTATTTAAAAAAAAAAAAAGCTAAAATGTGCAAAACAGGCACAGTTTGATATTTTTTTCAAACATTTTGTTCAGCCGGACACATACAGATTGTCTCTGAGTCGCGTCTTACTCCTGCTAACAATGTTTTCATCTGAATCGTTTTGCTGAAGCGCTAGGCTGACATTAGCACGCTTACTCTCTTTTTTTTTCTTCTTCTTCTTAGAACTCATTGCTGGAGCTATTTCAACGTGATTCAAAGTAATTGTGGGAACAAACTTAACAGAAAAAGCTGTTTGATAAGAAATTTAATGAAGAGTGTTTCAGCTGAGCAAGAAGACATGCAGGCGGTCAGAGCTGCAGCAGCTAACACGCCATCAACATTAGGGGCAGGGGGTTTTTAGCCAGATCCTGATTTTATTTTATTACGATGCTAAAGGCTGTAATGTCATTTTAAATCATTCTTTGCCCCACCCCTCTACCCAAAACACTGCTGGTGATTTGCCTGTTTTTGACTTTTTCCTGCTTCAGCCAACGTAACAAGTCATCAGCGGCGCCCTGCAGAACATGGTGCGATGTGGAGGGACTGAGCAGACTAATTGATTTAGAGGTGTTGGTTAATAAAATCTCACTTGGCACCAGGCATAAAACTTCTGTCTAAATGTTAATTAGTTGCACTTCTAAACTTCTAAAATTAGCTTTGTAATTAAAGAATGAAGTGCGCGCTGGAGAGGTGGGCTGTTCTTCAGTAAATGTCCTTGCTGAGCCGCGTTATTGACAGAAAGCACAAAGTGGAGAGCAGGTCTCTCTACTCCGTTACCATGGGCAACGTCTACTCAGGGCAGATCAGAAACGAGCTCATTCTCATGCCTGCTGATAACCCTTGCTTGGTTTCGCCCGCTCTGGGTAAGCACGACCTAACAAAAGCAAACCTGTTTGTTCCTGTCTGTCTCTCTCGCTCCAGATCTCCATGGGTGTGTGTGGGATGTTGTGTCAGGGCTGAAACCCATCCCTCTCCCATGAGCCTGTGTACCCACACACACACACACGGCGCCTCGACGCACGCACTCGGCGCCCACGCACCCACAGCCGGCACCGACGCTGTGAACTGGACCCTCGGAGCCCGGCGGAGCCCAGCCGAGCCAAGCGGAGCCGAGTCTAGCCCACTTGGAGCCTGAGGATGTCAACAGAGACGGAGCTCCAGCCAGCGGTCAGGCCCAGCAGCGTCAGACGGGACTCCAGGAGGAAAGGTAAGCAGAGGGCCAACGTTTGCTCAAGATACGAGTTATTACAGAGTGATCTATATTGTTTGTTAGGATCTCGATTGGAATAAATTCTGATTTTATTTTTTACTTGTTTTTAGTAACCTACCAGAATTCAGTGTTTTATCACATTTTGCTGTTCTTAGATTGCAGAATAATTCATACCCCTAATGCTTTTTTTTAATTTGTTTATTTTTTATTATTATTTTTATTTTATTTTTACATTTGATTAAATTAAAATCATAAACTTTGTTGTGATTATATTTGATAGGTCAACAAAACAAATTGCATTATTATAATGTGGACACATTTTTAAAAAAGTTTTTAAAAGTTATTCAAAGTAAAATGTAGCAATCCCCTTTACTCTGATACACCCAAATAAAAATCTGTGCAACCAGTTGGTTCCAGATGTGACCTTCGCAGTAAAGTCACGTCTGAGGCCTTGTGCTCTGTGAAGGCCTCAGATATTTGTTGGAGAACATTTGTGAAAAAAATAATAGGTCAGGGATAAAGTAGATAAGCTTAAAGTAGCATTTTCAAAAATGATTGTTGAAAGAAAGCCACATTTAAAGTTTGTAACAAGTCATTTAAAAGACAAAATATATCAGAGAAGTTGCTCTGGTCAGATCAAACCGAAACAGAACATGTTAGCGCTGAGTGGTTGAAAACTAACATTACTATGAGAACACCTCATCTTCCCCAGAGTAGAGCAAGGTGGCAGCATTATGCTATGGGAATGCTCGTTCAGCAGAAACAGCTGGTCAGGATTTTAAAAACAAGATGGACGTTTTAGGATAACAGAGCACTTCTGAAGGAAACTTAGAGGCTCAAAAAGACTTGAGACTGAAAGTCGTTGACCCTAAACATTACCCCGTGGGCTATGCTAGAATAGTTTAGATCAAAGTTTTTATGGCCCAGTCAAAGTCCAGACCCAAGTCTAACTAAGATTAAGTGGCAAGACTTGAAAACTGATCTTCGTAGATGTTCTTTGCTCAGTTTGTCTGAGTTTAAAGTGTTGACTCAGCAGGACTTTATATTCCTCTGTAACACTCAGGAATGCTGTTCTGCCGGTTGGCTAATAAAAAATAAATAAATAAATAAATCAAAAACGGTATGCAGAAATTTTTAGATATTATGTGACAAATCTGAAAAGTTCAAGGGTTGTAAATATCCTCCGCAATAAGCCACCATGCACTTTCTTTAGCTCCATTTGTTCTGTTAGCTTCTGTCTTACTGGCTGGTGAAATGATGAGAGGCCGACACCGACGGTAGAACAGCCAGCTGTGGGGATGCTGCGTGCAGTGAGGAGTCCAGATGTGAAAACCTCCAGAGGCGAGCAGCCAGCAGGTGTAAAGCAGCGGGCCTGGCCGGCCTCAGGGCAGAGGTGACGGCGCCTTGCCGCACGGCGCCACCTGCCCGTCTGCTAGAGCGACGCCCGGGCGCCTCCTCCAAATAAGCATCTGATTGATGTTGCAAAAACTCCGGACGCTGTCGGGGATGACACTTAATGGATCTGCGCGAGCGCGCGGGATCCCACACACTCGCTATCACCTGGAGCAGACGCCTCATTGAGCCCGGCGAGCTTCAGCTCCCGCAGACAAGCGCCGGTCGTCCCAAGCACAGAGAGTGAGGGAAGGCTGAATGCCTCTCATGTCCTATTTAGAACAAGCATTGTTCTACTGCAATGGAGATCATGTTCATCATTCAGACTGCTCTCTGTATTTGGAAGACACATACACACACACACACACGCATACACACACACACAACGGTGCTGGGATAGAAGCCCAGAAGAGCATATGAGAGGGAAGATGAATGGTTTGCTTTCCGCTTTGAGACTTGAGGGTTTGTTCTCGCTGTCTTTCTCTTTTCATCTGCGCACACACACACACACACACACCCACACACACACACGCACACATATTTTCACACACAAATCACCTTATAACTTGTCTTTATTTGTATCTCTTTTTTGTACAAGTGGAACGAAGGATTTGCTCAGCTACAAAGCTTTGCTAACACAGGATGTATTCATCTTTCCTCTGATCTGGGTCAGTCTTCCCAGAAGACGCACTCGCGTACACGCAATCACTTGGAGATGGGTGATGAAAGCCAAACGCAATCACGTACCACACACGCGCTTCGAACGTGCTTGTCTGTGGGAATGAGGAACTTTGTTGGCGTGCGTTGCGTGTGGGACCTGTAGCCTATTTTTTTTCTTTCTTCCTTTCTTCTTCTTCTTCTTGCATCGCTCATGCTCGTTTCTAGCCAGCTGTCTAGTTTCTGTCTCGCCGGAGAAGCTGAGTTTAAATGAAAATAACCCTGCTGAATCGCTGATCTTCATTAGGATATAAACACTTGTTTTACTGATGTGAAAATCCCTGCAGGATGCCCCTCTCATCCCCCCCCGCCCGTCGGTCTTCAAACACCCTTCCTCTCTCCTCCCACTCCTTAGACTCCGACATGACCTTGTCCTGGATGTGTGAAACTCGGAGCAGAGAAGGATCATGAAGAAAGGGAGAGAGTGAGAAAAGACTAATGAGTCGGTCTGAATGAGAGCTTTTTAATCTCAGCCCTTTGTTTCACAGCCCTGCAGAGACGAGTGTGATGGAAGAAAACTATCGGACTGCTACGTGTCACACATTAATCACAGCGGCACCGTGCGCTTGGCCGATGCATCGCTCTTCTTGCGCGCCTGTGTGTTGATTTTACATGTAATTATGACTCAACTGAGGGCAAACGTATGGGTTCCAGAACGTTGCAATCTTTGAACTCTGCCATTTACGCAACCTGACCTGAAGAACCTCAGCTTCAGCTGCAACGAAACCAGTCCGCCACGCTGGTCAGATTTTAATATTTAACCCTCATGTTCATAATTAATCCATACACAAAACCTACTTTGGTCTGGTTTCTAGTGTGAATATCTTGGTAGACTTAAAATAAGATAAAGCTAACTTATAATTAACTTTTCAGCAAGATATAGAAGAAGCTTGTTTTAAGTCAGTTTCTTAGTACTGATGAAATATTTCTAGTTCCATTTCTAGTTCAGAATATTTCACTTGTAATATGGGAAAAATGTTTTGCAAAAAGTGAAATAATCTACCAATGGAACAAGTACCTTTTTTATCAATATTGAGAAATTATCGACTTAGCTCCTATATCTTACTGAAAAGTTACTTGTAACGTAGTTTTGTCTTATTTCAAGTGTACTAAGATATCTGCACTAGAAACTAGACCAAAATGACTTGGTAATACTTTGTGTTTTCACAGCCAACTACGCATATGTCACTTGAACTTTAAAAGAAAATCACATTACAACCACAAACTTTTTTTTTTTTTTTTTTTCAAAATGTGATAAAGAAAGTGAAGGAGGATAGAAAATTATCTTTGGTTTTCATATTCAAATGACAAATGAGTCACAACAGAGTCAATGTTATCTCAGGATAAACCCAGTTGTTCTCTGAAGGCCTCAGAGGTTTTTGAGAGAACCGTAGTAAACAAACAGCATCACAAAGAGCAAGGAACACACCGGACATATCGGGGAGGGAGTTGGTGATGTTTAAAGCAGGCTGAGGTGATAAAACAAACTCACAAGGTCTGAATATCTCTCAGAGCTCTGTCCATTCATAATCTAAAAGTGGAACATACATGGTGCTACTCTAATCCTGCCTAGATGTGACCCGTTGACCTAAACTGACAAGCTGGAAAAAGAGACAACTAATCATAGTAGGAAAAAATAGCTAAAAATAGCTAAAAACAGCTCAGGTGCGAGAAAACATTAACAATCTATAAATCTGGAAGAGTAGCATGATGGAGGTAATCAGACTGAAAAAATGTCAAGATTCCAAAAAATATGTGTATTTACTAGGTGCCAGAATAGTAAGAGAGAGTTTTGGAAGTTTATGAATGTTTCTTTGTCAGAGAATGAGGAAAAGGTTTTGTGTTTTCACGCAGCCTAAGTAAATATCTGCTATTATGTTTTTGTCTGCTATATAAAATCCTGACAAATACTTCTGCGAGGCGCTGCTCCTCTCTCCGCCTCCTCATCCCCCTGGACCTTCTCCGTTTCCTTCCCTCTCTTGCGATGCGACCTAAAAGTTAAAGGATGACGCGGCTTCAGCGAGACGATGCTTCTTAATTAATGCAGCTGTTAGTTTCTTAAAAAGCAGCACATTTTAGGCTGCTTATTATTAATAAAACAAGGAGCTGATAGACTGCCAAGTGGAGACACTTTTATGCGAATGTCAAACTAGAACAAGAAACAAGTCTGACATTTATGAAGAACCCAGCAGCTGCAGGCTGCACAGCTTTTTTTCCTCCCCGTGCTTAGAACCTTTACATCGCCGCGCCCACCTTGTTGATGAGCTATGATGAACCGTAGAGGCTCCTTTCAGTCATATATCCCCTTTTCACCATGCGCGGAAATTGTCCTGACATGACAGTGCAGTATTTCAGCAATGCTGCACTTCTGTCAAATACGGTTTAATTAGTGGAGTTGCATAATTCACATAAACCGTTACCAGACGGTCGATGAACTTACTCCTTCTCCTCTTCTCCCTCCAGAGGAGCTGAAGTTGACTGTCAAAACAGGGCGGTGAGATTGGTTTGCTAACAAGCTGGCAGGGAGTCAGCAGCGTTTATTCACACTCTTCTAATTCAGTGCCGTTCTGTAACAGCTGAAGAATAAATGTCAACACTGTTTATTTAGAGTTGATGCAGGTTAGAGCTCCCGACAGCCACTGAAAATTGTTGATTTTTCCTTTGGCAATAGACTCTTATTAATGTGGAGACGTTGCAAGGCTTTCAAAATAATCTTTTTTTTCATATTCATAAGTCTCAATTTAAGTTTCAAATGTTACAGCTGTTTTAAAGATCTGCAAAAAGTAGGTGATGCGTATTTTAGCCCTCACAACATCCGGTCAGCTCTGTTTCTGCTTGTTTTTCCTTCACTGTACCAGCTTATTTCAGGTTTCTATTTTGCTTTGTTCTCGTCACTCTGGAATGGACAGGCATCGAGACTTAGAGAAACAGTATCAAACTCTTTACTTTAAGGTATTGTTAGTCATTTTAACAGGTTATTGAAAAAGGATATGCTGGTTTAACTTTTTTTTTCCATATGTTGGTGTAGTTAAAACATATTTTACATTGATTTAAATATGAATAAATAAGGTGCATTTTGAGAAATATCAAGCTCTGCCAGGTCATTGAAGTATTTTTGTGGCCTTTAATGCACCCCTTATTTGTACAGTGTTTATTTAGTAGGATTTAGGGTGTAAAACTAGCATGTCAGGAAGGAAGTTACTTTATTTTCTAAGCAACCATTAAGACTAGATCTGTGGATAAATGTTTAATACTACAATCTATCATGTGGTTAACAAAACTTTTTTCTCAATTATTGTAAAATTTGACAGACTGGAAGCACCTGAAATATTCAGGATGCTGAGAAGTCGATCTTCACAAATACAGACAGTGAGTCTGCATAATGTAGTATGAGATTAAGTCAAGTTTTACAGGATAACTGTGTCCATACTTATTTTGAAGCATGAAATAATTATTCAGCAGTGACATATGTGCTTTATACATGGCACCTTCAGGTCGAGACAGTCGTTACGTGGAAGTTTTCAACATGTCTACAGTAATCCATCAACGTAGCACAGTTGCTGTTTATACTTTGAAATATATAACTCTTTAGTTCCATCGTGAACAGTGAGTGTGTCTCTAAAAAAAAAATCAAACGATTGAACTCTATTTAAGTTCGTCTACAAAGCCCCAATTCACAAAAAAAAGTTAATCTCACGAGGCTTTAAAGGGCAGTTTCATTCATGTACAGAAATATATAATCAAACCTTTCCATTCATGTGCACATTCAAATTCTGTCCCGTAAATTTCACTTTAATCCTGGTTATACTCCAAAGCAGTCAAGCACACTTAATTGGGCCAATTGATAAAATGAAACACTGAACAGCAGGAGTGCCAGCAATAGAAAAGTTGTACTGAAGGTAACCTTTTCATGCAAAAAGAAAAAAAATAAATATTAGTTTTAACACAACCAGGCACAGCTGGAATGAATTATGTAAAAGGCTCGGAAAAATATCAGCATTCTTTCAGAACACATTTTCACCCAGTAACTTAATCACTGCCCGACACTGCAATGTGCATGAACCGAGAGTTGGAAAACGTGTATTTTTAATTGCTAGATGAGTCTATCCAAAGTGGCGGCTCTGGCAGCTAATCAACATTTAATTTGAATCATTTGAATGCCATGCAAGCGTTTGGGATTTATCACAGAAAAATGTTCATCAGCTGAGGGATTTTCACCTCGTCGTGTATTTATAACGGCGGTAAATGTGTAAATAAAACATTCAGTGATGCCTGTCTGTCTCCCATGATGTGACAGCGAATGTGATTACAAGTTCTAATAACTTCCACTGCTGTCAGCACATGCAGCCGACTGCCATCACAACTCTGGGGAAAAAATATCGCCACTCTCCCACAGTGGGATTGAGCCGAGGGTGTGTGTTTGCCTGTGCGTGTGTGTGTGTGTGTGTGTGGGAGGGTGGATCCGGAGAGTAGCTGGCAGTCAGTGGCGTGAAAAGAGTGGTTAAAGGTTATAGCTGTGCAGCTGTTAGCCTTTGTGCTTGTGTGCGAGCGTCTCTTTGCTTGTCTCTGGTGTGCGATTAGCAAACACATTATCTGTTTTGTGTGGATATTATGCACACATCCAGTCTATCTGGCACAATCACTGCAGTCATTCACTCCCATATCTTTCCCCAGGGAATCTTAGAGCGCAAACAACTGCATTTTGTGAGTGTGAGCCTGCGTGTGTCTGTGTGTGTGTGGGTGTGTGTGGGTGTGTGTGCTTGCCATGAGAGGTAATCAGATCCGCTCCCTCCAATCAGACAGAGATTGAATTGAATTGGTTGTGTTGTTGTTATTGTCATGGAGGCCAGCAGTGGATAGTCGGTGACAGAAGACGAAACATGAACTCTAAAAGCAGACGGTGACGCTCGTTTTCCAGAGGTGTACCTCCGAGTTCAAAATCTATTTTTAGAGATTGCTGCTTCTTCTGCCGAATGTTTTCTCCTCTGTCTTTCTCATCTATTTATCCATATATCCAAGCTGCTGTCTCATTATTTACCAGCCCAATCAAAGTTTTCTTTTTTTACATTTGTTTTTGTTTTTTGTGGTGGGACTACAGAAGAAGGTGAGGTTAGGACTATGTTTTTTTCTTTTTTGTGACTGTAGTCATCAATAAATTTCCAAAATCTAAAAATGTGATCTTACCTAAGCTAAAAACACTGTTTTTGCTTCATTATTGGCGGTCAGTCTTCTTTCTTAGGGGCCCATCAGCAATCCATTCTACGATATTTACGCCTGTACCTTGCAAAACTTCTCCTAACCAGTCGAATTGTGAGAAGAGCCCTCGTCAGCTGACCCTTACTGACCTTTAGCTCAGGTCTCAGGCGAGGCCGCTCCTAAACCTTCAAGAACAAGATAAACTTTGCGTTCCCAACATGTGTGAGCTGCTCTGTGGTAAATTGAAAGTGGTCAACAAATGATTGTATTTAGACTAACAGTCTGACTATGTTTCATTTTGAAATCTAGTAAAAGATAATAATAAAAGAAAAGGCAGCCAATCACAGAAACACAGATCAGTAAATACTTTTTCAGCTCCTTTCTGCATCTCGGTCCGTGTGTGTGGCTGTACTCTGTCAAACACAGAATATGTTCAGCTCCGTCCTCCCTGCACACTACTTGATGTGGCTTTGCCCACCACATCACTTACTACAGTCTCCATAGCAACACTTTTCCTCCGTGCTCATAATTTACACAAAGGGAAAATGTCCCAATGTCACACACGCACACACACACGCTCTATTAGAGGCCGGGCCTCTCACCCTGCTGTGCTGGATGAAGGACTGCGCACTGAAAGGGCATTTATTATTTGTTTGAGGCAGGCAGGCGCGCTTCTGGTTTTTACCTCAGTTCTCCTGCGACATGAAAACACGAATGGCTTTTCTAAGGCATTAGAGACGTATTGTGAGGTGGAGGTGGAATAAGGAGGGATGTCTGGTCAGTTTAGTTGGCTGCAGCTGTGAATGTGGGTTTTCTCAAATCCACTTTTTCTTTTACATTACGCCCACTGCTCTACAGCTGGAAGATCTGCTATAATATAGTTATGTTAAAAGAAGATAAAGAGAGGACAACTTCAACACACACATTCAGTAGCTGTACTACAGCGTTCACAGCGGATCAAGGCCTTCTGTAGATTATAATACATCGAGTGTCTTGACCTGACAAATGTGTGAGTGAACAGCTTCAGCTAAGTGGGAAAAGGCAATGACTGTATGTCCCTAGCAAATCATTCGCAACATAATTTAGCTCAATAGAGAGATAGCTAAAAAACAGTTTCCATGTGGTAAAGGAACAAAAAAATGCCTAGATAAGGCAGAAAGTGAAGTTTTGTCCTACAAATAGTCGGGGAAAGGTTAGGAATTGAACTTGTTTCAACTAGAGCCAAGTTGTGGCGGCCAGACGTCTTGGTCAGAGAGTCTCCTAGACTCTTGTGTTCCTGCTCCGTTTTGGTCTGAGTGTCTGTGGAAAGAACGAGCTCGTCGACACGTGGGGATTGAAGTCTTGGCCTGTGTTGTAGGATCCAGCAGACAAGCTACTGCAGCTCACATTACTGGAGAAGTTATTGGTGGAAGTTTGATTTCAGCTTCGCCCGCCGTCTCGATGTGTTGTTGTGCAGGTTACCTGCTGATTTTGCGTATCGGTGTATGAATTTGTCAGCCGTTCGTCGAGTTGAGAGCGTGAGTAGAAAAGTTTGCTCTCTATGGATTTGCCTCGAAACTCCTCAGATCTCAAGCAGGTCTAAGTTGTAGAGACGCCACCTCACAACTTACAAGACTAGTAATAACATTATATTGGCGCCAGATAACACACTATGACTTCAGGGATCTGCTTGGGGCAGAACAGGTAAAACCAAGACACTACAAGGCAGGTTGTCATGATTTTATGCCTGATTACTGAAAAGTTTTGTCATCTGTGTCCTTTTTTGTTGTTTTCTATCAACCATCATTACTTATTTTTTGAGCAAATGGCTGTGAGTGTTTTGTTTTTCTACATTTGTAATTGATCTCTGCAGTCATCTGTTTGACAGCGTTCAGTGTTGAGTGTTCCTGAAGGCGCAGTTTGAGTTTGTTTTCCTTTCTGTTTAGTTAGCTGTTGTTCATGCTCGCCTTCATTCTTCCTGTTTCTTTAGCTGAACTCAGAAAAGATGGAATCCAAAAACAATGAATGCATCTTTTTTCTTCATGTTCTCAAATATAAGTAGGAACACAAAAATGCTAAGAAAAAGCTTTCTTAAACATAAAGTGGAGCAATTTCAGATACGTTTAAGGAAGTAATGTGTGTGTGTGTGCGTGTGTGTGTGTGTGTGTGTGTGTGCGTGTGTGTGTGTGTGTGTGTGTGTACCTGCTGAAAGAATAAGA
>NW_006799976.1:1070329-1088913 GCF_000485575.1 Poecilia formosa
AAGAGTTAGACCCTGTGGCAGATGGCGGAGCTCCGTCATTGTTTTTGTGCCGTATGATGTTCAGCAGTCCTCCTTTGCTCCGTCGCTCTCCCAGGAAGCTTGTTGAGCAGATGAAGGGAGATGGAGCATTACTCAAGATGAAACGCAGAGAGAGACCGAGGAGGGAAAGACAACAACTTCCAGTTACTTCCAGTTACTTCCAGTTCTGTGTTTTGGCTGGGATGACAGACATGAGAGGATACTTTGTTCTGACGTACTCAGCCTGGCATGAAAGGAGGACGGCTGAGGAGTTAGCTGTGTTTGCTGAGGCTTTGAAAGTTGCGGTGTTTGACAGTCAGACACACAAACAGACACATTCACACAGACAGGTGGATTAAAGAAGCAAATAGGTCTGACACTTTTGGTTTTTAGTTAGACGTATCTTTTAGACTAAAAAATGTTGTTGTTTTTTTTTTTTTGCTCAGGGCTGGGAGATTAAGGGAAGGATGAGAGGGACGGAGCATGAGAGGCTTTTTCCTTCTTCTTTTGATGATGGTTGGGCCTTTGGAGAGCTACAGGTTCCTCTTTTGCTGCTGTAAATGAACAGCTACACAAAGAAAGCCCTGGGATTAGGTGTGTGTATGCGTGTGGCATACAGTGTTGCGGTCCCTGTGGACGCCGCTTCATCGGCAGAAATCGGGGCGCTGGATGAATATTTAAATACGAATTCACAGGATGGGCATATTCAGACTTAATCTGGAAAAAAATCGTCACCTTTTAGTCTCAGCTGAGTTCAGCTTTAGATATAGAATATTTTAGTAATCTATCAAAATGTACTCAATTAATTGGGTGATTGAATGTGTGTTAAACCAGGTGCTTCCACTCCATCCCATATCCCAGCCTTCCATCTAAAGCTGGCAAACCGGAGCTCTTCATTCGTGCTCTTTACACGATATGAGTTCAACAATAACAAATGAGATGACAGATGAGCTCCTGGAAGTTATTCAAAGCTCTTAATGTCTGCGTCCCACAGCTCTGTGAGAATGTTGCCACACTGTGAGGAGGGACTTCAGTTTCTGTCAGAGAATGAATATCAGTGATGGTGGAAGTGTCTGGACTGACTGGCACATATGAGTGGCACATTGTTACAAAATCCATTTGAGCATTTTCTAACAGATGCATGTTTAATGGCCGTTTGATCTTTTGGTGGCTGTGATAATAACAATAACAACAATAATAACAACAACAATAATAATAATAACTGCAGGTAAAGTTGTTTTAGGAATCAAACACATTTGTTTGCAAAGTTATTGGTCATTTTACCCTCTTATGCTAAGCTAACATGCTTTACTGTGCAGCATGTTAAGTTTTTTTGTTTTATTTTGTTTGTTTGATACATGTCACAGTATTTTTCAATCTATTTTAGTCTCTAATTTTCCTCTAACTTTTCTTTTGCTCCATCTCACTGAATATAAACAAAAGCATTATTGTTTGACCTCAGTGACGACCCCTGGGAAACACGTGATCACATGAAATAAAGCTTCGATTTTTGTTGTTGTTTTAAAGTCATTTGAGAATATTTCTGATAACTTTGGTGCTTATGGATTACCGCTAATGAAACATCAAAATTCAGTTTCCCCATAAAAAAGATTTAATAGAGAAACATTATGACATACATTATCTCAGGGAAGTCTGCTGACTGCAGATGCACTTTTTTTTGTTTTAAATATCTTTCATCTTTTTCTATAAATATTTTCATATCCTCACATAGACACACCACAGTCGCCATTTTTCTATTCACAGAATCAAAATCTATAGGTATTTGGTTTTCTTCAAAATACCTTTACATCTTCTCAGCATGCTCACCTTCATTACTGGGTCCAATTACCTAATGCAACAGTGAGACGGGAGATTTACCTCCAAGAGCCCTTGGAATACAGAGGGCTGCTGAGATAGTGGCTAAAAGATATGAAAAAGAGTCGAGAGGGTTGAGGCTGGCCTCTCGCTAACGTAGCTGTTGTTGGTTTCATATTAAAATGAAGAGGAGATAGAAAAGGCTGAGATGAGATGAAAGGGAGAAGACATGATTAAATCACCTTGTTCCCCTATAGAACATATGTGCGTGCGTGTGTGTGTGTGTGGTGTGTGTGTGTTGGATGACTTGCATTTCTCCAGATAAGAGCAGGACTTGGATGCCTCCTGCTTTTCCCTTCATTTAGACTTTACTCCTAATCAGGATGTGAACTTGTTATGCATTGTTTCATGTTTTTTTTTTTTTTCTTCAATATGTTCTTGGTGTTTTTATTCACATCATACAGAACATGAAACCTGTTCCTCTCAGATCCGGTTCGATGACAACACAGTCGGTATTGTCGCAGCCAGGAGAGTCGTTTCTCTATGAGACGTTTAAAGCTTTAAATGCTTCCTTGCTCACTAGATGAGAAATTAATTCATAGATACGAAGCGATCAGGGTGAGAGTTTGCTCCTCTAAGCATGAAACCACGGTTGTTAACTGGAAAAGGTAATCCTCCTTTAGGTGGGAATGGACCTCTGATCTCAGCTGAGTGAAACCAGCTTGTTTGTATCCTGAAAATGTACATTCAGAGACACGTGTCCCTACTGAATATAATGGAAATTAAAACAACTCGTTCCAATGCCCCGACACGCTCCCAACCAAACTCTTCCAAGTCCTGCTCACCACTGACAATCATTTTCATTTTCAACATAATAGACTAATTACTTTGCATTGCGTTCTGCATCTTAGAGATTTGTGCATTGGGCACAAAATCCAACACAGCATTAAGACATTTCAACATCACTGGCTTTCCAGAAAGACTGCCCAGGAGTACTGGCAGAAATCGCATCAAAATCTCAGGGCTGGCGATTAAAAAGAAATCAGTTCATTGACACTCGCCTGCGTTGCAAACAGTTTGGAAAAGTCTTCCTGAATCAGCAACAGCTCAGAGTGATGCTGCATGAGAGCTGTGAGTACGACTGATGAATTTAGAAAAGCTGTTTTTAATGTTCAGTCCTATTTCTTGAGTACGACTGATGGTAGAATCGAGATCTATCTGATATAATTTTGGTTTTCCTCCAGTCTATGGTGTAGAATAAAGGGTTGAGGGCATTAGATGTGAATATGATAAGTGTCCTGACCATGACACCGTCAGTGTCATGTTTCTGAACACACTAGCTGTATTCATACCTTCATAATTCAAAAGTTATATTAAATCAACCCTATTATAATGCCAACTTTCTACTTTCTGTTGCCAAGGTTACATGTCACACACACCGACTATTATGAGACTGTAGAAGAAGAGTAACTGGCTTTTGTCCTGCAGTTTCTTGGGGAAAAAAAATCTTTATTAATTAAGACAGGCTTAAAAGAAAAGAGGCCCCCAAATTAAAATCTGCTCAGATCCTCCCACAAGCCTGGGCTGGATCTGGATGGATGTATGGATGGATGTACAGCTGGATGGATGCATTGTGAATGATTAACAAGTTGTGGACAAAAAAAAAAGTAAAATTGTTTTCAGATTAAACAGCTAATAAGTAAAAAAAAAAAAACAAACAAAAAAAACAATAAAAAAATTAAAACTTTCTTGCAACTTCTAAACTCAAAAAGTCCGATATAATTAAGCAAAGAGGAATTAAAGAAGAAACTGGAAGACAGATAAAGAGACATACATCAAGCTCCACAGAGGAATATCACTAATGATTTCCAAACACAAAACAGTTTTGTTTTTTGTTTTTTTACATAAAAGCATTGTCTAGCAGTTCACTGTAAAGTCTTAAAATTGCCATAACTGGAAAGTCTTTGAAATAAGATGAAAGATGAAAAGTTTCATCTGCTATGTGAGTAAGCGGCTCAGAAGTGGCTTGTCTGTGTTCCCAACTCTGACTGTACAATCAAGTCGAGGGTTTTTCTCTGTCTGCTTTTTAAAGTGACCTTCACTCAGAGTGTGGGTGTTTCAGAGTGGGTGGGATGGCAATGTGCAGCGCTGTACGTCTGATCTTTATTTTTATTTATTTATTTCAGCTCTAATTTGTCCTGTGTGTTCAGAAAATGGCCTCATAACACAGATCGACTGTAATATAACTCAGGTTCACTTCTCTGGCCTCTTTATCCCAGTAAAAACTGCAGGTGAGGAGGTGAATGTGTGAGACGAAGGTAAATCTTTGATGTAAAAGGAAGATTATTAAGTATATTCATGTGCTTTTCATAATTTAAGGTCATATTAAACCACACACACACACACACACACACACATTCAGACACATTGATTCATCCTGTAGATCCGCTTTTAGCGCCTGAATTAAATGTGTATTCTGGTGTTTTTGCAATTCAGAAAACAGTGCTTATGTACTAATGTGTTTCAAAAGACACAAAGGCAAAGCCATTATTTATTCAGATTAGCCATAGTGCAATAATTTTATTCCACTTGGAGCTTGGAGTGCAGATTTGTGTCTCGTCAAAGTGACCTCAGGTTTAACTCCTCCTGCTCTGCACACTGATATTTCACTTCCTACCTGGAAGCTCACCTGCTCCAGGGCAGGTGAGCAGAGTGAGACACAAAAACTGAAACTGAACTAAGATGCACTCTGTGGAAACATCTGAGCTTTCTGCCTGCCTTAGCTTTGGTGAGACCATTAATATTAATGGTATTGATCTGTAAACATTTCTTTCCAGGTTTGTTAAAGTGAAGACATACGAGAAAAAAAACAAACAAAAAAACTAAAAGCACGTGTTAATCAAAACGATTTAGTAAAAGAAGCATCTGAAAAGAAGCGTAACTGTTCCTTTCTATGCAGACAACAGGCAGATTAATTGCGGTTATCATATAAATATTTGAAGATTTTGGCTAATTAATGTAAAAAAATTATGCATATATATTTTAACACGTGCATAGAGTTTCCTGTTTCCTGTCTCTCCACTGTGTACCTTTAATGCTTTATTAGTCGGTGAGCAGTGATTGGCAAACCTTTTAATAAATGTACACACGAAGTATGGAGAATAACAAAAGCAAAACAAGGAAGATTGAGAATATTCTTCATATGTTATCATTTTTTTGTTCTTTAAGAATTATATAGATCTGCATTTAACGTTTCAATATTTAAAATGTGTATTCAGTCAGACTGAGGAGGCCACTACAACTGAAAGGAGCATAGCTTTATCATTCATTTCCTCACATGTCTGATGTTGATGAAGTGCTGAGTTAATATCTAGCGTGATTCCTGTGTTTTGATCACTGATGATTTGATTGTCAGTGGAGTTCCTGTTAAGCGTATGCAAGTAAAACTTGTGGAAAATGTAATTCTTTTGCTTCTGTGTCTCAGCACTTTGCTTTGAATGTCATAACATTTATCAAGTGACGTTTCAGCTGCTCTCTGCTTGACAGCAGGGCTGTGTAAGCACAACGAGCAAAACAACTGTGGAAAATCAGTGCAGCTGTCAACATGGTTTTTATATCAACATTAGCTTTATTGCAAAAGCTGCAAAACATTAAGATTGTTATGCAAAAGCCGGATTGACAAAAAATAATCTCTAATACAGATTTCCAAACTGTGCACGTGAAAATGTGTGATTTTTTTTTTTTTTAAACTTCCAGCAAAAATAATAGTAAAACAATATTTTCATGAGTAACGCCAAGGAGATGATCGGGGGAGTGAGGGATACTGATGATTTAAAAATGCTGTGGATATCCCTTACTAGCAATTCTCCCTACTTTGCATATGCAGCTTCAGCAACTTGAAGCTATAAAATATATATTTATTATAGTAGAGAGAACTGGGCTTCTCTCTATAACCTAAGTCGGTTATATATCAGATATACATTAAAACATGGATGTAAAAATTCAAAATCATTATTCTAATTTTAATAGTTTAATATTTATGTCTGGGGTTAAGACATAAATTGGTCATTGGAAAAATTAAATGACTAGTAAAACAAATAAACAACAACAACAAAAAGAACCTCTAGTAAGATTAACTTTACTTTGATGCAAAGACGACTTTACTTTGACAACTGTGGTTCTGCTTCTGCAGCGCGGCGCATCCAGTCACTGCAGAGAGAACTGCAAGAATCAAGCAGAAGCAGCAACATGTTGTTTTCTTAACACATGCTGTTTTGTGGGTTCAAACGTGTCTGTGTGAGGGATAGTACAAGAGTGCGCTTCATCTGAACAAGCTTCTGATAGGTAAAGAAAGACACACACACACACGCACACACACCCAGCAGTAGGGTTTAGAGGCAGGATTAATTGGAGAGTAACTGCCTGGTTCCCTCATGTGCTGTTGAGTGTTTGTTGGGAACCATCCCAGCTGTAGTTAAGGAGCCTCTGGGAGCCTTTTCATCTGGAGCGCAGTGAAACAAACAGCCACCGCAAACAAGTTAGGCCTGTTGGAAACAAACCGAGATGCACCGCCGGTGGTACATGCAAAGTATCTGACGTTTTATTTCTGAGGAAAAGCGAACGTCTTCCCTGCAACTTCCCTGACACAAACTGGAAAGTCAAGATTGTGCACATGAGCCTAGCGTCAGATCTCTATAAAGTAATTTATGGAGCAAGCATTCCTTCAGAAGCTATAAACCCTCTGACATTCTTTATAATGAAGAAAACTTCTCTCTTACTGAGTTTTTGGGTGAATAAGTAAGTTAAATGGTAGAATTTTCTCTGCTTTTTAAATCAGTTTTACAAAAAAAAAATTTCTTTGAATAAATCACACAAACTTTTTAAAAAATGCTTTAGATGGTGTTACAAGAGATCCGAAGAAGCTTCGTTCTCCGTTAGACCCAGCTCTCGGGGCATTTAATCTGACTGCTCTCATCTCGCCCTACCCAGTTTCATTTTTTTAAACTGCAATCGTGAAAAGAAACGGTAGACGTGGTCTGCAGAACCTGCTGACAGAGAGATGTAAATACCCAGAATGCGTAATTGAAATGTAACCCTTCTTTAGCGAAGTAGGTGGCGGTGAAAAAGGGATAATCAGGTGGGAGAAAGTGATGGAGGGGCACGCAGGAGGCAGGAGGCAGGAGGCTACAGTTGCCAGGGGCGATGCTGGGGGCTTTCCTTGAGGGCTCGGTGTGCGGCACCAGCAGTCACCTGCCATCTATCACCTGTGGAAGAATGTGTGTGTTTGCGTGCGCACGCGAAAGCGAGCTGGTCGAGTTCTGCCTGTCATAACGCTTTAATCCTGACTGACATTTATTCAATGGGGGCTCGGCTCATTCATCCATCCATCACGTTCTATACCCCCCCCCCTTTTCCATCATTGCTTTAGGCTTTATGTCCGTCCCTCCCTCTTTGCTTGTTGCAACAGACAGACAGTTATGAAGTAACTCTGCATACCAAGTGCTATCTCACACACACACACATACTGAAGAGGGACTTGAGCTTAAATAGCTACATGCCACTTATTCCATCTACTGGTATCAAAGCAGACCAATTTTTTAAAACATGTTTGGATGTGCTTACATCTGCTTTCTCCATGTTGGATGAAGCATGGATCATTATAGCGCCTCCCCTTTTCACCTGTTGCTGCCCCAGTGAAACAACAGGCCGCACTTTTCCTTTGCTTACAAGAAACCCCCAATAGAGTTGTTTGGAAGTGTGCGTGCGTCTCAGTATATTATTTTAATATCAGAAATGTATTTCAGTTTAAAGTGTTAAAACCCAAGTACCTTACAGATCCTCAAAGAGTGATATATTTAAAGTGTTTTAACAACAAAATAACCAAAAAAAAACAAAAAAAAAAGATTTTTAATGTAGCAATATCAACCTGGTTCATCATCTGCTTAGCAACCCTCCTTTTATTTTTGGAGTTTAGGTCAGGCATGTGTGCTGGCCACCCAAGCATAGAGTGATACAGTCATTAAAACAGGAAGTGGTTCTTTTTGGCAGTGTGTGCACGTACCAGTTCATGAATGTCTTGGTGTATCTCTGCACTGACTTTTAGACTTAATAGACGCCTGACTATCTGTTGCAAAAACATCAAGTCATGAGTCCTTCCTCTGCTTGATTAGGTCGTAAGATAAGATTTATGTGTTAAAATCACATTCAGTTGGTTCGTGTAATTTTAAAATCATCAGAAAATCTGAATTTTGGATGTTTTTCATTGGGTTAAGCCCATCAAAGTAAACAACTGAAATATGAAGGTGACACTGTTTTGAAGTGTTTGACCTCCACTTTGCAGTATGTTGTATGATTTTTGCAGCAGTAGGATTTTTTTTGTTGCTACTCTGTTTTAAATTAAACCAAGTAGCTCATTATACATTTTGTTTGATTTCTGTGGCATTTTTACCACATTGGGAGACTCTAATAGCGGCCCGTGCTTTACTCCGACTCTGATGTTAGCAGTCTTTCTGTGTGTTAGCATGTGTGTTCACCTGTGAGCTACTAAGATTGATGCCGCAAAGGTCCTTTCATCTTTATGGGAAACTAGTTATGATCGCTGCAAACATGCTGCCACACATGGCTTGGTTTCCGTCTGTGTGAGCGTGGCAGTAAGTGACACTGTGCTGCTCGTGTTCCTCTATGTGTGTGTGTGTGTGTGTGTGTGTGTGTGTGTGTGTGTGTGCGTGCGTGCGTGCGTGGAACAGCATGACAGATGAANGTGCGTGGAACAGCATGACAGATGAAACGAAAGATTCTTTCATTAGCTGTGTTTGAAGCTCAGTGGGGTCACAGCAATACCAGACATTTAATTACAGCAGACCGAATGGCTCCCCCTCCCCGAAACACACATTCACACACCCGCTGACGCAGACACACACAGACACACGGGGAGGTCTTTCATGGAAGATGCTTCCAAAAGGTAATAATATAAACCACTCAGCAGGAGAAATAACCCCGAACTCTCACCGCCTTCCTTCCCTCCCCTTCCTCTCTTGGCCTTTTCCAACCTCGCTGCCTCGCTTTGACTCTCCACCCTCTGTGCTAAGTATAGCTGCCGTAATGGTGATGGATGCAGATGGAGCAAGCAGGTCTTAAATGTCAGACTCAAATGAAAACTGCTGCTCCATTGAGACAAAAGCAGCTGGACACATCTAGAGTTGTTTAACACTCACACAGATCCGCGCCCCTGAAGTGACAGATAAACTCTGCTCCCTGCACACTGTGGGGTTCTACAAACAGGGGAGAGAAATGTATCCTTTTTTTTTTTTTTTTTTTATTTAACTGTGCCGTTTTTATGCTTACTTTGTAAAACGATAAATTCAGTCATTTAAATCAAAGACCCAGGGGGAAATTTACAAATGCAATTTTCTCCATTTATTGCAGCTGTTTAAGCATGGGCACTCTGCTTTACATTTACGCCAGATTTATAATAGCAATAGATCTGTGCATCCGGTAATTTCCCCCTATTTTTCGGTTTGGTTGTCAGCTTCTGCTCAGTTGAGCTTCAATACGTCTGGATGTTTTCACTCGGTGTAGACCTTTGGTCTGTGTCGTGGTGTTTGGTGTTCTGTTTGCTGAACACTTGCGACGTCCTCAACCCCATAACATATCCCTGGTACTCTAACCATCATTTTTCACAACATTATGTGCAAATCAGAAGTCTAGCCAATCACCTTTTTCCATTTCCTCCATCAGTTTTCAGCAGATGGTACTTTTTCCACAAATTTCTAGTAATACAATGCAGTTTTGTACAATTTTGATCTACAAAGCTCTATAATTTAAGTAGATTTTCTTCCTCAATATATGCAAAATACTTAATTTGAGGTTTAGCAATCCACAGAAAGACATTATTTCCTCAATAGAGTAATTTCAGAAGCAGGTCTGTGTTTTACATGAGACGTTTCAATTTTGTGAACATATTGTAACCATGACATAGAGAGACACTGTGACGCTAATTATTCATGCTGATAATGTTGCCTTGACAGAAGCATTTGATGTTTTTATGAAAGTTTTGCACAGCGTTTTAGTGGCAACACAAGCTAAAACTCACTCTAACCTCAACAAAACACAGTTGTGGTAACTAAATATAAGCAAAATCTGTTTTTTTTTTTTTAAAGTGTCCTATTTGCTGTTTTTGGGGTAATGAAACCTTAATGTTCAACATGAAGCATTACATTTCCACATATGTTTGGTAAAACTTCCCAAGTCGGTTTCCAAGCACATGGATTAAGAGCACCCAGCTTCTCAGAAGTGTCTCATGTTTTAATGTGAAGGAATTATGAATTGGCATCTCAAGACTTTGTAGCAGGAAACACATTTCATGTTGTTGATTCCACGAGAAGAAAGGACGAGTTTGGAGGAGTTGTCGAAGCAACTCTGCGTTAACATTCAACAGGGTTGTTGATGAGTACATTTCCTAAACTTGTCAGTTTGTGGGACATTTCTAAATGAAATGGAAGCAGAACAGCCTGGTGATTAAAACGCCTCCATTCATCCGAATCCCCACTGAGGCGACACGTTCTCTACAAAACAAGGGCAGAAATTCTTTAGCTGCCTTGTCTCTTAGGGTTTTGAGGCAGTGATGAATTACTGAAAGTATGGCTGTGGCTGAGTCCGTCTCTTTAGTGAGTCAGCACTGCGAGTTCATACACAGTGTCTGTGTGCAGGATTTTTTTTTTTTTTTTTATCAATGGGGAAAACTGTTTCCTTTACAAGTTTTCCCTTATATGAGACAAAAACTTTAAATGGAGATGCACCAATCAGAATTTTGTGTTTAATTTCTGATCTCTAATCTTTTAGAGAGGATTGACCTTGGGTGATTCAGATTTCTCTTTAACCCTCCCGAGGTCTTGGTGCAGTCGGGCAGTGGGGCAAAGGGGTCGAGGGTTGTCCCATCAAACCGACAGTTCCCGAAACCACATAACTCGAAAAATGTCACAGTAAAAGTTGATTTCATTTTAGTGATTAGCACAATTAGCACAGTTAGCATGACTAAAACAGAAGCATTTGCAGAGCGTTAATCCTTGCTTTTCAGATTTCCTAAACAATGCAAACATTTCAAAACGCGCCAACATGTTCAATTAAGAACATTAGGTCAAAAGCTCACATGGATAAAACACAAACAAATTTGCTGTAGTGAATTCAGCCTTCATTGTAACTTCTAAAGTTGGATTTAGGCCAGCGAAGCATTCCCAATTAAAAGCCGACGTTATTCAGTAGAAAATACAGTTTCCTTTAAAACAGATTCTGACTTAAATCACTTCTATTTAGACAGTTCACCAAAAAACAAAAGTAGCTATTTTTGAGTCATTTTTGTTGAGGAACAACTTCCACACTGAAGAGTGTTTTTGGTAGCGCAAACTGTTGGTTCTTCTTCTTGGTAGCGGTGTAAAGACTGGATTTCTGAGTACTGAACACAGTGGATTTGGGCGATACGGACTTAAAAAACGATTAAAAAAATACTTTTATGGCTTTGACTGCATGACACAGCAGTCACATCCCCACAAACACAAAACTCTTCTTTAAGAAGTGTGATTTGTATCACTAACCTGCATATTTTTTAAACTTCTTGATATTTATTGATGCTTTTATTGAGTAAATGGTGGAGAAAGTAGTGAAACAAGTAATCCAATGTGGAGAGCTTTGGGTGTTTGACATCGTTATTTGGAATTTATCGCGATAACGATGAGTCAGAATTCTTATCCTAATATGAAATTTATCACGATAGATGATAAACGGTGAGATAAATGCCCACCCATTGTTCACACACACAAATTGCTGTAAATACGATTCACATCGTGTGACGCTGATGCAGATTTAAAGTTGGATAAGTAAGCAAGTAACGCAGACATAAAGTAATTAGCGGTGGGCAACTATGATTAAGTAGGGCTGTGAAACGCGGCGTTCCCCCCCCCCTGGATCTAAAGCCTCATTCTTCTTACACTGCGGTGCTTCGGGGACTTTGTGTGAATGGAGGGAGTGTGAAAGAGTGAGAAAAGGAGGAGTGGGATCTCTCCATCACTCCGAGTCTGACCTTCCAAAGAGTCACGCTGATACAGAGTACAGAACTAATGCCTCTATATATTATCTGAATTTGCTGCATTATCATTACGCCTCTCGCCCTCGCCCTCACACTCCTTTCCCCCCCGTGCCGCATTCACACAACACACGACGAGGAGTCGACCAGGAGAGACGAGCTGGTGCTCCTCCGGACGGGAAAAGCGTCGATGAACTGCTCACCCACAGCATCTCGGAGGCAGAAAAAAAATAAAAAATGGTCCGGAGAAGAATGGTGACAGCGTGACACAAAGGGAGCGAGAGTTTAGCCTCACGAGTAGCCGCTCTGCCCGCGCCTTATATTGTGTGTGCGAGAAGGAACACAGGAGATAACACAGAGACTTCCTGGACAAGAGCAAGGTCAACACATTCACGCCACGGCTGACACGCACTAATGCATTCGCACCGTGTCGGCAATCGGGAGCACAATAGAAGAAGAGGAGAGAGGAAGGACTGCAAGCAGACCGGGGAGATAAGAGCAAAATGTCACACCATTATTTTGAGTTTCGACGTTGTTCCTCCTGAACAATACAGGCACATCCGCTTAGTGTCTTGACCAATTTCAACACGATCACTTCTGAGTTGGTCCCGAAACAAGATGTTGTTAAATCTTTAGCTTTGACTTTTACTTTTGTGTTTTGTTTTTGTTTTTTTCTCCCATAAAGAATTACAGTTTCAAGCCTTTTTGTTGGCCACTTGATTGATGTCCCTGAGGTAATAGTGCTGGTCCGAGGTAGATTGAGGTCCTTGACTGGAAGCTGCACTGTTGACTGCAGTGTGTGTGTGTATGTGTGCGTGTGCGTGTGTGTGTGTGGTTTGTGTCTGCAGGGCAGGATCGCAGCGAGGCAGCTCTCATCAGGCGTTTTAAGGGCGATGGCGTCCGCTACAAGGCCAAACTCATCGGCCTGGACGAGGTCACCGCCGCCCGCGGAGACAAGCTCTGCCAGGACTCAATGATGAAGCTCAAGGTAACAACACGCTCCCCTTTCCTTTTATTTCTCTGCTGTTGCAAACAAACAAGAGATTTGCGTGGACACAGTCTGGAAACTTTAAATTTGCATGATAATTTAAAAATAACAAGAAAAAAAAAAGAAGAATCTGGAGAAACGACGCAGCATGGACCGCCTCAGGCCAAACGGAGTTCCCGCGCTCTCAAAACCTACAAAACATCAGCGGCTGTTCAATTTTTTTTTTTTTTTTTTTTTGGTCCATAAAGAGTTCATTTTCATGCATATTCTAGTGTTGAACATTTAAATATGCATGTTTAATAGATCACAGCATAAGCGCGCCTTCGTATATAGTCATGCATGCAGGGTTTGCCTGCTTTTCCCCCCCCCCATATGCAAATTTCCAGGGGAGAAAAGTTCAAGTACAAAGATAGGAGGGAAAAAAAAAAAGTGTGCACGCTTTAATTTATAGGCATGATGATGATGGGTGCAGGAGGAAGTGAGGAGGTTAGCCATATGGATGAGAAGGGGATTGGGGTGAATGTCTCATTTGGCAGGACAGGAACAATTAGAGGGGGAGTCAGACAGATGGGGCAGTTAACAAAGAAGAGAAGTCGTACAGGAAGAGGGATCATTTAGATGATGGGTAGGAGGCAGGTGAGTGAAGATGAAGATGACAGCAGATTGGCTACTTTATTATAATTCATGGGGAAAAAAGAGCGCCGTTTATGAAAAATAAAAATTGATTGAATTTTGCAGCGTGAAGAAACTCGTGTTAAAAATAGCTGCATATTTAAACAAATCCTTGTTTGTTTGTTTTTTCTTTTTTGTCAAAGATATAAGGCGAGGAGCGGCTCATTCATTATTAATTATCCTTAAGTCATGCTGCCAGTGGAAATTAAGTAGAGAAAATTACATTTGTGTTTTGTTTTGCGTGGAGTGGACACTCCACCCAGCGGATACCTATAAGGGTGAGAAGCGGACAGACAGCTCATTGATCAAACGGGGATCCCTCCTTCTCATTTATTCCGACAGGAAATCCATCAACTCTTTTACTCTCGTCTCTGCGCCTCTTATTTCACGTGGCTCCTCCTGAGCCTCGTTCAGCTCCTCCGGTTCTCTGTTCTCGTTCCACCCTTTTCTTCTCCTCTTTTTGCGATTAAACATTGCAGATCAACATGAAAGTAAAATCCGTTCTGATACTGGACTTTCTTTCCGTTTTTCAGAAGTTGCGTCGTGATGGAACGTTTTCCATCTTCATATTATTTGACTGCTCTAAAAGATGTGTATCATGTGCATAATAAGACTTCCAGTACTTTAAAAAAAAATCTATTGAGCTGCTTTGATAATTAAAATCCAATTGAACTCTTCAAAACCTTGTTAAACTAAAATGACAGACTGTAGCATTTCTAACATACAGTACATATCAACCGTATGTTTGATCAGTAGGTATTATTTTTGACCAGAATAGTTGTCTTGACTTAATTTCTGACATCTACATAGACACCAATGAATCATATCCAGTCCAGAGGTTCATAGGGCGCAAACCACTCATTAATCTGTGTAGTCAGATGTCACAAACTGTTCTGGACCAAGCCTCTCAGGAAATCAGACCTTCAACGTACAAAAATAGTAGGTCTGCAAAAAAATCGCTGCATCCAGAGTTGACCTTGAAACGGGAAATGTTGGCACCAAACAAACAAATAATCAGCAGAATAAAGATGTGACTTTACCTAAAGGACGTCATAAGATGCTCGACGAACAACATAGTTTCCTTTTGATATCATTGACATCATTCTGAAATATAACAACCCAGGGGCGTGCATTGCAAAATTTAACTGAAGGAGAAAAAAAACCATTTGATTCATCGATAAAATCAACTTATCACCTAAGATAAACCATACTTTGTTGTCATATGTATGCAAAATGCTGTGCAAGTTACTTTGGAAGTGTTTATCTGGAGACGATCCGTTGTAGGAGCAGCAATTGAATGCACCATAGAAGCGCAGTTGTTGGAGAAAATCCCTCTGCAGAAACCTCCGTGGTGTTCAGTGCTGGTTGAAAACTGCAGGCAGCTGGATTTGGACTTCAACCTATTTCTCTGTGCACCAGTGTTTTACTTTTGGCTTAACATTATTTTAAGTGAGTAATTAAGAGTTATGAATCAAAGGCTAACTTTGGTTTGGTCTGCCTTTCTTTCTCAATTTTTATTTATTTACTTGGACTTTTATTTAAACAGGATAAATCTCATTGGAAAAATCAAGTTTCTATGTCAGGAGAGAATTATTCGAATATTAAATAAAATCATAAAGTTCGAGTGCATATTAAGGTGCGTTGTGAAAATGTGGCAGACTTTAGTGGAAGACTTCTCTACTTTGTTTTGGTGCCACTTTTAAAACTGCTCAGTGGAACAAATAGTTCAGGCACAAACATTGTGCATACGTGTATATTTAATATGGCTGTATTGATTTAGGACGGCTGAGTGCTGAACTGAAAGACCTGCACCGTCACACCGCTAATGTTGACACATTTCAATTTGTGCTAAGTTATTGTTCACATTTAAGCTTAGGAATATGTCTGTGGACCTAAACAAAACAACGCAAGACGTCCTTCGCAGGTTATAGAAATGTGCGTATATTTTCTTCAGTATTTCAACATGTGTGCATAACTTAAAATTAGACTTTGCAGTCAGGGTGTGGGTGGCAAATATAAATGAGGAATATTTGTTTTTCTTTGCTGAATAAATCAAACACGCAAGAAAGCATTTTAAGTTTTGCTTAAAACTATGTTAAAAACATTGTTTTTATGACAAATGTCTTTGTAATACCCTGAGTTTGAGAGTGAGTGTGCATAGCAGACCTTTTGGGATGTTTCAAAAAAATTGCGCTGCTCAAAAGTTGCAGTACTGACCTAAAACGTTATCCAAGGTCAGATGAGTCTACACTCTGAATCACTCACCTCTCCATGCCAAATGTTTGAAATGCATCCTCCATCAGGGCAGGGCAGCTATTACTTTCTGATTCATTTTGTTAATTATTATTTCACCACTTGGGGGCAGTTGTAGCCTGTATATAGACTTATGTAATATTTCTTCCCTAGATGATCATTAAGAAAAGAGGCGTTTGGAATATGACATTATGACATCATGGCAAAAGTAACCTACTTGGTCCAGACACAGTAGAAAACTACGCTTTGTTCTGTTGTGCTTCTTGGCCAAGTCTCCCTCGAAAAAAGACTTTATCTCAAGGGACTTTCTGATAAAATAATGGTTAAATAAAAAAATATTCTTTAACATTCTAATTTATGCAAACGGAACAACACGCATACCAAACAGATGTGACAGGACTTGATGTTTTGAAAAATGTGCTTCATTTCTTCACATTTAGACCTTCGTAAAATGCACTCTAGGTACGGCAAGATAAGAAACGGTGTGACAGCAGCTTTACGTTACTTGCTTGGTGGAGTAATTCTAGCATGTGCAGAAGCGACATGTCTGCCATAATTTCCAGACATTTAGCCTACTTAGTGTTGCATAATCTTCTGCTAAACATGTTGGTGAAATGTCTGTTTGTGGCTGTAAATTGTCTCATCCTAAACTGATGCCACCATGTGTGGCTTGTTACCAATACTGAGGAGTAATCCACCAAGAGAACAATCTTTTACTCAGAGACTCTACTTACGTGCATTCCCTTTCCACTCTTCATGTATTTCATTTCTGCTCCTAATGCGATTGTTTTGCATCGTGTGTGTGTGTGTGTGTGTGTCTGTGTCTCGTCCGCAGGGTGTAGCTGCTGCAGCGCGGTCTAAAGGAGAACACAAGCAGAAGGTGTTTCTAACCGTTTCCTTCGGAGGGATCAAGATCTTTGATGAGAAGACGGGGGTAAGCTCTGAAGGAGACGCGGATCTGTTTATATGCGTGAGCACCGCCGATCACAGCCCTGCTGTGTGTGCATGTATTTGTGTTTCTTCTGTTAATGAGGCCTCTCCATGAAAGGGAGTGGCCCCCGGGGAAATCAGGAGGCCCTAATTGAAACCCTGAGAACAAGGCTGTAGTAGATGAGAGAACATGGCTATCCCATTGTATGCCTTTTTGCAAACAGCGACAACACTGGTTTCATATTGTGCTCCAGGATTATGCGTTTTCCATCTTACTTGGCTGTTTTCCTGGCTGACCAATGGGATCTGTCCTGACTTCATCGTATGTTTAATTTCAGCGCTTCCAACAACGAGGCACGGAGCCCAGTGCCGGTTTGTGGTATGGATTTTGCTGAATGGTGTTAGAACAGAGGGGGAGGATGATCACCCGCTACGTCTGTTTCTTAAGGGCTTATTTTAGAGAATATTATGTGTTTTTGCCACCCTGCTCTTTTTAAAGTAAAACTTAAAGTTAAATGAGCTGTTAGCTGGTTATTTAGTTGGTCTGTTTGCTGGCTAACAGACATGCTGCTCGTGAACTTTAGTGTGAAACATTGTTGGGCGAGACGAATTGAGGAACACTTCTTCATAGTTACAAAGAACAATTTGGGCATCTATTCCATTATTCCCAAACATCCACATTTTATCTGTCATGTTAATAAGGGAACCTTCCTGTCACAGGAGCTGAATTTCAATCAACGGACTGGCAGTGAGAATTACTCTGTGCTTCACGAAAAACTGTTGTGGTTTTACTTTTCTGCAACCCCACTTCAGGTCAGGGGTCAGTCTCTGCCTCAAGCTGAGGACTGCAGGTATCTTGTAGGATGGAGCGAGAGATGGGTCGTCGGATTGGGTTGTATTCTGCAGTATCGTTGGTTCTGCTCTGCTAAGACAAAAGAATGTTGCAACGAATGTACAAGTCGCTGGAACACTCATTCTCCATATTTGGCTGGACTCAAACCGTAGAGATAGGGTGAGGCGCTCCCTCATCTGGGCGGGACTTGACGGGGACTGCTCTCCTGACTTGAAACAAGTCAGTTAAAGGGGAATTGATCTCTGCCAAGATGGCTTCCTGGACCCCTTTAAAGGCTTTCCAGTGCTTGTGCCACTGGTAACCTGCTGGCATGTCGCTTCTTGAATCCCTCTTGAGTCTGTTACACCCGCAAAACTCGGGTAAATGAGGGGACAATGGAGGAATGAATGGATGCAACTTTTTAAAACCATTTGTACCCCCTTCCCCCCTGCCATTCCCCTCCATTTACAAAGTTATCTTATTTACCTCACAGTTTGCCATCAGTCACCTTTCTCCCTCTGCCTAATGGGAGCTAAAAAAAATACCTTGAATCCCAGCAAAAGCACAATAAAAAGGAGATTTTCTTGGCTTCTGTCAGACATCTTGACAACTTGGAGATTTACACCAACAGTGGCAGTCATAAATAGAGGGCAGTCCGTGGAGAGAGCTCACAAGTCAGTTATTAAATGCTGTTGCAGATTGAGTGTGCTTGCAGCTCCGAGGAAAGTGGCCAGAAGTGCCGGGTGATTTCTTTTTAAATTTTCCTACCCAAGGATCCACTGACAGCTTTTATTGAGGCTCAATACCCTACCCGGCTATACCTGGTAATGTATCCTTGAGCAAGAAATATAACACGCCCCTCCACCAAGATCCCCAAGTGTGTGTGTCTCATGTCACTAAACAAGCCAGTTTTCCTTCTTTTAGTGCTGGTGATTGAGATTCATTCCTGCCTTAAGAGCCCGGTACATGGGAGAGAAATTAATTTTAAGGTGTTTGGC
>NW_006799976.1:1088923-1128911 GCF_000485575.1 Poecilia formosa
AAAATGTGTATTCAGTCAGACTGAGGAGGCCACTACAACTGAAAGGAGCATAGCTTTATCATTCATTTCCTCACATGTCTGATGTTGATGAAGTGCTGAGTTAATATCTAGCGTGATTCCTGTGTTTTGATCACTGATGATTTGATTGTCAGTGGAGTTCCTGTTAAGCGTATGCAAGTAAAACTTGTGGAAAATGTAATTCTTTTGCTTCTGTGTCTCAGCACTTTGCTTTGAATGTCATAACATTTATCAAGTGACGTTTCAGCTGCTCTCTGCTTGACAGCAGGGCTGTGTAAGCACAACGAGCAAAACAACTGTGGAAAATCAGTGCAGCTGTCAACATGGTTTTTATATCAACATTAGCTTTATTGCAAAAGCTGCAAAACATTAAGATTGTTATGCAAAAGCCGGATTGACAAAAAATAATCTCTAATACAGATTTCCAAACTGTGCACGTGAAAATGTGTGATTTTTTTTTTTTTTAAACTTCCAGCAAAAATAATAGTAAAACAATATTTTCATGAGTAACGCCAAGGAGATGATCGGGGGAGTGAGGGATACTGATGATTTAAAAATGCTGTGGATATCCCTTACTAGCAATTCTCCCTACTTTGCATATGCAGCTTCAGCAACTTGAAGCTATAAAATATATATTTATTATAGTAGAGAGAACTGGGCTTCTCTCTATAACCTAAGTCGGTTATATATCAGATATACATTAAAACATGGATGTAAAAATTCAAAATCATTATTCTAATGTTAATAGTTTAATATTTATGTCTGGGGTTAAGACATAAATTGGTCATTGGAAAAATAAAATGACTAGTAAAACAAAATAAACAACAACAAAAAAAGAACCTCCAATAAGATTAACTTTACTTTGATGCAAAGACGACTTTACTTTGACAACTGTGGTTCTGCTTCTGCAGCGCGGCGCATCCAGTCACTGCAGAGAGAACTGCAAGAATCAAGCAGAAGCAGCAACATGTTGTTTTCTTAACACATGCTGTTTTGTGGGTTCAAACGTGTCTGTGTGAGGGATAGTACAAGAGTGCGCTTCATCTGAACAAGCTTCTGATAGGTAAAGAAAGACACACACACACACGCACACACACCCAGCAGTAGGGTTTAGAGGCAGGATTAATTGGAGAGTAACTGCCTGGTTCCCTCATGTGCTGTTGAGTGTTTGTTGGGAACCATCCCAGCTGTAGTTAAGGAGCCTCTGGGAGCCTTTTCATCTGGAGCGCAGTGAAACAAACAGCCACCGCAAACAAGTTAGGCCTGTTGGAAACAAACCGAGATGCACCGCCGGTGGTACATGCAAAGTATCTGACGTTTTATTTCTGAGGGAAAGCAAACGTCTTCCCTGTAACTTCCCTGACACAAACTGGAAAGTCAAGATTGTGCACATGAGCCTAGCGTCAGATCTCTATAAAGTAATTTATGGAGCAAGCATTCCTTCAGAAGCTATAAACCCTCTGACATTCTTTATAATGAAGAAAACTTCTCTCTTACTGAGTTTTTGGGTGAATAAGTAAGTTAAATGGTAGAATTTTCTCTGCTTTTTAAATCAGTTTTACAAAAAAAAAATTTCTTTGAATAAATCACACAAACTTTTTAAAAAATGCTTTAGATGGTGTTACAAGAGATCAGAAGAAGCTTCGTTCTCCGTTAGACCCAGCTCTCGGGGCATTTAATCTGACTGCGCTCATCTCGCCTTCCCCAGTTTCATTTTTTTAAACTGCAATCGTGAAAAGAAACGGTAGACGTGGTCTGCAGAACCTGCTGACAGAGAGATGTAAATACCCAGAATGCGTAATTGAAATGTAACCCTTCTTTAGCGAAGTAGGTGGCGGTGAAAAAGGGATAATCAGGTGGGAGAAAGTGATGGAGGGGCACGCAGGAGGCAGGAGGCAGGAGGCTACAGTTGCCAGGGGCGATGCTGGGGGCTTTCCTTGAGGGCTCGGTGTGCGGCACCAGCAGTCACCTGCCATCTATCACCTGTGGAAGAATGTGTGTGTTTGCGTGCGCACGCGAAAGCGAGCTGGTCGAGTTCTGCCTGTCATAACGCTTTAATCCTGACTGACATTTATTCAATGGGGGCTCGGCTCATTCATCCATCCATCACGTTCTATACCCCCCCCCCTCCTTTTCCATCATTGCTTTAGGCTTTATGTCCGTCCCTCCCTCTTTGCTTGTTGCAACAGACAGACAGTTATGAAGTAACTCTGCATACCAAGTGCTATCTCACACACACACACATACTGAAGAGGGACTTGAGCTTAAATAGCTACATGCCACTTATTCCATCTACTGGTATCAAAGCAGACCAATTTTTTAAAACATGTTTGGATGTGCTTACATCTGTTTTCTCCATGTTGGATGAAGCATGGATCATTATAGCGCCTCCCCTTTTCACCTGTTGCTGCCCCAGTGAAACAACAGGCCGCACTTTTCCTTTGCTTACAAGAAACCCCCAATAGAGTTGTTTGGAAGTGTGCGTGCGTCTCAGTATATTATTTTAATATCAGAAATGTATTTCAGTTTAAAGTGTTAAAACCCAAGTACCTTACAGATCCTCAAAGAGTGATATATTTAAAGTGTTTTAACAACAAAATAACCAAAAAAAAACAAAAAAAAAAGATTTTTAATGTAGCAATATCAACCTGGTTCATCATCTGAAAAAAAAAAAAAAAAAAAGGATTTTTAATGTAGCAATATCAACCTGGTTCATCATCTGCTTAGCAACCCTCCTTTTATCTTTGGAGTTTAGGTCAGGCATGTGTGCTGGACACCCAAGCATAGAGTGATACAGTCATTAAAACAGGAAGTGGTTCTTTTTGGCAGTGTGTGCACGTACCAGTTCATGAATGTCTTGGTGTATCTCTGCACTGACTTTTAGACTTAATAGACGCCTGACTATCTGTTGCAAAAACATCAAGTCATGAGTCCTTCCTCTGCTTGATTAGGTCGTAAGATAAGATTTATGTGTTAAAATCACACTCAGTTGGTTCGTGTAATTTTAAAATCATCAGAAAATCTGAATTTTGGATGTTTTTCATTGGGTTAAGCCCATCAAAGTAAACAACTGAAATATGAAGGTGACACTGTTTTGAAGTGTTTGACCTCCACTTTGCAGTATGTTGTATGATTTTTGCAACAGTAGGATTTTTTTTGTTGCTACTCTGTTTTAAATTAAACCAAGTAGCTCATTATACATTTTGTTTGATTTCTGTGGCATTTTTACCACATTGGGAGACTCTAATAGCGGCCCGTGCTTTACTCCGACTCTGATGTTAGCAGTCTTTCTGTGTGTTAGCATGTGTGTTCACCTGTGAGCTACCAAGATTGATCCCGCAAAGGTCCTTTCATCTTTATGGGAAACTAGTTATGATCGCTGCAAACATGCTGCCACACATGGCTTGGTTTCCGTCTGTGTGAGCGTGGCAGTAAGTGACACTGTGCTGCTCGTGTTCCTCTATGTGTGTGTGTGTGTGTGTGTGTGTGTGTGTGTGTGTGTGTGCGTGCGTGCGTGGAACAGCATGACAGATGAAACGAAAGATTCTTTCATTAGCTGTGTTTGAAGCTCAGTGGGGTCACAGCAATACCAGACATTTAATTACAGCAGACCGAATGGCTCCCCCTCCCCGAAACACACATTCACACACCCGCTGACGCAGACACACACAGACACACGGGGAGGTCTTTCATGGAAGATGCTTCCAAAAGGTAATAATATAAACCACTCAGCAGGAGAAATAACCCCGAACTCTCACCGCCTTCCTTCCCTCCCCTTCCTCTCTTGGCCTTTTCCAACCTCGCTGCCTCGCTTTGACTCTCCACCCTCTGTGCTAAGTATAGCTGCCGTAATGGTGATGGATGCAGATGGAGCAAGCAGGTCTTAAATGTCAGACTCAAATGAAAACTGCTGCTCCATTGAGACAAAAGCAGCTGGACACATCTAGAGTTGTTTAACACTCACACAGATCCGCTCCCCTGAAGTGACAGATAAACTCTGCTCCCTGCACACTGTGGGGTTCTACAAACAGGGGAGAGAAATGTATCCTTTTTTTATTTAACTGTGCCGTTTTTATGCTTACTTTGTAAAACGATAAATTCAGTCATTTAAATCAAAGACCCAGGGGGAAATTTACAAATGCAATTTTCTCCATTTATTGCAGCTGTTTAAGCATGGGCACTCTGCTTTACATTTACGCCAGATTTATAATAGCAATAGATCTGTGCATCCGGTAATTTCCCCCTATTTTTCGGTTTGGTTGTCAGCTTCTGCTCAGTTGAGCTTCAATACGTCTGGATGTTTTCACTCGGTGTAGACCTTTGGTCTGTGTCGTGGTGTTTGGTGTTCTGTTTGCTGAACACTTGCGACGTCCTCAACCCCATAACATATCCCTGGTACTCTAACCATCATTTTTCACAACATTATGTGCAAATCAGAAGTCTAGCCAATCACCTTTTTCCATTTCCTCCATCAGTTTTCAGCAGATGGTACTTTTTCCACAAATTTCTAGTAATACAATGCAGTTTTGTACAATTTTGATCTACAAAGCTCTATAATTTAAGTAGATTTTCTTCCTCAATATATGCAAAATACTTAATTTGAGGTTTAGCAATCCACAGAAAGACATTATTTCCTCAATAGAGTAATTTCAGAAGCAGGTCTGTGTTTTACATGAGACGTTTCAATTTTGTGAACATATTGTAACCATGACATAGAGAGACGCTGTGAAGCTAATTATTCATGCTGATAATGTTGCCTTGACAGAAGCATTTGATGTTTTTATGAAAGTTTTGCACAGCGTTTTAGTGGCAACACAAGCTAAAACTCACTCTAACCTCAACAAAACACAGTTGTGGTAACTAAATATAAGCAAAATCTGTTTTTTTTTTTTTAAAGTGTCCTATTTGCTGTTTTTGGGGTAATGAAACCTTAATGTTCAACATGAAGCATTACATTTCCACATATGTTTGGTAAAACTTCCCAAGTCGGTTTCCAAGCACATGGATTAAGAGCACCCAGCTTCTCAGAAGTGTCTCATGTTTTAATGTGAAGGAATTATGAATTGGCATCTCAAGACTTTGTAGCAGGAAACACATTTCATGTTGTTGATTCCACGAGAAGAAAGGACGAGTTTGGAGGAGTTGTCGAAGCAACTCTGCGTTAACATTCAACAGGGTTGTTGATGAGTACATTTCCTAAACTTGTCAGTTTGTGGGACATTTCTAAATGAAATGGAAGCAGAACAGCCTGGTGATTAAAACGCCTCCATTCATCCGAATCCCCACTGAGGCGACACGTTCTCTACAACGAGTCGTTCTCTACAAAAACAAGGGCAGAAATTCTTTAGCTGCCTTGTCTCTTAGGGTTTTGAGGCAGTGATGAATTACTGAAAGTATGGCTGTGGCTGAGTCCGTCTCTTTAGTGAGTCAGCACTGCGAGTTCATACACAGTGTCTGTGTGCAGGATTTTTTTTTTTTTTTTTATCAATGGGGAAAACTGTTTCCTTTACAAGTTTTCCCTTATATGAGACCAAAACTTTAAATGGAGATGCACCAATCAGAATTTTGTGTTTAATTTCCGATCTCTAATCTTTTAGAGAGGATTGACCTTGGGTGATTCAGATTTCTCTTTAACCCTCCCGAGGTCTTGGTGCAGTCGGGCAGTGGGGCAAAGGGGTCGAGGGTTGTCCCATCAAACCGACAGTTCCCGAAACCACATAACTCGAAAAATGTCACAGTAAAAGTTGATTTCATTTTAGTGATTAGCACAATTAGCACAGTTAGCATGACTAAAACAGAAGCATTTGCAGAGCGTTAATCCTTGCTTTTCAGATTTCCTAAACAATGCAAACATTTCAAAACGCGCCAACATGTTCAATTAAGAACATTAGGTCAAAAGCTCACATGGATAAAACACAAACAAATTTGCTGTAGTGAATTCAGCCTTCATTGTAACTTCTAAAGTTGGATTTAGGCCAGCGAAGCATTCCCAATTAAAAGCCGACGTTATTCAGTAGAAAATACAGTTTCCTTTAAAACAGATTCTGACTTAAATCACTTCTATTTAGACAGTTCACCAAAAAACAAAAGTAGCTATTTTTGAGTCATTTTTGTTGAGGAACAACTTCCACACTGAAGAGTGTTTTTGGTAGCGCAAACTGTTGGTTCTTCTTCTTGGTAGCGGTGTAAAGACTGGATTTCTGAGTACTGAACACAGTGGATTTGGGCGATACGGACTTAAAAAACGATTAAAAAAATACTTTTATGGCTTTGACTGCATGACACAGCAGTCACATCCCCACAAACACAAAACTCTTCTTTAAGAAGTGTGATTTGTATCACTAACCTGCATATTTTTTAAACTTCTTGATATTTATTGATGCTTTTATTGAGTAAATGGTGGAGAAAGTAGTGAAACAAGTAATCCAATGTGGAGAGCTTTGGGTGTTTGACATCGTTATTTGGAATTTATCGCGATAACGATGAGTCAGAATTCTTATCCTAATATGAAATTTATCACGATAGATGATAAACGGTGAGATAAATGCCCACCCATTGTTCACACACACAAATTGCTGTAAATACGATTCACATCGTGTGACGCTGATGCAGATTTAAAGTTGGATAAGTAAGCAAGTAACGCAGACATAAAGTAATTAGCGGTGGGCAACTATGATTAAGTAGCGCTGTGAAACGCGGCATTCCCCCCTCCTGGATCTAAAGCCTCATTCGTCTTACACTGCGGTGCTTCGGGGACTTTGTGTGAATGGAGGGAGTGTGAAAGAGTGAGAAAAGGAGGAGTGGGATCTCTCCATCACTCCGAGTCTGACCTTCCAAAGAGTCACGCTGATACAGAGTACAGAACTAATGCCTCTATATATTATCTGAATTTGCTGCATTATCATTACGCCTCTCGCTCTCGCCCTCACACTCCTTTTCCCCCCCGTGCTGCATTCACACGACACACGACGAGGAGTCGACCAGGAGAGACGAGCTGGTGCTCCTCCGGACGGGAAAAGCGTCGATGAACTGCTCACCCACAGCATCTCGGAGGCAGAAAAAAAATAAAAAATGGTCCGGAGAAGAATGGTGACAGCGTGACACAAAGGGAGCGAGAGTTTAGCCTCACGAGTAGCCGCTCTGCCCGCGTCTTATATTGTGTGTGCGAGAAGGAACACAGGAGATAACACAGAGACTTCCTGGACAAGAGCAAGGTCAACACATTCACGCCACGGCTGACACGCACTAATGCATTCGCACCGTGTCGGCAATCGGGAGCACAATAGAAGAAGAGGAGAGAGGAAGGACTGCAAGCAGACCGGGGAGATAAGAGCAAAATGTCACACCATTATTTTGAGTTTCGACGTTATTCCTCCTGAACAATACAGGCACATCCGCTTAGTGTCTTGACCAATTTCAACACGATCACTTCTGAGTTGGTCCCGAAACAAGATGTTGTTAAATCTTTAGCTTTGACTTTTACTTTTGTGTTTTGTTTTTGTTTTTTTCTCCCATAAAGAATTACAGTTTCAAGCCTTTTTGTTGGCCACTTGATTGATGTCCCTGAGGTAATAGTGCTGGTCCGAGGTAGATTGAGGTCCTTGACTGGAAGCTGCACTGTTGACTGCAGTGTGTGTGTGTATGTGTGCGTGTGCGTGTGTGTGTGTGGTTTGTGTCTGCAGGGCAGGATCGCAGCGAGGCAGCTCTCATCAGGCGTTTTAAGGGCGATGGCGTCCGCTACAAGGCCAAACTCATCGGCCTGGACGAGGTCACCGCCGCCCGCGGAGACAAGCTCTGCCAGGACTCAATGATGAAGCTCAAGGTAACAACACGCTCCCCTTTCCTTTTATTTCTCTGCTGTTGCAAACAAACAAGAGATTTGCGTGGACACAGTCTGGAAACTTTAAATTTGCATGATAATTTAAAAATAACAAGAAAAAAAAAAGAAGAATCTGGAGAAACGACGCAGCATGGACCGCCTCAGGCCAAACGGAGTTCCCGCGCTCTCAAAACCTACAAAACATCAGCGGCTTTTTTTTTTTTTTTTTTTTTTTGGTCCATAAAGAGTTCATTTTCATGCATATTCTAGTGTTGAACATTTAAATATGCATGTTTAATAGATCACAGCATAAGCGCGCCTTCGTATATAGTCATGCATGCAGGGTTTGCCTGCTTTTCCCCCCCCCCATATGCAAATTTCCAGGGGAGAAAAGTTCAAGTACAAAGATAGGAGGGGGAAAAAAAAAGTGTGCACGCTTTAATTTATAGGCATGATGATGATGGGTGCAGGAGGAAGTGAGGAGGTTAGCCATATGGATGAGAAGGGGATTGGGGTGAATGTCTCATTTGGCAGGACAGGAACAATTAGAGGGGGAGTCAGACAGATGGGGCAGTTAACAAAGAAGAGAAGTCGTACAGGAAGAGGGATCATTTAGATGATGGGTAGGAGGCAGGTGAGTGAAGATGAAGATGACAGCAGATTGGCTACTTTATTATAATTCATGGGGAAAAAAGAGCGCCGTTTATGAAAAATGAAAATTGATTGAATTTTGCAGCATGAAGAAACTCGTGTTAAAAATAGCTGCATATTTAAACAAATCCTTGTTTGTTTGTTTTTTCTTTTTTGTCAAAGATATAAGGCGAGGAGCGGCTCATTCATTATTAATTATCCTTAAGTCATGCTGCCAGTGGAAATTAAGTAGAGAAAATTACATTTGTGTTTTGTTTTGCGTGGAGTGGACACTCCACCCAGCGGATACCTATAAGGGTGAGAAGCGGACAGACAGCTCATTGATCAAACGGGGATCCCTCCTTCTCATTTATTCCGACAGGAAATCCATCAACTCTTTTACTCTCGTCTCTGCGCCTCTTATTTCACGTGGCTCCTCCTGAGCCTCGTTCAGCTCCTCCGGTTCTCTGTTCTCGTTCCACCTTTTTCTTCTCCTCTTTTTGCGATTAAACATTGCAGATCAACATGAAAGTAAAATCCGTTCTGATACTGGACTTTCTTTCCGTTTTTCAGAAGTTGCGTCGTGATGGAACGTTTTCCATCTTCATATTATTTGACTGCTCTAAAAGATGTGTATCATGTGCATAATAAGACTTCCAGTACTTTAAAAAAAAATCTATTGAGCTGCTTTGATAATTAAAATCCAATTGAACTCTTCAAAACCTTGTTAAACTAAAATGACAGACTGTAGCATTTCTAACATACAGTACATATCAACCGTATGTTTGATCAGTAGGTATTATTTTTGACCAGAATAGTTGTCTTGACTTAATTTCTGACATCTACATAGACACCAATGAATCATATCCAGTCCAGAGGTTCATAGGGCGCAAACCACTCATTAATCTGTGTAGTCAGATGTCACAAACTGTTCTGGACCAAGCCTCTCAGGAAATCAGACCTTCAACGTACAAAAATAGTAGGTCTGCAAAAAAATCGCTGCATCCAGAGTTGACCTTGAAACGGGAAATGTTGGCACCAAACAAACAAATAATCAGCAGAATAAAGATGTGACTTTACCTAAAGGACGTCATAAGATGCTCGACGAACAACATAGTTTCCTTTTGATATCATTGACATCATTCTGAAATATAACAACCCAGGGGCGTGCATTGCAAAATTTAACTGAAGGAGAAAAAAAACCATTTGATTCATCGATAAAATCAACTTATCGCCTAAGATAAACCATACTTTGATGTCATATGTATGTAAAATGCTGTGCAAGTTACTTTGGAAGTGTTTATCTGGAGATGATCCGTTGTAGGAGCAGCAATTGAATGCACCATAGAAGCGCAGTTGTTGGAGAAAATCCCTCTGCAGAAACCTCCGTGGTGTTCAGTGCTGGTTGAAAACTGCAGGCAGCTGGATTTGGACTTCAACCTATTTCTCTGTGCACCAGTGTTTTACTTTTGGCTTAACATTATTTTAAGTGAGTAATTAAGAGTTATGAATCAAAGGCTAACTTTGGTTTGGTCTGCCTTTCTTTCTCAATTTTTATTTATTTACTTGGACTTTTATTTAAACAGGATAAATCTCATTGGAAAAATCAAGTTTCTATGTCAGGAGAGAATTATTCGAATATTAAATAAAATCATAAAGTTCGAGTGCATATTAAGGTGCGTTGTGAAAATGTGGCAGACTTTAGTGGAAGACTTCTCTACTTTGTTTTGGTGCCACTTTTAAAACTGCTTAGTGGAACAAAGAGTTCAGGCACAAACATTGTGCATACGTGTATATTTAATATGGCTGTATTGATTTAGGACGGCTGAGTGCTGAACTGAAAGACCTGCACCGTCACACCGCTAATGTTGACACATTTAAATTTGTGCTAAGTTATTGTTCGCATTTAAGCTTAGGAATATGTCTGTGGACCTAAACAAAACAACGCAAGACGTCCTTCGCAGGTTATAGAAATGTGCGTATATTTTCTTCAGTATTTCAACATGTGTGCATAACTTAAAATTAGACTTTGCAGTCAGGGTGTGGGTGGCAAATATAAATGAGGAATATTTGTTTTTCTTTGCTGAATAAATCAAACATGCAAGAAAGCATTTTAAGTTTTGCTTAAAACTATGTTAAAAACATTGTTTTTATGACAAATGTCTTTGTAATACCCTGAGTTTGAGAGTGAGTGTGCATAGCAGACCTTTTGGGATGTTTCAAAAAAATTGCGCTGCTCAAAAGTTGCAGTACTGACCTAAAACGTTATCCAAGGTCAGATGAGTCTACACTCTGAATCACTCACCTCTCCATGCCAAATGTTTGAAATGCATCCTCCATCAGGGCAGGGCAGCTATTACTTTCTGATTCATTTTGTTAATTATTATTTCACCACTTGGGGGCAGTTGTAGACTGTATATAGACTTATGTAATATTTCTTCCCTAGATGATCATTAAGAAAAGAGGCGTTTGGAATATGACATTATGACATCATGGCAAAAGTAACCTACTTGGTCCAGACACAGTAGAAAACTACGCTTTGTTCTGTTGTGCTTCTTGGCCAAGTCTCCCTCGAAAAAAGACTTTATCTCAAGGGACTTTCTGATAAAATAATGGTTAAATAAAAAAATATTCTTTAACATTCTAATTTATGCAAACGGAACAACACGCATACCAAACAGATGTGACAGGACTTGATGTTTTGAAAAATGTGCTTCATTTCTTCACATTTAGACCTTCGTAAAATGCACTCTAGGTACGGCAAGATAAGAAACGGTGTGACAGCAGCTTTACGTTACTTGCTTGGTGGAGTAATTCTAGCATGTGCAGAAGCGACATGTCTGCCATAATTTCCAGACATTTAGCCTACTTAGTGTTGCATAATCTTCTGCTAAACATGTTGGTGAAATGTCTGTTTGTGGCTGTAAATTGTCTCATCCTAAACTGATGCCACCATGTGTGGCTTGTTACCAATACTGAGGAGTAATCCACCAAGAGAACAATCTTTTACTCAGAGACTCTACTTACGTGCATTCCCTTTCCACTCTTCATGTATTTCATTTCTGCTCCTAATGCGATTGTTTTGCATCGTGTGTGTGTGTGTGTGTGTGTCTGTGTCTCGTCCGCAGGGTGTAGCTGCTGCAGCGCGGTCTAAAGGAGAACACAAGCAGAAGGTGTTTCTAACCGTTTCCTTCGGAGGGATCAAGATCTTTGATGAGAAGACGGGGGTAAGCTCTGAAGGAGACGCGGGTCTGTTTATATGTGTGAGCACCGCCGCGCGCAGCCCTGCTGTGTGTGCATGTATTTGTGTTTCTTCTGTTAATGAGGCCTCTCCATGAAAGGGAGTGGCCCCCGGGGAAATCAGGAGGCCCTAATTGAAACCCTGAGAACAAGGCTGTAGTAGATGAGAGAACATGGCTATCCCATTGTATGCCTTTTTGCAAACAGCGACAACACTGGTTTCATATTGTGCTCCAGGATTATGCGTTTTCCATCTTACTTGGCTGTTTTCCTGGCTGACCAATGGGATCTGTCCTGACTTCATCGTATGTTTAATTTCAGCGCTTCCAACAACGAGGCACGGAGCCCAGTGCCGGTTTTTGGTATGGATTTTGCTGAATGGTGTTAGAACAGAGGGGGAGGATGATCACCCGCTACGTCTGTTTCTTAAGGGCTTATTTTAGAGAATATTATGTGTTTTTGCCACCCTGCTCTTTTTAAAGTAAAACTTAAAGTTAAATGAGCTGTTAGCTGGTTTTTTAGTTGGTCTGTTTGCTGGCTAACAGACATGCTGCTCGTGAACTTTAGTGTGAAACATTGTTGGGCGAGACGAATTGAGGAACACTTCTTCATAGTTACAAAGAACAATTTGGGCATCTATTCCATTATTCCCAAACATCCACATTTTATCTGTCATGTTAATAAGGGAACCTTCCTGTCATAGGAGCTGAATTTCAATCAACGGACTGGCAGTGAGAATTACTCTGTGCTTCACGAAAAACTGTTGTGGTTTTACTTTTCTGCAACCCCACTTCAGGTCAGGGGTCAGTCTCTGCCTCAAGCTGAGGACTGCAGGTATCTTGAAGGATGGAGCGAGAGATGGGTCGTCGGATTGGGTTGTATTCTGCAGTATCGTTGGTTCTGCTCTGCTAAGACAAAAGAATGTTGCAACAAATGTACAAGTCGCTGAAACACTCATTCTCCATATTTGGCTGGACTCAAACCGTAGAGATAGGGTGAGGCGCTCCCTCATCTGGGCGGGACTTGACGGGGATTGCTCTCCTGACTTGAAACAAGTCAGTTAAAGGGGAATAGGTCTCTGCCAAGATGGCTTCCTGGACCCCTTTAAAGGCTTTCCAGTGCTTGTGCCACTGGTAACCTGCTGGCATGTCGCTTCTTGAATCCCTCTTGAGTCTGTTACACCCGCAAAACTCGGGTAAATGAGGGGACAATGGAGGAATGAATGGATGCAACTTTTTAAAACCATTTGTACCCCCTTCCCCCCTGCCATTCCCCTCCATTTACAAAGTTATCTTATTTACCTCACAGTTTGCCATCAGTCACCTTTCTCCCTCTGCCTAATGGGAGCTACAAAAATACCTTAAATCCCAGCAAAAGCACAATAAAAAGGAGATTTTCTTGGCTTCTGTCAGACATCTTGACAACTTGGAGATTTACACCAACAGTGGCAGTCATAAATAGAGGGCAGTCCGTGGAGAGAGCTCACAAGTCAGTTATTAAATGCTGTTGCAGATTGAGTGTGCTTGCAGCTCCGAGGAAAGTGGCCAGAAGTGCCGGGTGATTTCTTTTTAAATTTTCCTACCCAAGGATCCACTGACAGCTTTTATTGAGGCTCAATACCCAACCCGGCTATACCTGGTAATGTATCCTTGAGCAAGAAATATAACGCGCCCCTCCACCCCGATCCCCAAGTGTGTGTGTCTCATGTCACTAAACAAGCCAGTTTTCCTTCTTTTAGTGCTGGTGATTGAGATNCAGCGGCTTTTTTTTTTTTTTTTTTTTTTTGGTCCATAAAGAGTTCATTTTCATGCATATTCTAGTGTTGAACATTTAAATATGCATGTTTAATAGATCACAGCATAAGCGCGCCTTCGTATATAGTCATGCATGCAGGGTTTGCCTGCTTTTCCCCCCCCCCATATGCAAATTTCCAGGGGAGAAAAGTTCAAGTACAAAGATAGGAGGGAAAAAAAAAAAGTGTGCACGCTTTAATTTATAGGCATGATGATGATGGGTGCAGGAGGAAGTGAGGAGGTTAGCCATATGGATGAGAAGGGGATTGGGGTGAATGTCTCATTTGGCAGGACAGGAACAATTAGAGGGGGAGTCAGACAGATGGGGCAGTTAACAAAGAAGAGAAGTCGTACAGGAAGAGGGATCATTTAGATGATGGGTAGGAGGCAGGTGAGTGAAGATGAAGATGACAGCAGATTGGCTACTTTATTATAATTCATGGGGAAAAAAGAGCGCCGTTTATGAAAAATGAAAATTGATTGAATTTTGCAGCGTGAAGAAACTCGTGTTAAAAATAGCTGCATATTTAAACAAATCCTTGTTTGTTTGTTTTTTCTTTTTTGTCAAAGATATAAGGCGAGGAGCGGCTCATTCATTATTAATTATCCTTAAGTCATGCTGCCAGTGGAAATTAAGTAGAGAAAATTACATTTGTGTTTTGTTTTGCGTGGAGTGGACACTCCACCCAGCGGATACCTATAAGGGTGAGAAGCGGACAGACAGCTCATTGATCAAACGGGGATCCCTCCTTCTCATTTATTCCGACAGGAAATCCATCAACTCTTTTACTCTCGTCTCTGCGCCTCTTATTTCACGTGGCTCCTCCTGAGCCTCGTTCAGCTCCTCCGGTTCTCTGTTCTCGTTCCACCTTTTTCTTCTCCTCTTTTTGCGATTAAACATTGCAGATCAACATGAAAGTAAAATCCGTTCTGATACTGGACTTTCTTTCCGTTTTTCAGAAGTTGCGTCGTGATGGAACGTTTTCCATCTTCATATTATTTGACTGCTCTAAAAGATGTGTATCATGTGCATAATAAGACTTCCAGTACTTTAAAAAAAAATCTATTGAGCTGCTTTGATAATTAAAATCCAATTGAACTCTTCAAAACCTTGTTAAACTAAAATGACAGACTGTAGCATTTCTAACATACAGTACATATCAACCGTATGTTTGATCAGTAGGTATTATTTTTGACCAGAATAGTTGTCTTGACTTAATTTCTGACATCTACATAGACACCAATGAATCATATCCAGTCCAGAGGTTCATAGGGCGCAAACCACTCATTAATCTGTGTAGTCAGATGTCACAAACTGTTCTGGACCAAGCCTCTCAGGAAATCAGACCTTCAACGTACAAAAATAGTAGGTCTGCAAAAAAATCGCTGCATCCAGAGTTGACCTTGAAACGGGAAATGTTGGCACCAAACAAACAAATAATCAGCAGAATAAAGATGTGACTTTACCTAAAGGACGTCATAAGATGCTCGACGAACAACATAGTTTCCTTTTGATATCATTGACATCATTCTGAAATATAACAACCCAGGGGCGTGCATTGCAAAATTTAACTGAAGGAGAAAAAAAACCATTTGATTCATCGATAAAATCAACTTATCGCCTAAGATAAACCATACTTTGATGTCATATGTATGTAAAATGCTGTGCAAGTTACTTTGGAAGTGTTTATCTGGAGACGATCCGTTGTAGGAGCAGCAATTGAATGCACCATAGAAGCGCAGTTGTTGGAGAAAATCCCTCTGCAGAAACCTCCGTGGTGTTCAGTGCTGGTTGAAAACTGCAGGCAGCTGGATTTGGACTTCAACCTATTTCTCTGTGCACCAGTGTTTTACTTTTGGCTTAACATTATTTTAAGTGAGTAATTAAGAGTTATGAATCAAAGGCTAACTTTGGTTTGGTCTGCCTTTCTTTCTCAATTTTTATTTATTTACTTGGACTTTTATTTAAACAGGATAAATCTCATTGGAAAAATCAAGTTTCTATGTCAGGAGAGAATTATTCGAATATTAAATAAAATCATAAAGTTCGAGTGCATATTAAGGTGCGTTGTGAAAATGTGGCAGACTTTAGTGGAAGACTTCTCTACTTTGTTTTGGTGCCACTTTTAAAACTGCTTAGTGGAACAAAGAGTTCAGGCACAAACATTGTGCATACGTGTATATTTAATATGGCTGTATTGATTTAGGACGGCTGAGTGCTGAACTGAAAGACCTGCACCGTCACACCGCTAATGTTGACACATTTAAATTTGTGCTAAGTTATTGTTCGCATTTAAGCTTAGGAATATGTCTGTGGACCTAAACAAAACAACGCAAGACGTCCTTCGCAGGTTATAGAAATGTGCGTATATTTTCTTCAGTATTTCAACATGTGTGCATAACTTAAAATTAGACTTTGCAGTCAGGGTGTGGGTGGCAAATATAAATGAGGAATATTTGTTTTTCTTTGCTGAATAAATCAAACACGCAAGAAAGCATTTTAAGTTTTGCTTAAAACTATGTTAAAAACATTGTTTTTATGACAAATGTCTTTGTAATACCCTGAGTTTGAGAGTGAGTGTGCATAGCAGACCTTTTGGGATGTTTCAAAAAAATTGCGCTGCTCAAAAGTTGCAGTACTGACCTAAAACGTTATCCAAGGTCAGATGAGTCTACACTCTGAATCACTCACCTCTCCATGCCAAATGTTTGAAATGCATCCTCCATCAGGGCAGGGCAGCTATTACTTTCTGATTCATTTTGTTAATTATTATTTCACCACTTGGGGGCAGTTGTAGACTGTATATAGACTTATGTAATATTTCTTCCCTAGATGATCATTAAGAAAAGAGGCGTTTGGAATATGACATTATGACATCATGGCAAAAGTAACCTACTTGGTCCAGACACAGTAGAAAACTACGCTTTGTTCTGTTGTGCTTCTTGGCCAAGTCTCCCTCGAAAAAAGACTTTATCTCAAGGGACTTTCTGATAAAATAATGGTTAAATAAAAAAATATTCTTTAACATTCTAATTTATGCAAACGGAACAACACGCATACCAAACAGATGTGACAGGACTTGATGTTTTGAAAAATGTGCTTCATTTCTTCACATTTAGACCTTCGTAAAATGCACTCTAGGTACGGCAAGATAAGAAACGGTGTGACAGCAGCTTTACGTTACTTGCTTGGTGGAGTAATTCTAGCATGTGCAGAAGCGACATGTCTGCCATAATTTCCAGACATTTAGCCTACTTAGTGTTGCATAATCTTCTGCTAAACATGTTGGTGAAATGTCTGTTTGTGGCTGTAAATTGTCTCATCCTAAACTGATGCCACCATGTGTGGCTTGTTACCAATACTGAGGAGTAATCCACCAAGAGAACAATCTTTTACTCAGAGACTCTACTTACGTGCATTCCCTTTCCACTCTTCATGTATTTCATTTCTGCTCCTAATGCGATTGTTTTGCATCGTGTGTGTGTGTGTGTGTGTGTCTGTGTCTCGTCCGCAGGGTGTAGCTGCTGCAGCGCGGTCTAAAGGAGAACACAAGCAGAAGGTGTTTCTAACCGTTTCCTTCGGAGGGATCAAGATCTTTGATGAGAAGACGGGGGTAAGCTCTGAAGGAGACGCGGGTCTGTTTATATGTGTGAGCACCGCCGCGCGCAGCCCTGCTGTGTGTGCATGTATTTGTGTTTCTTCTGTTAATGAGGCCTCTCCATGAAAGGGAGTGGCCCCCGGGGAAATCAGGAGGCCCTAATTGAAACCCTGAGAACAAGGCTGTAGTAGATGAGAGAACATGGCTATCCCATTGTATGCCTTTTTGCAAACAGCGACAACACTGGTTTCATATTGTGCTCCAGGATTATGCGTTTTCCATCTTACTTGGCTGTTTTCCTGGCTGACCAATGGGATCTGTCCTGACTTCATCGTATGTTTAATTTCGGCGCTTCCAACAACGAGGCACGGAGCCCAGTGCCGGTTTTTGGTATGGATTTTGCTGAATGGTGTTAGAACAGAGGGGGAGGATGATCACCCGCTACGTCTGTTTCTTAAGGGCTTATTTTAGAGAATATTATGTGTTTTTGCCACCCTGCTCTTTTTAAAGTAAAACTTAAAGTTAAATGAGCTGTTAGCTGGTTATTTAGTTGGTCTGTTTGCTGGCTAACAGACATGCTGCTCGTGAACTTTAGTGTGAAACATTGTTGGGCGAGACGAATTGAGGAACACTTCTTCATAGTTACAAAGAACAATTTGGGCATCTATTCCATTATTCCCAAACATCCACATTTTATCTGTCATGTTAATAAGGGAACCTTCCTGTCACAGGAGCTGAATTTCAATCAACGGACTGGCAGTGAGAATTACTCTGTGCTTCACGAAAAACTGTTGTGGTTTTACTTTTCTGCAACCCCACTTCAGGTCAGGGGTCAGTCTCTGCCTCAAGCTGAGGACTGCAGGTATCTTGAAGGATGGAGCGAGAGATGGGTCGTCGGATTGGGTTGTATTCTGCAGTATCGTTGGTTCTGCTCTGCTAAGACAAAAGAATGTTGCAACGAATGTACAAGTCGCTGGAACACTCATTCTCCATATTTGGCTGGACTCAAACCGTAGAGATAGGGTGAGGCGCTCCCTCATCTGGGCGGGACTTGACGGGGACTGCTCTCCTGACTTGAAACAAGTCAGTTAAAGGGGAATAGGTCTCTGCCAAGATGGCTTCCTGGACCCCTTTAAAGGCTTTCCAGTTCTTGTGCCACTGGTAACCTGCTGGCATGTCGCTTCTTGAATCCCTCTTGAATCTGTTACGCCCGCAAAACTCGGGTAAATGAGGGGACAATGGAGGAATGAATGGATGCAACTTTTTAAAACCATTTGTACCCCCTTCCCCCCTGCCATTCCCCTCCATTTACAAAGTTATCTTATTTACCTCACAGTTTGCCATCAGTCACCTTTCTCCCTCTGCCTAATGGGAGCTACAAAAATACCTTAAATCCCAGCAAAAGCACAATAAAAAGGAGATTTTCTTGGCTTCTGTCAGACATCTTGACAACTTGGAGATTTACACCAACAGTGGCAGTCATAAATAGAGGGCAGTCCGTGGAGAGAGCTCACAAGTCAGTTATTAAATGCTGTTGCAGATTGAGTGTGCTTGCAGCTCCGAGGAAAGTGGCCAGAAGTGCCGGGTGATTTCTTTTTAAATTTTCCTACCCAAGGATCCACTGACAGCTTTTATTGAGGCTCAATACCCAACCCGGCTATACCTGGTAATGTATCCTTGAGCAAGAAATATAACGCGCCCCTCCACCCCGATCCCCAAGTGTGTGTGTCTCATGTCACTAAACAAGCCAGTTTTCCTTCTTTTAGTGCTGGTGATTGAGATACATGGGAGAGAAATTAATTTTAAGGTGTTTGGCACAGCTTACTCTGGAAGCCTGTTAAGATTTTCAGTGTTTGCTTGTTTTTTTTTTTTTTTTTTTTGTGGCAGCTGGAGGAAAACATCCTTATTTCTATAGCATAATTCAACATCTGTGTCGTATAAATGTGCGTGGCGTGCTGTCTGGTCGGTCTGAGCCCCAGCTCAACACCTGGTGTTTAGCTGCCAGATTTACACCCCCAGCGTGAGTCGGACGTCGTTCGCGTTGCACGTGTGTGTGTGTGTGTGTGTGTGCGTGCGTGCGTGTGTGTTTGCCCGTCGTTCACCTTCAAACCTCGTTTTACAGCCCTCATAAAGTCGCGTCCCTCACCCCTCCTTGACGCGTCAACATTTCTATGATGACACAGAGTGATAAAGAAAATAAAACAATAGATACTAAAAAAAATAAAAATAAAAAAAACTGGGTAAAAAGCCGAAGGAGCAAAGTGGGGGAGAGAGAGCAAAAGAAGCAGGGAAAGGGTTGGGTGAAACGATAAGAGGAAACGAGGATGTGGAAAAGATTGATAGAGGAGGGAGGGGGTGCGATGGAGGGACAGAGATGGACTGAAACAGAGTTAGAGAGATAGGTAGGGAATCAGGGAGCATATGTCAGAGTAAAGCTCTCTTCAGGGAGACCTTGTCCTCTGTCTCCTCGCATTAATATTAACTTTAAAGATATGCAGTCGTCACTATCAGTCCTTCAACCGCTCCTTATGCCAAGGGAAGAGAGGAAGACGGAGAGAATGACTCTGCCTAGGTTCATGGATCTCGATGATCTCAACCCCCCCGCCACGCCCTCAGCATGCATCCGTCACCCGGATGGGAGGATGGATGGATGTACAGGTGAAGGAATAGATGAGTCCCCCCCCCCCTCCATCAAAGGAGGGAAGGTCACGCGCAGGATGGAGGGGAGTGTTGTTCAAGATGTAGAAGAAGAAGAGGTGGAGACATTAATCTCAGAGAGAGCAGGTCGGCACGTCTCTCTTTCGGGTCGGCCTCTATCTCGATAAACACGCTCTCTCACACACACGCACTCACACACACACACACACACAGCAACACACGTGCAGCTGCTGGCCTCACCAGCCTCTGGCGCCAAGCGCAGGAAGGACACACCTTCATGTCAGGAGTCGAGGGCTGAACCTCGTGAGTCACAAAGATTAGATACGTCTGGTTCATTCAGTCACATCATTTAAAAACAAAAATGCAGATGAAGTAACCCATCACTTGTGAGGTTGATTTCTGATCTTAAGAAAAAAAAAACTTTGATGTGCACATTCTGATTTAGCCCATTCCGATAGCTCTTTAAAAAGACCAGGATGACTCTTCAAGTAATTCCTTCTTGCCTTTCGGCGGTGAGCGGTCATTAGTTATTTTTATCTGGTGCTGTGTGACGGACTGGCGACCTGTCCAGGGTGGACCCCACCTCTCCCTCAATGACCCTCTGGCTATAAGACCCAGCCCCTCCCCTTCCACCCTGCAGGGACGAGCGGGTATAAATGATGGACAGATGGATATGTGACAGTAGTCAGACCATTTCTAATAAACCCAAAGTCATTGCTGAGTTGATATTTTAAGCTCTCGTCAGCATTGTATTTTAGAGCAGCTGGGACGACTAAATCAATGTTAAAAAGAGCAACTTCTAAAAGCCTTCACCTCTTTCTTGGCAAAAATTAACTACAGACATGCTGTAGAAAAACTGTTTCATTTTTAAAAAGCTTCTTGCAGCTTTTAAACTTCCGTCATTTTGCTCCGTGTGTTGGCTTCACACTGAGTCAAGGAAAACGTTTGCCTTTCGCTGTCAATTGTCACGCTGCTCAGAACCAGGTTACCTTACGCAGGGGAGAGACTTGGGTAACCCGATTAATCTAATCTTTATAGTCTAATCATATGTGCACTAAGTTAAAGTTGGCGGTCCTGCTTATTCAAAAAAAACAGAAAAATAAAAAGATTGGGTGCCTAAGTTTGAATTTATTGTGGATTCTCTCTTTTCAACACAAGGTCAAACTCATTCATACGATCTCAAAAGCATGCACACACATCCACTAATGTTTGGTTAAATATCCCTTGGGAAGTCGTGACGAATGTCTCGCTATCAACAAGCTGCTGGCATAATTTATCTGGATAAGTGACGTCTCTTCTTTTCATAAAAAGTTGGTTCTGGTTGTCAGGCGCAGTTCAAACAGATTCTGCGTAGTTCCCTAACTTTAACCCGCTTTATCCATCCCAAAGCCAGTTTCAGTGCATGTTTGGAACATCTCCGTTTCACCCGTCCGGCTCCTGATTTAAGGTGAAGTTAGAGAATCTGCAGTCGGTGCTACATCTCCATTATTTCACCGCTGGTGCACCCAGCAGTACTGATGCAACATAACTACTGAGACTGAAACCGTGCTTGACAGCTGGTACAGTGTACAACTTAGTAAGGGGCATTTCATGACATATTAATGAGCTGTGTGTTTACATTTGAGTCTGTATGTATAATTTTGAGCTTGTGCTTCCTGTTTTTCTTTTTCACAAACTCCCACTTGAAAAGAAAGGCTGAAATGCATCGTTAGAAAACCTTTAAATTAATACAACCTTACCTGGGCTTCCTGTCATGTGATCAGTTCGTCGCTCCCAGCATGTCAAGACAATCTGAAATGTTCAGCTTCTGTTATCTGACTGCACGACGTCTTGTGCATTTTATTCTTTCGCCTTCATTTTAGCAGAGTGACTAAGCGACTAATTACACCTCAAAGCTAAGTGCTCTGACGGTCCGGGCCTGCTGGCTGGAGACTGGGCAGCCTCAGTGGGTCACTTTCCAGGAGAGGGATGTGAAGGTTAGGGGAGGTTAGACCGACAGTGTCCCGCTGCTTCCTTTCCTCCCTCCTCACTCCTGGCATCGGAGCAGAAAATCTTGGGTCAGTGACCAGCAGCTGTTCAAGGACACGCTGCCCACAATCCCCCCGAGAGACACCGATGCCGTGTGGGGCTGTTGTCCATATCAGCGTATCTGGACAGACAGACAGAGAGAGAGAGAGAGCATAAAGTCGTTATTGAACTTTTACGTACATGTCTTTGCAAGCAACCAACTACCCTGGAAAGCCATTTTATAGCATCATCAAGTAACTATGTTATATCAAACATGATTTAAAAGAAATTTGATTTGAAATTTAGTGCCCCCTTCAGCACATCATCATAACGTTCCTCTGTTAAGCTTTTAAAATCGTTTTTCACTGAGAAGCGGTTCCTATGACGAGCTCAGCAGATGCGCAGTTCCACCAGATCTCTGCTAATTGCTGCTAGCGCTAGTCTGTAGGAGCTGAGTAGGAGATTTAATTGTTCCTTAAACGCGCATGAAAGAATCAAGGCAACACTGCAGGTATGCCTTTGATGATGGAATGACATTGTAACATGATGCAAAGCTCAAAAAGTAGATTTTCCATAACACTGCTCCTTTAAAGCAGCCATGCTTAGCGTCTGAGGTCTAGAGGGCCTCATGGTGGCGTAGTTGGCCGTTTTCCTGAGAATGAAGCAGCAGGACATTTGTAATGAAAAGCACATACAGGATGCGTACATGACTTACCGCTTCAGCATTCTGGAAGCGAGCAGCCACCCAGTGCAAAGCATGTCAGCAGCAGAACCTGTTGGTGAATAAAATGTGGCAGGATGCAACCAGTTCTCACCAATTTATAAAAATAAGAATATTTTTGGGGGCGGCAGAGGAGCTCCATGAAATTGTCTGGTTTATTTTTATTTCTATCCTTTTCCTGCTGTTTTTTTTTCTTTCTCCAGGTTATTATGATTGAAGCACAAAAATTGTCAGAAACCTACGCATGCACGATCTAAATCGGTCCACACAAATTTCTTTCATTTTCAGCTTCTGTTTGGACAGCCATAAGCGCCGGCTTTGCAAGCTTTCGTATTTTTTGCAACAGTTTATGTACAGGGATGCTGAGAGTGTAGTATGATGGTAATCAAGTCAGTATCTTCACGTCAAAACATTTGAGGCTGGTTGCTGATGCCTTTCTGACCCCGTGTTTAATACGAAACAGCCAGAAACTTTTCAAGGTGCTCGTAATAATTATTTGAGAGGTTTTGGGTTTTTTTTTCAGCAATGAAAATATCTTTGTTGAAATTATCTTTGGGAACAGTAACAGTGGAGTTCAATGTGCTAAATGTGCCATTTGGGTTAGTTTTTCTTAATTAGTGTGTTATGCATCTTGCACTGGTCTCCACCCTAGACTGTATTCCTCTTTTTTTGAGATGTAAGGTCAAACTCAACATCTGTTTAATGACAATGGAACAGATTTGCTTCATAAAACCAACAACTTCCATCCTCCCCGAGAATGTCGCAGGGCTGGTGTTTTAATAACGCGACCTTCGTGCTGAGAAACCAGCTCAAAAGACGTCAAAGTCCCAGCGACCTGCTGACTGCGCATACGAAGCGCTTCTGCTGTTTAAGCTTTACTTGCTGCCAAGATGAAGAGGAGCGTTTGAATTTATCCAGTCATTTCATTGTGCGCTCTCTTTGAATCAGAGTCTCTTTGTCACCTCGCCGCCCACCCAGAGATAATTCAATAACCTCCGTAAATGAGCTGTGTGTGCGTGCGTGTGTGTGTGTGCGTGTATGTGTTTGCGTGCATCTTCACACACTGCCTTAGCTGTCATTTTCAGGTCAATCAAAGGTGATAATAATAATCATTACTCCAATTATTAAATTTAGAAGACATGACTCACGCAGCGATTATCTGCCTCTGCTGGGGTTTACAGTGTGTGTGTGTGTGATTGTTTGCGGCCCCCCATGTTAAACTGCTGTCACTCCTCCCCGCCACGTCTCACCTCTGGGTTGACTGCAGAGGGAGCAGATGCGTGTGTTTGTCGTGTGATTGTACAGAGCCCCGGCCCCTCTGATGAACTGAAGGGCCGCAGGATCATTATGTTGACTGCGCGCCTCTCCTCGCAGCGGGCAGCTGGCGCAGACAACAATAACAAAGCAGACATTTAGTGTGACTTAACAGAGGGCCTTTGCATATTAAGCTGTGAATTCTGTGCACGCATGTGTGTGAGTGTGTGTGTTGGGTGCAAGGGCGCAGATGAAGTGATCAAGTCCGACAGCTTGCCGAGCTGTGATTGTCACTGATTCCCCCCCCCCTTGTCCTCAGGACAAACAGTGCCATCTGCCACAGGCGATGCCAGCTTGGCAGATCCAACCCAAACTAAACCGCAGAGGGCAGAAGAGCTGCAAATAATTCAGTGAAGGATACAAGGTCTCTAACCGAGTGTCGGTGTTCAGAGTGTACTCTCAGGGGGGCTTGCTAAGGTTTGTGTGTTTTTTAGCAGTTTCTCAGGTGTGAACATGGAGTTCCTTGTAAAAGTATTCGTACACGGTGAGCATTTCCGGTAACACTTTATTTGACGGGGTGTACATAAGACTGACTTGACACTGTCATAAACATGACGCAACACCTATCATGAACATGAAGGAGTTTATGAATGTCTATGACTGATGTAATGAAGTCTCATTCAGCAAATAATGACAATTTTAATGCAAAGTTGCTCTAAAAGTTGCATTAAAAGCCTATTAGAAGTTCTAACTTTGCATTAAAGTGTTAAATCATGCAAAGTTGGCACTTTTAATGGACTTTTAAAGCAACTTTTAGGGCAACTTTGCAATTAAAATGTAATTATTTACTGAATGACACTTCATGACAACAGTCATAGACATTCATAAAGACTCCTTCATGTTCATAACAGGTGTTATGTCATGTTTATAATGGTGTAATGTCAGTCTTATGCACACTCCGTCAAATAAAGTGTCACTGCATTTCCACATTTCATATCAGTCTATCGATGATTATTGATTCGTTTTTTGTTTTAAATAGTTGAAAAAATTGTTGAAATCCTGCCAGATTGGCGGCCTGACTTTTTTTATACAGTCTTCAGGCAAAGTGGCGAAACCTGAAACTGCTGCTGTGCCAATTACTCAACAGGTTGTTGCTAGGCAACCAAAGAATGAGTTAGTTGATGCCACCGTGAGAGGTTGAGCACCTAAAACCTTATTGAATATTCTACTGGGCCTATCTATTGATATTGATTACATGTCCATTGTGATATATTACTGAGTTATTGTCCAGGACTAGTGTGGAATAATTATTATGAGGAGTTAAAACTGTGTTTTCAATCTTTAAAAAAAAAAAATATATATATATATATATAAATCTGTTATTTTCTGTTATGATTTTTTTCTACAGACCTGGTTTGATAATTTGCTGCATATAGACATAATAAGTCAGAGTTGAGGGGAATGTGTGTGTGTATATAAATTTCCAGTAATACTGAAAGAAAACCTAGAAGGTTCACATTTCCAAAAGGGCAACTTGCCAAACAAATAATTCAGTTTAAAGCGTATTCATGTGCTGGAACGGCTCAGTCAAAGTCTAAATCTAAATCCAAATAAAAATGTGTAGAAAGACTTTGAGAAGTAATGTTCACAGATTCTCCTTGTTTGATAAGAAGGAGCTCAAGCTATAGATTTTTTTTCTTTCAAAGAACGGACAAAGATTGTCATTTCTAGATATCCAAACCGGGTGAAGATACACCCCAAGAGACTCGTAGCTGCAATTGCAGTGAAATTTGTTACAACTTTATGTATTCTGCTGACATCATGCTTTTGTGGAGCACGAAGACACAGAACTATTTGACTTTTTGTCTGCACAGCAAAAAGTCATACTTCATTGTTTTCTTTCACAGATCCTCCAACACCACCATGCAGTCCATGAAATCTCCTACATCGCCAAGGACATCACGGACCACAGAGCCTTCGGTTATGTCTGCGGGAAGGAGGGAAATCACCGATTTGTGGCCATCAAAACTGCACAGTCGGTCAGTGTTTGACTTTGCGCGTCAATTTTTAATGTTGGTGAAGAGTTTGCACACACTCATCCTGGGAGGTGAGATTTTTTTGACTCACTTTAGGCCTTTAACAATACGTTTGCACTAATTGCTTTCAAACAGGAAATGGAGACATTGTAAAAACGGTCGTATAATAAAGCAACAACAATGGATGTCAAAAGCAGAAATTTGATGTGGAAGTTTGAATTTGTTAGATTTTCCCTAATTTACACATTAGAAGGAGTTTATGAATGGAGTTTATGGGAATGTGTAAATTCAAGTATTTACACATTCCCTCATTTATATCTGCATATCCCTTCGGAGGTTGCAGAGAAACAACACGTCAACTTCTTTATCTTTTTTTTTTACCAACAAGCTTTTGGCATAAAAACGACTTGATATTTGACTGCTCTTCTCAAAAATGGTAGCGCTCATTTAAACAAACAGTTTTCCCTGGTGGGAATATCCCACGCATTAGATATGCTGGTAAAACCCAACCATCTGAACCAGATTGTCACTCCTGGATGTTCGAGCATCATAACCTGAAGCACGCCAGCACATCCTCAAGCTCGGCCAAATGTCTTCTGGAGACAAACACTTTTGAAGGTCCAAGATTAATATTGCAGACGATGAATGTGCGTGATATTCACACTGTTACTGTAAGGACTTGCTACGTCGTACATGTGTGCAGGTTAAAGTGATTCATTCAGATCATTTCTCGCTGGTGCAAACCTCTTGACATTTCGCTCATGCAGGTGTGCGTTGCGCATCAGACGCACCATTTACCGTGCGGCGCGAGGCAGAAGGTCCAGGTCAGGCCTGCAGCAGCACCGGCGGCACACTCTACATGATATCGAGTGCCTCTCCGGGCTCTGATATGATTGTTGTTGCTGCTGTTGTGTCTGTGTGCCTGGCTTGTTTTATCTGGATCCAGCTGCCTTGCTCTGTAGCCATATTGATTTCCCATAGTGAGTCAATGAGGGTTTGAGTGTGTGTCACCAGCTCTAATGGCATATCCATCCTCCCAGGGCCATGAACCATGGCTCTCTGACTTAGACTGATTCCCACACACACACGCACGCACACACACGCCTTCCGTCCGTATTCGCCAGCGCACGCTGTGATTGAAAAGCGGTTGCTTTTCCAACGTTGCCCTGCCTAACAGTGTATCACAGAGCTGTGTTTTCCTCGCTCAGCTAAGCTGCCATTTACCTGGTGTGTGCCTGAGGAAAGGTCATAATTATATTTTACTCTCTCTTTCTCTCTCTCTCTCGGACTTGAACCCGCCGTCGCCGGCGCTCGGGCTGTTAGCCGTGGTGGAAACAATGAGAGGGATGAAAGGCGCAGAGCTTATTGCTGTGGCTGTAATTGGAAAGTAACCACTTTGATGTGAATTAACAGAGTGTCTCTGTCGTCATGAAGTCTAAGACTTAAAGTTGTTCAGAAAAGGCCAATTTAGGGTTACATTCAAAAGTAATTGGCTTACTGCTCAAAGTCCCAGAACAAGATAGACGCGTCTTATTTGGTCAGCTCTTAGTGCAGATGGAGGAGCCCTAATTGTGTCAGAAAGGATTGCCTCAGAGTTCAGTCTTTGTTGTAACTTTATGCAAAACTTACCAGAGTTAATATTATGAATTAAAAAATCAGCTTTTCAGGGTTGTGGGAGAGCTGCACTTCAAATTCTCGTCATCGTTTAAATGCGTGAGAAAAGAAGTCTCACCATAGAAAATACACAAAAAAAAACAAAACAAGGACAGTGCTGTGAATATTTCTTCTGTTTTTGCTCTTTCTTTTGTCACATTTACAAATTTCAGAAGGTATAATATATTTTTTTCTGAAATGCTTTGATGAGCACCACCAACAAGTTCCACTTTTTGCTTTGCAGTCGACAGAATATATTTGTTCCCCAGATTCCTTTGGATGTTTTTTGAGCAAAGGTGAGGCGGCCCCTTGTGTTTTCTATCTTGAAACTCTCCCAAGGATGCCATTTTGCTCCTGTCTCTTTCTTATTGTTGAGTCATCAATCATGGCCGTAGCTGAAGCAAGTGAGACCTGCGGTGCTTATTAAGTCGTCTTTTTTCGGACATAATGTTAGCTGTGGTTTACCAGAGTCCCAAAGCCTTGGAAAAAAAAAAGCTTTCTAACCCTTCCAAGACTGATTGATGTCACTGACTTTGTTTTTTTTTTTTTTTTTTTTTTTTTTTACCTGTTCTTGTATTTCAGATTGTGATGCGTTTACTTTTTTCAAAGTGCTTTACACCATAAAAAATAATACAGTAACCAATTATGAAACACGCAATAAATATTACATTTTGTCACATGCAATCATCAAAAACGATTCTGTGGGTTGTGGCAGTAATCAGATCTGGGTGTGTGGCAAATGAAATAGAAATATCTGACTGTCATGTCCACACAAGCAAATTCTGAGATGCAAACATTTTATCCTCACATTAGCGTGAATTACGAGCTCAAATTTTTTTATAACCCTCCAAACTTTGCTTCTCGTTTTTCCAGCGTTCTTTGTTGTAGTTTTCTGTCATTATCGCCGTTTCTCTTCTGCTGCGTCATCTGCTCCGTTGTTACTTTACTTTCTGCCAGGCTCTGACTTTTACGTAGAATCGAAATACTTCTTAAAAAAGAGTGAGCGCTGATAAGATTTGAATGTTTGTCATAAACTCCCAAAATGGATCCATTTAGTAATTTCTCGGGTTTTTATTTATGTTTTGGGGACAGGCAGCGTGAATTACGACTTCATACCAAAATAAATAAACGCAAACGCCATCAAAACTTCCTCCTCCCGTCCAGAAAGCACTGCGTCCGTCTCATCTGCTCATGAATCTAAAATGCTGTCTGCCTATAAGCTGGTACTTCATCAGGGTTGGCAGGTCTGCGTTTTTATTCTTCTGCTACTGACGTGGCGTGCATTGTGAAATGTAAAGCGGATTTGAATTTGAAAGAGTGACAGTATCTCTCACTGTTGGCTCAGTTGGGGGGGTAGAAAGATTACTGCAGCGTGTCCGTCTGTCACCAGAAGTGGGCTGGCTGAGAATATCTCGCAGAGAGGCAACATTAAAGGAGAAACGCTTTATGCAAAGCACTGTTCAGTCTATGAACTCTGAGTGCACTCTGCAAATCTTCAGTCAATAATTGATTAGGTCTCAAACACGGCTGCACGATTAGACTCCTTGTGGTCGTGCCGCCGCGATGGTCGCACGCTCGGGTTTGTCAGCGTTGCTTTCCAGAGGTTGCGCAAGGTAAGACCGAGAGGCTGGCGTCCTGCTCATGTAACTGTCCGGAGCTGATTGAGAGGAGGAACGCAGCTTGTAGTTATTGTGGAGATAAATGTCCTATCTTCTTGTGCTGGGGGTGGGGGGCTTTAACCCGGTTTCCAATTCGGGAAGTCCCATTTTCAAAGCTGTGTCACCGCAGCTCTGAAAGCAATCAGTTCAAGAGCTGCGTTACCTGTAATGAAAGATTTTAAACACGCTGATTGCATTGTTTGTTTTTCCCTGATGCTAATGCATTCGGTCGACTCGAGCAACGTGCTGTGTTTGTTTTCAGATGGAAATGATTCATTTTGTTCCTGTTCTGTTTGGAAATCAGATTGCTTGATTTTTTTTTTTTTTTAAGGCTGGTAATCCTCTCTAGTCAGAAGAAACACAAACTAAGAGGTTTCAAGGGAAGATTTTTCATAGGCAGCACAAGGTAGAATTTTCCAAAATGGACGGTTAATTGGCTTATTTCTAAATTTCCATGAGCTGTTTGTGCTCCAGATGTTTTCTACAAAACATCTGGATTCACGCGGAGATTAAATACACACACCCGGGCTGTGTGCAATTCACAAGTGCGCACTTTATTTGTTGATCCCTATAAAATCCCTATAAAACACATTGAATTTGGCGTTTTATAACGCAGCAAAACGCGAATGTCATTGGACTGTGAGCGAACAGAACGTAATCAGCCCTCAGGTGAAGGACAATCAGGTTTCAGTCACCTCAGGTTAGTCAATCATTATTAGAACAGGCTGTCAGAATGTGAGTTTTAGACGAGTGTTGCTGGTTAACACGTTCTCTCGCCGTTCTAGGCCGAGCCTGTGATCCTGGACCTGCGGGACTTGTTCCAGCTCATTTATGACATAAAGCAGAGAGAGGAGATGGAGAAGAAGGCCCAGAAAGACAAGCAGTGTGAGCAGGCCGTCTACCAGGTACTTGTGAAGCATTTTTATTTTATTTCATTACATTTTCTTTGTCTTGTGTAATGTCAAGCGTTCCCTGCCTTAAAACGAGAACCTTTTGACAGGTGAGCTCTGAATATAGATAAAAAGAACGCCGGGTAGACACTTTTCGGCTCCATTAATGGCACCATCTGCACATTGTGCTTATTCCTCCCCCTCTTCGCATCTCCTGCTTAATTTCTTTTTATCTCGCTGTAATTTTCTCTTTGATGATTGCCCAATGATTATCTGAATGCTGGGAAGTCTCTCTGTGCTTTCCGCCTACCGCTTCCACTCCACTGGCTTAACTCTCCACCTCTCTTCTGTCCTTTGCTCCTCTTCTCTTCTGTTTTATTTCTCTCTCTCTCTCTCTCCTTCCCTCGCTCCCGCCGGTGCGCCCGCTTCAGACGATACTGGAGGAGGACCTGGAAGACCCGGTCTACCAGGTAACTCCCTGACCAATCACATCGCCTCACTGTCACCTGCTGCACTTTCTAGCTTGCTCTTTTCTGTGTGCACTGTGGGGAGACAGCTCCGGTTTGGGGGACAGTGTGGGAGTAGCCGGGTAAATAAAAGGTGGAAGGTTTCCAGAATCATATATTGGAGAGATTATTGTGTGTGTGCGCGTTGGTGCAGCCAAGAAAATGAGTGTATGTGGAGCTGAAGTGTGTGTTAATGAGTTGTTTCTGTTTTGTTTTTTTTTTCCTTTCTTGCTGCTTAAAGTCTCCATGTATGTCTGAGATCTGTTCTTCAACTGCTTTTTAATGACGATGCTCTTTACTAATCACCTCTGCAGTTTCCCCCACTTTTTTCTCTCAATTTCTCAAAATCACCCAATTTTTTCCTTCTTCTGCTTCTTCTTCTTCTGTTTTTCTTCTTCTTTTTTTTTATTTCTCCCCTCCGTCTCCTTCCCCCCCACCCCCTCCGCTGCTGCTGACGTTGTAGTACATTGTGTTTGAGGCCGGACACGAACCCATCCGTGACCAATCAGAAGAAAGCATTTATCAGGTACTCGCAAGCTCACGTCTTCCGCTTGTGTCTTGCTTTAGCTTCTAAGTTGTAAGTAAACTGCTGACGAGCCGCTGAAAGCGTGTAAAGTTCCACAGATTTAATCTCCTCCATTTACCGGACGATCTTTATGGGCTGCATTGCTCTTTAATGGGATAAAAGTATCGTGGCCGCTTCATAAAATTAATTGCTCCTGTTTTTAAAGCACAAAATGTGCAGTTGGGAAGTGAAAGGCTGTAAATATGGGCGGAAATGTAGCAGCCAAAAAGTTTCTCGGAGGACCGGTCCTGTTAAAGCCCGCAAGTCTAGGGAGATGAGTCGTTTTCTCCTGCTCCTTGGAGACGGGGGCAGACCTCCGAGGGATGATGAAGTTCGGTGGGGCGGGGGGATGCAGAGAGGAGAGATGCTGTGGTTACTTCAGGCGTCACCGTGGAAGGCAGACCCACCATCCCCGTGTACCACACCTCCGTTCCCCTCTTTTCCAAGCAGATGAAAGCAAGTGGAAGGGGGAAGAAAGATTAATCACCAGCCCCTCGTTTGATCTTTAAATAAAATGGATTGAAAGGGTTGGGGTGGCGGGCGGGGGGGAGGAGTGTCCTGGCACATGCACAATCGTACAAAAACAAACACACATGCTAGCAAATCCCTGTGCATACATCAGGCGTAGGAAACCAGCGGGCTGAGCCAGCCTGCAGCCACAGAGGAGCTGCTGGATGAATAAAAATGGCCGCTTCCGGAAATAGGCATGTGGAAGACGTAAACAAGGCATTGAAAGGAGGCGACGGGATGAAGGAAGCTGTGCCAGATTTATGTCCAGATTTTTTAGTTTTTGTTTTTTTTTCTTTCTTAGCAGTGTTGGTTTTCATTCACAACTCAATCTAATTAGAACACAGCAACAGTGTCCTTCAAAAGTATTAATATCCTCTGAACGGCAAACGTGTTTATTTGGATATTATGTCACTACAATGCGGTACATGGCTTTTTAATTCTTTTACAAGTACAAACACCTAAACGTATTTGCATTTGATTGTTAAATTCAGCTGCCTTTACTCTAGAGTGCAAACAGCTGCCTTCGAATGTCACCTAGTTAGTGAAGAAATGGAATCTCTATATACAGATTTAGTTGAAATTGAATGTTGAGAAGTTCCCATTTAAAGTTTAACACCACCCATGCAAGAGACACAACAAACAGGTGGCTGGTAATGTCCCTGTGGTAAAAACATGGTGGTGGCAGTATTATGCTATGCAAATACTTGCCTCTAACAGACACAAGGAAAGCTGGTCAGAACTGAGATAAAGGGCAATTCTGGGGGAAAACATGCAAAAGACTTATTGGAGTTCAATCTGGAATCCTAAACTTAGTCAGTATGAGAATAGAGTAAATTAAAGCATATTTATGTCTTTGAATGGCCAAAATCAGTGGCATGACCTGACAGAGCTCCTTCAGATCTGACTGAGTTTGAGTTATCATGTAAATAATATGATAACTTGCGCAAAAGCTGATTCTACAAAATATTGGTAAGAAACTGAATAGAATAACTCGTTGCACAATTTCTGTTTAAAAAAAACAAAAAAAAAACTTTAAAAGCCAACCATGTATCCCAACCCTGATTTATGTTGGTTCGTCATCTAAAATCCTAACAACACACACTAATGGCCGAGGTTGGAAAATGTGAAAAGTTCAGAGGATGTGAACACTTTCGCAAGACGCCGCAGCTGCGCGAGCGCTTCTCTAAACTCTGTGCAATCGACGGAGAACGCAAACAAAAGAGGCGACTTGATTCATACTTGCGTTCTACTATCACATTTTGTGATCGCGCACATACAAAGCAGTCGGTCTGACACTGAGATATTACATGTCTCCATGTGTGACAATGTGAGTTATTACATGTCTGAAAGTGTGATCGGCAGCCTGGATAAGGCCTTTATTAACCTAGTTGATGAGGTTTCATTCCGCCGATTTTAATCCCGATCACATCCCAGCGCCACACAAGTCACATCAGTCACCGGCGACTGATGTGACTCACGGCGAGGCCAGTCGCAGGGATTCGTGTTGGCTACCTGTGTGTCGTCGTGCTTGGAACAGTTGACGTGTAATGTCTGATTGCGTACTGATCCGGAGGTAACGGGCTCTCTTGGCTGTTCTCTGAATCCATTGGTCAATTGTGTAGGTGCCCACCAGTCAGCAGAAGGAAGGGGTCTATGACGTCCCAAAGCGACACCCAGTGAGTGACCGAGTGTTGTCGCCCGCGTTCCTGGTCATCTACCTCAGCCTGCCTCCCCATTCCCAGACAAACCTCTCAGCTGATTCACCATCACTCAAGTGGAATGAAAACACCTCCTAGATTACAGCTTTAACCTTTGATTCTCCTTCAGATTAACAGCTGCCCCTCACACTGATCAGGATTATCTGATCGCTTGCCCTGAGAGGTTTGCTGGGATCCAGTGCCCTGTGCGGTGTCCTGTTACTGCTTTGTGCCGTGACCAGTGGTGGCTCGTGTCCTGCTCCTCGTTGCTCCGCGGTGCCTGCTTCCTATGGTTTTCTGGGACAGTGTGTGTGTGTGTGTGTGTGTGTGTGTGTGTGGCATGCGAGTCGGCTCGGCGAAGCATGCCTGGCGATGGTTAGACAGTTGTGAGTCCTGTGAAAACCTGCATGGCCGTGTGTCAGATTGCATTGAACTCATGCTGTGTCTGTGTTATCTTTTGACTCCTATTGTGCATGGCATTACTTTGATAATGTATTTTGTATTTGGAGTGGTGGAGCAGATCTTTATCCTGTTAATGCATACAAGTGTTTGAACGTGTGGTTTACAGATGTGGTGACATTTAATGGCAGCGCTTTTAAAAACTGTAAAGTACATTCATTTTTTTGAGAAATTTCTAAGAAACTGACCTATTATATCAACACACAGGCCAGTTTATTTTAACCACCGGTAACTTTCCGATCAAACCCTGGTGTTAAATTAGCCACGAGTAAGCAGATTGAGAGCTGGAAAAACATTTCCAATGCTCACCGTTAGAGATCTGTAGCAAAGAGTAGCATCTTAGGGAGACCGTGTGTTCATTACAGCCTTGAAACACTGCAACATGCCAACCAGTGTCTTGATCTGCATGTGTCTTTTCTGTTCTGCCATCACCAGCGTAAGCATGGAGTTTGATGAATTCCACTGGAGCCATGTGATTCAGTCACATTTGACTTAAAACTTCATCCCCCTTCCTTTTTGTTTGCTTTCACTTCAGTGGTATTGGAAAACATTACACCACATGAAAATAACACTGGTTTCATCTTCTGACGCATTTGGCACAGTAGCGTACACCATTTGATCACCAGCTGTCACTCAACCACATTAAAACTGCAAGACTCATACGAGATGTATATTTATTAAACAGACAGTATTATGTAAAATACATTTTTTTTAGCTCTATTTTATATTATGAGATATTATAAGATGTTCCTTTACCAAAACATGCCTGGAGTGTTGCTTTGATCCTTTCATGCATGTTTAATCTCCCGTGACAACTATTCAGTCTTCGAGGCGCAGCTCCTCCTTAGAGCTTCAGTTTCCAAGGTTCCACTTCACAGAGCAATCCCCCCTCTCAGCTCCTTCAGACTAGCCAGTAGCAATTAGCAATCACCTGGTGGAACTGAGCATCTGCTGAGCTCATTACAGGAGCTACTTCTCAGTTGTTAAAAGGTTAATAGAGGAGCATGTCGTGATGACTTATTGAAGGCAGAGTGTCGGAAAGAGCAGGAGCTTTTAAAGAGACAGAGGTCCAGTTTCAAGGTGTTAAATTACAGGGTCAAATTTCTTTTAAGCTGTATTTGACAGAGCATTTTCATCACAACCGAAGGAAACAAAGTTACTCATTTGCGCTTTAAAATGGTATTATGTGCCTGGAAAATACATATTACTTCCCTTTAATGCATCAATAACAGTTAAAATGTAACAAGAACTCTGCTTGATCTGACACATCACTGTGACATATATTATCTCGCCTCAGGATGCTGGATGCTTGAAATCAAAACTTAAACAAATTGACCACTTAATGTCTCGGTAATTTAGCTCTTTATTAACTAAACTCTTTGAGTGTTTCTATTTCATGTCAATTTATCCTTTTCACATGGGGAAAAAAACTTATTTGTTGCTATAGTAAAGCAAATGCACCCAATCAGAACACGGTGAGCTCCACTACATGGCAAGACAAGAAACAGAGTGACAGCAGCTTAAGGTTGAACTTTTCAGCACCAAACACTCCAGGTTGGTTTGACATGAAACAAAGGAATATGTGGAACAGAAGCTCTTACTCACTGTTGTGGGTTTTGAGGGATTTGTAATGTTTTTGGGTCTATTACTCTTTCAAAGACCATAGAAACCTGGTTAGAATCCAGTGCAGTTTTAGCAGGAAAATGATCATAAATTTGTAACAAAATTCATAGAGAAATAGTTTTTCTGATACAAAATCAACCAACCTTGGGTCTCACAATCTGGTATGTAGAGAGACTAAATATTGTCCTATTGGTGAAAGGGACGGGGATCCAGAGGTGCCAATAACCGGACCACTATTGCACTGATTGGTCTTGTAGTGGCTGATAGCGAATTTGGGGTTTAATTAAAGGTCTGTAGATCTGTTCCTTTTTTTTTTTTTTTTTACTGTTTACAATGTCTGACCAATTGATTGGCGTATCTGAGTTCCAATGAATTTGTTGAAAATGTTGTTTCTAAAAAGCATTTTCTTCCACAAATGTATTCAGATTAATAGTTGCATATTTCTATTTATTAGAACTGGATTTTGCTACTACGTCAAGAAAAAAAAATCCATCATGTGTTCACGTCTGTAATATCTCTAAATGCTTGTTACTGTGCCGATAATGAAAGATGACCTTCGCTTGTGTCAGGCTGCCTTATATCTCATCTGCTCTCTATCTGACTATAAAGGTGATCGTTTTATTGCCGCCCGATTCCATCTTCTGTAATCCAAACACTCACGGTAATCAGGCTGCCGTCCTGTGGATATGTGGGAGTGGATGTCTGGTTATGTGCGACACCTCCTCCCGTCGAGCTTATTGTATTCCACATTCACATGCGCCCTCATTACAATGCAGATCCCACCATGTTTGTCTGCATCCCTCAGCAGTAGGTCTATTTTTTTTATTTCTCCCCCCCCCCCTTAAACTGCTATCCTTTTTCTCTGCTGGCTGTCACATTTCCCAATACCATAAATTTAGGTAGCATCAGTCTCACAGTTTTCTGGATGCTTATTATCTCCACATTTGGTAAGAAGCTTACAGGCACCGTAGTACTTTTTTTTTTTTTTGTTCTCCCTTCACCGGCTTACGGCACATGCTGCTTTTTGGATTGCCTTTGCGCCGGTAGGTGTCTGGACGGGACCGAATCCAACACGTTTCTGTTGCCGTGGAACCAATTGGACTTTGCAGCACTCTGAAAACACTTTAATTTGATTTGAAGATAAATCCAGCGTCAGAGGGTGGCACGCTCCCGCTGTAATGCCCTTCAATCTTCTGAGCGTGAGACGCATCATTCTCTAATGCCACTAGGCGAGGAGCATATCGTGTTTTCCAACAGGAACCCGTTCCCCGACGCTCCGGAAGTCAGAAACATCATTCAGAGAGCATGATGGGTACACGCTGACAGAGCTTTGGCACGGCAGCATGTAAAACTGTTGGAAAGTGGAAATATCTCTTGAATAAAGTCAGCAGGATGTATTTTTTTCTCTTAGTCCAGTCTGACCAGAAGCAACCACAGGCTCGTAGTCTTTTAAATTCTCACATAACTTGTTTTTTTGTTTGTTTGTTTGTATTCGAGATATGAGGCAACTTTTAGATGTTACGATTTGGAGTAGGGTGTATTGCCCAGAAACACACCGACATGTCGGGAAGAAGCTGGAATCAAACCCATAACGTTCTGATTGCAGGAAGATTTCTCAACCCGCTGGTCCTCAGGCAGTTAAATGACAGTTTTTCATATGTGCTTCTAATCGAACCTAATTACAAATTGAAATTTAAGCCAGTAAAGTAGCACAATCGCCACAACTAAAAGCTTTAAAGATTTGAAACACTTTATTCTAGCTGCTGTTTAATGATTAAATGGATTGATGCAATTTTCCTATTGTCAAGATACAAACTAAAAAGCACATTTTGAAAACTGTTAAGCAGGGTGGCTCCCAAACGTAAATGCTGCTCAGAGCCCAAATGAGCCTATGGCCGGCCCTGCCACGGTTTTCACTGCTGTTATAAATCGGCAGCGCTCTCAGCCGGGCGGATGCTGGACGGTGCCATGAAGTGACGTGTGCGCATGTGCGCACACCACACCTCAGACAAAATGATCCCATTAGTGCGGACGTGACCTCCTGTCTGCGGCGGTCCCTTCTGGTGTTTACTCTGTCACCTTCTTAAATCATGGCAAATCAATAAAACAGACACACACACACACACACCCAAAAAGTCATCCCGATCTACAGAGCTCTTGATCTGGTCAGACCTGTAATAGTGCGTTGAATCAACACAAGCCTCAGAGTCCGCATGTGGAGGTCAGCATGTCACATTTCCAGCGGACAGACGCGACAGCTCCACTCAAACACTGGATTACTGATAACGTGGTATGATAGGATCACGACTGTAAATTACACTCTGGGTTGCTTTAGCTTTGGAGTTTAAACAAAGGTTATGCCACACACACACATACACACACACACAGACAGACACACACACCTACACACACATGAAGAACTGTAGAGTCAGTCATTGTTTGTCTGTGTTCCTCCAGCTCTGGATCATCCGTTTTATGTGATAGACCAACGCAGATTAGTGCAAATTGTGAAGCAAAAAGGAAAACGAAGCACGGTTTTCAGTAACTTTTTTTACAAACAACATCTGAAAAGTGTGGCATGCATTCAGATTGTGATTTGACAAAAATCTGAACAATTTGTAGGAGATATGGATGCTTTTTTAAGGCACTGTAACTATTCATAGATCCTCCGAGGTTTAGGAGATGCACCCAGTTTCAGATGGTGAATGAGAGAAGATTCAGTCGTAGCATGTACAATTTTATTTTTCTGACTTGTGTGCATTGTTTGCACAAGGTCAGCGGTGCTGGCGCCGCATGCCAGCGCAATCAGTCACTCGGCAGGGAATCAACAAGGTGGCGTTAATTAAAGGGGATGCATTAATTGTATGCAGAACACATGTGCACAGGTAATTACTGTTTCCCCGGAGACGGCTAATTGATAGGTCTGCGGCTGCGATGATGAGGACTATACGGGCTGGGCGAAGGGATGGCGAGAGCGTCTAACGGGCACAAAGGGATAATTGGCAGGAAGGGAAGCGCGAGAGCGAGGACAGAAGGACAAACTGAGGGAAAGCCAGCAGCAGACTGCAACTTTCAGCAAAGATGGCAGATACTATACGATTCAATGGATAACACACACACCAACACACACCCACGCCACAAAATTCAGACAAATGTGTTTCATCAGCTAGATTGAAATGAGCGATTATGAGTTCAGATTTTTTGAGGGAAAAAAAAGCTCAGTAGAAAAATGAGCTGTGCTTTTAGACCTGATTACGACTGGGCAATGTGTTATTGTTTTTCAGCATCAGCTAATGATGGCCATATCTCATGCTTTCATCCAATGAAAGCAGCACACTCAATAATATTGTCACGCAACAAATACGGCACTGGCTTGGCTCAGACCAGTCTGCGCATCGTGTCTGGCCCAGAGCCGGAAACGGAGGAGGCCTTCGTCACACCGTTGTCTCTGCAGACAGAGGAGGGTGGTATTGGTGGAGGGATTTCGCAATAGACATGAAATCATTCCGACACTCTGGGCCTTTCACATTTTTTGTGAAACACAAACTTTATCGTACTTTATTGGGATTTTGCGTGATGGACCAACAGAGAGCAGTGAAAAGCTGTAATGTAGAAAGAGTTGATACGTGGTTTTCAAAATTATTTCAGTAATAAAATCTCAAACTGGTGTGCCAAACCAGTTCACTGAATGTAGAGATGGAACATTTTCAGCATCAATTTTCCAAGTTTTGGTGCAGATTCTCAGTTGCATTTAGATCTAGACTCTGACCAGTCTATTGACATTTGCACTGCTACCAATCATCTTGTCCTATGCTATATTCACATTTCCTTGTATTTTAATCATACAGTATGAAGTTTATCTATATAGAGATTACTTTTATCCTGTCATTGGTACTTGTAGGTAATATTTTGTTATATTTATAAGGTTATTTCACATTTTGTGCTTTTTCTAACCTGTTTTTAAGTGGCGTTCTTGCAGACAGCGAAGTAAGTTTTTTTATTATATAAGGAAATGTGTTTGTACTCTGCACATGACAATTAAACGTTGAACTTGAATACCTGAATAAGCTTTGATTTAAACCATTCATTAGTAGCTCTACATATATTTTAAGGACATTGTAGTTTCCTTTCCATCCTCCCGTCTTACCTGCTTCCCTCTGAGGAAACAAATTCCCACAGCATGATGATTTTTCAGAAATCAATATTATCAATAATACCAGGTAGTTCAGTTTTTAACCTGAAGAGAGCACTGTGTCCCACTTTCTTCTTACTGTGTGACAAACTGTCAAACAAGACTTCTTAGTGATGAACATCTTCTGACGCCACTGTCCCACCAAATTTGTGAAATGCTCCACTTATTAGCCATCCTGTAAACAGATTCTCCCGCCTGAGCTACAGAGCTCTGCTCCCTGTTTGGGGAAATCATATATCATTTTTCATTGCACAGAATAAATGTGAGCTACTTTGTGTTTTTGTCACATAAAAATCCCGGTAAAATATGTTCAGGTGCCAAAATATGGACCAGTCCAGGCTCTTGCAAAGCCCTGTGTTTTTGTCATGGTTAGCAGACGAGCTAACACGGTGTATACAAGAGATCAAACATCACTACTTTCTGTTTATGTGTGTGTGTGTGTGTGTGTGTGTGTGTGTGT